>NW_006430726.1:6725323-6767941 GCF_000325575.1 Pteropus alecto
GGGCCGAGCGGTCGCACAGCGGCGCCGCCGGGTCCTGCGCAGTCACGGTGCGAGCCCGGGAGCGCGACACTTGCACTCACTCGGGTGGGGGGGCTTCGCGGGTGACCTCCTATCCAGACAAAGTCACCGAGGCTTGAGAAAAGGGGGCTCGCTTCAGAGCGGAGAAGTTAACGGCGAGACTCGGGAAGCCCAGGATATAGGCCGGCGAGAGAGATGTTCCCCACAGGAAGTAGCGTTGAGCGCGAAGCAGGTGACAGTAAGGAGCTGGCCTGAGTGGGGACTGTTGTGGCACAGGTTGGGTCCGGCCAGGAAGAGGGAGGGCTGGGTGGGGTGACAGGAGACCGAACGTGCGGGCTGTGTGTGGGGAGCCCCTGGTTACTCAGGTAACCCGCACTAGGAGTGCGGCTCTGGGGCGGGTGGTCCTGGGAAGCACGTTCTGGTTTCGCTTTTCCGGGGGTGGTGGGGCTGGCGGTGGTGCCGCGCTGGCATTTAGTGCCAGGGTTACAGGGGTGCCAGATGTTTCGTAGTGTCCAGGCAGTCTGCCCACCTCAGACGCCAGCGATGCCCCATTGACAACCACGGTGGAGGCTGCTGGGGGTCTGCCACACGCAAAGGTACCGCGTGATGACCTGGATTAGGAAGGGAGGACTCTGAAGTAGACACCCAGTGAAAGACGCATTTGGTGGGGACTAGGGTGTCCGCCAGTAGACTCTACGCAAGCCGAGATGCTGCTGAATTATGACAGACACTCTCAGAAGGGAATTCTCATGCTAGATACTCGACGTACGTCAACGTGTGCTTTTTTTAATGGAAAAACAACAAACCCACAAAAGTCGACTAGTGTGGAGAACTTCCACGTATCCAACCTCAACAATGATAAACTTTTGGCCGATGTCGTTTTATCTGTACCTCACCATGGGTTATTTTGAAGTAGATTCCAGACATATCGCTTCATCTGTACATATTTCAGTGTGTATCTCAAAGATAAAGATTCTCTAAGCGGCGATGAGCGCGTTGCGATCCAGTCTGCTTGGCTTGCTCACGTGGATAGCATTTCCTTACAGGGCAAAGAGCAAGGAAGAAAGGGGTGGGATTTCAAATGCCACCACCTGTCTACAGTGTTTGTGATTTGCTGTTCTCTAAAAGTTGCAGCTCTTTAAAATAAAAAGTACTGTATTCGACTGGTGTTTTAACTTTTCCCCCATATTTCCTTTTAGTTTCAAACGTTTATTGAGCCGCCCTACACGCGAGGCCCTGTCTTCTCCAGGAAATGTCCTTATGTACTGTCTGCGATGTTTGGGTGAGACATGCCAGTTTCTGAGTAGTGCTCTACGGATGCTGTGCCCTTATCTTTCAGGCTTGTGCATCAGCGCTTTGTAGCATGGGGAAGGCGCCCCTTCTGTTCTAATAGTTCTGGGTATTAGTCTTTAAGGTTTTTGTTTTTGGTTTTTTTTTTTATGGCGGCAAGGGAGAACACTCTATAACGATGTTCTTCATCTTCCACTGAGTTAAATACTCAGTAAATATTTGTTCTATTGACTGACTGTATGGTCACCATTACAGCTATAGTCTATTTGAACAAAAATCTTCACTATCGTGTACTTATTAAAAGTGCAGATAACATCGAGATGGTTTCATGGATAGCGCATAAATAATTAAAAGGTGACTAAGGGCTTGATAGCAAATCTGTCATTTGACTTGAACTTCATAGGAAAGACAGTTTTAAGAAGTAAAAACCAAAGTAAAACATAGATATTTTACTCTCTAGTGATGTTTTTTCCTGTTTTATAAATTTGTCCTAATCTTAAATGTGAAGGGAAAAGAGTGCCATTTTCAATTTCAAGGAGTCTTTTTTTTTATGATGATCTATCTTATCAAAGAGTCTTTTTTCATACTTACTTTCTGTGCACTTGTGGTATGAAAAAGTGTCATGCAAACTTAAGCACTGTTTTTCCAGCTTCAGTAAACAGATGTGATTGCCAGTCAGTGCTAACGAACGTCCACTTGTTACGATCACCCCTAAAAGCAAATAATCTGTGTGGCCTTATTGGGAGCGAGTATGTGGCTTTTTTTCAGTCCTTTTGAAATATTTAACATAACTTGGTGACTCCCTTACTCCTTTTATAAACTTCCTGGCATCTGGGCACTCTTAGGGAATTGCTGTTTTAGAATGAAAAATCCCCCCCTCCCCAGCAAGGAAGTAAATTGGCTGGTAAACAAATAAAACTTCATACCTTGTTACTTGTGTAACATAAATCATTACTCTTTCTGCATGAGTGGCTACTTGTGGTGGAACTTTTTTCTGTTCACCTAATTAAATTTCTATTCATCTTTGCCAAAAAGCGAGCGCCCCTCTCCCCCGCCCCACAGTAAGATTGAATGAAAAAATGTTAGAGCGTTGAGTTTAAGAGAGAGAAAAAGTTTTAGTCTTTACTTAGTAGTTGGGTTCTTAAGCAAGTCACTTCGTTTGTGTATTTCTATAAAATAGAGAATACTTTTGCCCTGCATGAGAGCTTGTATAGGAAAGCTCTGTAGCAATGACAGCGATCTCTACAAATATAAAAATGGTGTCATTTGTGGCTGAACAGCCCTTGATTTTGAAAATGCTTTGCAATAGCTTTTCGTGGGAAGTAAATCTGGCTGTCAGTTTCTTAATTTTGCACATTTTTTGTCTTGACACTGATGAAAAGTAGCTCAGCTAAAGCTATACAAAGGAAATAACGAACTTGACCGAAGAGCCCAAGGCCTTTTCTTTGGTCTGTCCTCCTGGGACAGATTCCCTTTCCGAACTGAACTCCTGCAGGGTCCTTTGGAAATACCAGGCCTGGCATGTTAAGCACCCAGGTGGTACCTTCAGGCCAGAAGAGTCATTGTTTTCATTGTCTTACCAGTTGGTAACATGGAGTCAAATTCCTGGTCGTGGTTATCTGTCCTCCCTCATCCATCCCTCTTTTCTTGGCCTTCCTTGAAAGGAACGGATATGTGAAGAGGGGACTTGGGTTTCCGTTTTATGAATGGTGTATCCCTTGGTAACTTGATTTTTCTGTTGAACTTCCTTAGTCCTGGAAAAGGATAGCGTTATATAAGTGTCAGCTGACTGAGTGGTGAAACAGTCACTGCCAAATGTAAAGCACTGGCGAGCAGGAGCGACGAGGCGGGTCCCCCTTCCCGAGCTCGTCGTCGCAGCGCTCTCTGCGGCCTTCTGAACGCCATTCTGGAAGGCAGAGCCCACTCAGAGGCAAGGAGACCAGCCAGCAGTTCCTGCGGGTCAGGTGGCTGGAACCCTCTTCGGCACATGTGCCTCCTTCGCCTCAGTTCACTTAGAGTGATGTGTCGATGAGCTGTAATTTGCTGCACAGAACACTTAAGCGTTTTCCAGGTCACAAGATATGTAGACATTATCCTTTTACCAGGTGTTAGTGTTTTTACTCTGCTTCTGTGGGCTCTGGTCACGTTAGACACTTTGTTCACTTGTAAAATGATTAGCAGGGAGAAATTTTTCTGCTTCCCTTCTTTCTTTGTAGCTTTTTTTTTTTTTTTAATCATCAGAGCATTTAGAATTTACTGAGGTACTGTATGGTGCTTCTGCCAGTTTCATTGTCCGCCCCACGTTTACTGAACAGCAAAGTGTGAACGTACTGTGTCCCATAACCGATCTCCAAAAAGATTCTAACCGTTCTACCGCTGACCCTTCGACAGGAAGTATGTGCATCAGTTTTCAAACAGTTATGAAACCCTTGGAGATGGTCATGTCCGCTCATTTGGGAAGATGCCACGAACAGCGTCTGGCAGCCAGTCCGCTGGCTGCTGCTTGGTGTGGAGACTCACGTCGGCCTTAGTGGATTTATGTAGAAAATAGGTACAGGAAGTTATTTCTGAACAAGACCGAAATTCCTTTTCTTAAGCAGTGACAGGTGGAGAGGTTGTTTTGCTGAACCTCTTTGTTGTGTTGCCTCAGATTAGAACAACAGAGCATTTACGGCGACCTTGTTCTGTCGTGTGGCTATAGCATTGAGTCGATCGTGTCTTCTGGTGTTGGACGTAAAGGTGGTTTCTATTTTTCCTATTTTAAATGATGCTCTGAACATTATTTTATGCTAGATCCTTGTGCATATAGATAATAATGTCCTTTGAAACATCTCTAGAGGCGATGATGGCTTTGCATTCTTATTGATAAATGGGACTCTGGAGAAGTTGTAACAAATTATTTTAGCCTTTATCAGACGAATAAAAATTGTAGCAAATGTGCAGTGAAATAGGCATTCTCACAGTCATGGCAGAAAGTATAAATATCGGTGACCCATCGGAAAACAGCTTGGTTCACGTAACCCTCCCTGTTTTGGCAAGATAAATGCCGGCCACCCCGGGCCGGCCGACATTGTCCTTGTGACTCCAGATCTCCAAGAGAGAGCCCTGGTCCCAGGGAAGACCCATCTCTTCCTGGCTCAGCCCATCTGACAACCAGCCACCGGGGGTAGAGTGGGCTCGTAGAAACCTGTCACCAGGTTTTGGGGCAGGGACGGAGGTAGGAAGACTAGCCCCCGTGGAGCCGCTTAAGTTGATGCAGACGGCGAAGAGATGTCTTTCCGAGAAGAAATTCTGAGAGCCGGGGGAATGGGCGTCTGTGGAAGGCGCGGTTCTCAAAGTATTTGGGGTCAGAACTTTATAATGTTAAAAATGTTTTGAGGGCCCAAGGAGCTTTTGTTTATGTAGGTATTTTTATCACTAGAAATTAAAACAAATATTTGAAAGATCAGTTCATTAAAAGACGCTCATTATATGTTAATGTAAATGTTTTTACGAAAAATGACCATGTTTTTTAAATCCGAAAATTCTAACGAGAAGAGTAGAACAATCTTACGTTTGTAAATGTCTTTGATGTCTGTCCTGTCATTTGCTTCTGCATTGTTTTAGTTGAAATAATATGAAGAAATCTAGTTCGCACAGGTATTTGGTTGGGAAAAATATTTTAATAGCCATTTTCGATAATTTTGTTTTTCTTTTCGGCTACTCCACCAATAGTTGGTCTTTTCTTGAACTTCGAATGAATATTTGACCCTTGCACGATATTACATCATGCGTTGGCCATTTGGAAGATATTGGTTCTCTGAAATCCTCTAAATGTTGACACGTTTCATCACATGCTATGAAAACGTATTCATTGACATCACCATCGATCGACCCTACTCTTGGGAAGCCGTCAGATTCAGCGGTGGATAGAGGTTGTCTGGAATTTGAATTTTTGCTTGGAAGCCTGAATTTTCTTATTGGCAATAAATGCTGCCCTTTGTTCTCCTTGAAGTGACGGGCTCTCCTCATTCATTTTTGAGAAGACGTCTGTCAGGAAGCCCAGGCTGGAGTCACCGTGTCAGTCACCCTCTCACGTGAAAAAGCCGTTCTGTTCCAGTGGTCAGCGCGGCTCGCCCTGCGTCCCTCGGGTCTTCTGTAGGACCGCGTCCCCTTTCGGCATTTTCAACGTTAAAAAGACCCGTGTAAGGACGGAGAGTTAGTAGCGTGCCTTTTACTGCTTCGTCACAGACATTCTTAAATGCAGCACCTTCTTTTTTTCTTTTAAGAACCCGAATGCTGGGCGGTGAAGAATACCACGGCCGTGCTAAGTACGGCTCGCTGTCACTGCCTTCGCCTGTGCCGAGCTGCCACCCGTCTCACCCGCCATTGTATGTGTGTCACTCCCGCCACTGTCAGTACCGCGAAGGAGGCAACTGACATGTCAGTTCCTGCAGAGGAGTCCAGACCCGGGCGTCCGAGCGCCTGCCCCGCTTTGTACTTAGACCCACTACGTGTCCTGTCTTCTCGTGCGTAGCGTTGGGAACACACGTCGCGGGCAGTAACCAACCTCTTCGTATATTTTGCAGCTCATGTAATATAGTTTTGAGGGGTTTGAGTCCGGAGCAACGGTTCATAGATTTTATTTTGCTCATGTGGATGTTTCCTAGACAAACAGTAATCTATACAATGAAGCCCTAAATGCAGCGGTTTTTTTTTTTTTTAAGGCTAAAGAAAATACAGAACTATAATGAAAATAGTCCAGGTGATATGTTCCAAAGTAGGCTGAAGAATTTGAAGACGAAAACGCAACACTCAATAAGTAGTTTTCTTTAAAAACAGGACGCATTTCGAAGACAGTTTACCTTTTGGCCCGGAAAGAGGTTTCGGGACCCAGCGAGCGTTGGAGGGGTGGGAG
Organism: Pteropus alecto; assembly: GCF_000325575.1. Lineage (NCBI taxonomy): Eukaryota > Metazoa > Chordata > Mammalia > Chiroptera > Pteropodidae > Pteropus > Pteropus alecto. Next base: position 6,731,529 of record NW_006430726.1, read on the forward strand.
AGAGGTGGAGGGGTAGGGGAGAGGTGGAGGGGTGGGGGAGAGGTGGAGGGGTTGGGGAGAGGTGGAGGGGTGGGAGCGGCGCGAACAGCTCTGCCGCGCCGGCCTTCTGTGCGGGACGTCGGGAAGATGCTTTCCGAACATGCTCTCAGCTACGTTACAATGGGGATTATAGTTCTCAAAGCAACGCTTCTTTAAGACTGTTTGTGCAAAATAATTATTTTTCCATGACTAGAACTTAATTTTCTGTAGCTAGTATCTAATAACGGTTTTTACCTAAGTTATAAGAGAAAACGGTACAAACGAACAGAGTAAACGTCTTTGGCGTGAGAACACGCGATGCTTAGCTAACTCGTTAAAATCAACACCTGCGATTGCGCTTTTAAAAATACACGCGGAGTAAAGGCATTTCTTGGTCGTCCGCACTGTGTGTGTTGGAATAGTGTTGGAAGTGTGTGGCGTCTGAATGAGTCACCCACTGCTCTGTACCGTGTTTAGCAGCCTAACACGACAAGCATGACCTGGGGTCCCCGGCCCTGGGTCTATGTCGGGCAGTCAGGGTGTCTCAGGGTGTCGGCCTGGGAGAGAGTCCGCCTCCGGGCTCATTGCTGTGGTCGCGGGTGGGGTTTGTCGCATGGGGGCCTCCGTGGGGGCCTCTGTTTCTGGCTGGCTGTTGGTCAAGGCCTCTCTCGGCTCTCGCCACGTGGACGGGGGCCTCTCCACAGAGAGCTGGTTTCCGTCAGAGGAAACAAATATAAGAGCGGGAGAGGGTGACCGAGATTCTCGACCTCAGGGGTGACACCCCAAGACTTTTGCTGCGCTCTGTTTGTTAGGAGTGTGTCATTAGGCCTAGGGGAGGGAATTACACAGGGTGTGAATACAGGAGGTCACGGTCACTGGGTCCTGGTCGAGGCAGGCTGCTGTAGTGTCCAGACCATCGCTGACCTCTGAGCTGTCGCACGCAGACGGTGGCTACACAAGGAGAGTGCCTGTTTCGGACCCCCACTCCGGTGGCGAGTGACAGCTCACGGAGCCTCTGGCGGCTGTGTCGCTGTTCCGCCTTCCCACACCTGCTCCATTTACGAAGTAATCTTAACCTTAGGAAACTGCCTTCCTCCCCGCAGTCTATGAAGGAATGGCAAGTTATTAGGAAAAAGGCAAAATTAAATGGCATTGATTTTCGGCCAAATTTTTTAATGGAGAGAAATCTCAAAGTATCTTCTGTAATTAGACTACTCAGAAGCAAGGAGTATAGCGAATAGAAAAGTTTTTTAAAAATCATTTTCAACATTCGTAAGGATTTAAGACCACGGGCTCCTTTGCTTTATTTGAAAAACTTAGGGGTCTCATCTGGGTAATTTAGCGATACGGCTTTATTATGGTAAGAAGGCAGAAGTGAGATGGCTTAGCTCTGTAGACTGTGCTTCGGGGTTGGGGTGTTTGTTTCGTTTTTTTTTTTCTTTTGCTTTTTGTAAGATTTGTTACGGTTCCAGATTTTCAAAGCTTTACGCTGTCTGAAAGCCGGGAATCCAGACCGTGATGGAGGGGAGTCCGTCTTCCTCGGCCCTGATGCTGTTTTCCGCTTTAGATAAAACACAACTTGTGCAGTGTACGCTCTTCTGTGTGTTTTAAATCATATTCCTTGCCGGGTAAAGCCCTTTTTTTGCTCGTTTTTAGACTTATGAATTATATAACATTGGGACTGGCAAGATTAAACCATAAAACTTTGTTCGTTTTTAACCCTTAAGAGATTTGTTTCTCCGCACATGCATTTTAATGTGTTGCTTTTCTTCCTCTGACAGATTTTACCGAAACCTGTGGTTCTCATACATTTAGCGGTGTGCTTTAATTGCATATCCAGGTCAGCCCGTTGTAAGTGTGTTTTAATTAGGTGTCTCTGTAACAGGAATCTTATCCATCATCTTCGCCGATATGGTTTGTGGACTCCGATGACCCAAATCTGACATCGGTTCTGGAACGTCTAGAAGATACTGAGATCAACAATTCGGTGAGAAAATAAGCCACACTACTTTCTTATTTTTTCCCCCTCATTAAGTTATATGTAGAACTTAAATGTTAAGAGGTAACGTGACATAAAAGCCTGATGAATGAACGAAAGACTCGGTCATCTCAGAGAGCCGAAGACCAGGCTTTGGGTTTGTTTTGTTTTTCTTTGAGTACTTCGAATTCTACTATTTACTTCTTGGCTTCTCTTTCTTACTACCCATAAGCATAGTCTTAATTTGAGTCAGGAGTTAGGTGGTCTCTTTTCCATGAATTCCAGCCATTAAATCAAGCGAGCGTTCTTGGTGGGGCCCACCAGCCACGGCGGGGAGCGGAAAAGCGGGAGAAGACCGCAAGGCCGCGGGGAGGGGAAACGGTGATGGAACCGCAGCAGTGCTAGTGCAGGGAACTGCTTTTTCTGTCAAGAGTCTGGGACTGTAGCAAAAACCAGACGTCTGCAGGTGAAAAGGTTTTTTTTGAATATAGAAAGATAGGTAACTTTCCATTTTACAAAAAAAATCAAAAACTGGTTTTCTTGGATTATAAAACTAATAATTGACCATTGTGAGAAAACTAGGAAAGCAAAAAAAAAAAGGGGAGGATGAAAAATCTTCCATAATTTCTCTACCCGGTGTTATATCCATTGTTTACATGTCTATTTTCTTCCCTTATTTTTTTCCCTTGCTAGTAAAATACATATACTCTTGTACATGTGTTTAAATAATTGAGGCCGAGGTCCTATTCTATATCATTTTATATCCTATTTTAAAGTTAGCATTATCGTTGTATTTTTCCATGACATCATAAAGTTCTTATAGAAACACGTCAGTCATTATTTGCAGGTGATGAGATTGTTCACCTAAAAAAAAAAAAAGGTCCAGAGGAGCCAACTGAAAAAAGTTTTTAAGATGATTAGTTAAAAACGCTATTAAATAAAAACCGATCGTTTCCCACAATACCAGCTAGAGTCAAATACAAAGTATAGTGGAAAAGTATGTTGTTCACAATCACGATGAAATGAGAAATGGTTAAGTACCTAGGAATGAGCTTAGATGCACAGGCCACGTATCCAGAAGAATTTGCTGAGTGGAACGAAAGACTTGACCCGGGTGGGTGGGCTGTGCACTGAAAATGTGTTAATGATTTTCTTAATGAAGCTTAATTTATAAAGTGAATGCAAGTCCAGTGACAACTCAAACAGACTTATTTTTGGAACTCAACAAAAGAAAGCACAAGTTTGTTCTGAAGAGTAAATAATAAAAAATAATAATTAAGTTAACAAAAAGTCATGAAGAGAGAGGCTCGTTTGACTAGATATTAAATAAAATACTGAGCCCTGGCGCTGGACTGGGCAGGGAAAGGCAGTTGCGGATTTGGAGTAAGTGGAGTTACAATGCGACGTAAGGAAAGGACAGGTCATCCACTTGGACAGCACTGGGAGGACTGACCATTTGGGGAAGTTAGAGTTTGACCTCAGATTTTGTCCACATAAACTGTAGGCGGCTTACTGCACCTGTCCTTACAGTGCGGTCAGAAGGCCGTCAGTGCGGAGTATTTTCCGAGCGAAGGCCCGTCTGAGAGCCACGCAGGACGGGGTCCTAATCAGTCGCTCGCCTGGCACGTTCGCCTGTCCATGGGGCGACAGTCAGCGCCCCGGCTCTGCCTCCTTGTCTGACACCGGAAGATACAGGTTTTGTAATAGTAGGAATGAGTGGGGTTATTTCGCAGCGTCTAAAATATTACATCAGAAATGCTCATAGAGTAAAATGACATAAAATACAAATTGGGTCTAAGTTTATAAAAAAGTAAATACATTTACATAAAAGAAACCAAACCAAACAAAACGTACCCTCCACGCTTTCTCACGGTCTCTGCCAGTTGCCTCATAGCCTTGTTTCTTGACAGAATGAGCTGTTTCCTCACCTTTAATTTGCTTCATTCATTATGACCTGGATTCTGCTTTCATCTCTGCACTAAAATTTTTTGTCTCTAGTTGCCAGATCCAGCGACTCCTTTTTCTATCCTAAACCGACCTCTCTGCCCTGTTCGCTGTCGGCTGTTCTCTCGTTGAGACATTTCCTCTGTTCGACACTGATTACTCAATGTCCACCAATCAAGAGCCGCTTACATAAAAACTACTATGTGTAGTTTTATGGTAGAACATCACGTTGCAGTTAAAAAGGATGGAGTCAGCCTTTCCACAAGGGCACGTGAACTTTCCCAGACAGGCCAGCTGAGAAGGCGAAGCCTGGGCATCGCCTGGAAGCTGGCCGCTCCTGCACGTGGCGCTCTGACAGATCTGTGCCCGCGCCGCCTCATGCGCGCTTTGCCCTGGCGGATGCAGGTCGTAGTAGGACACAGAAGATTGTTTCCAGCTGCCTGGTTTCTGTGCCAGGCTCTGATCAGTGGTGGGCACAAAATACAAGTCACATTCCTGACCTCTGGGAACCGATCATCTAGTGAGGACCCCCAAGAGGGCGCTGTCTCCCGTTTCCATCTGTCAGTACCCGCCTCCCTCTTCTCATTCTGTGCTTTCCCTGAGTAACCTCTTCTCCTCTCGTTGCTGAAATCGTGGCCTGTGTTCCAGGGATTCCTGAATCTGCATCTCTAGCTAAAAGGTATCTCCTGAGTTTCAAGCCCGTGTGCATCTATGCCGCGGAGGTCCAGGGACCCTGGCTGGGACGTGCCGTGGTGGTTCAAACTGGTCACGTAGGAATTCGAACATGTCCGCCTCCCGGCTCGCCAGCGCCCCATCACGGTTCCCCTCAGTAATTGTCTTTGTGATGGTGAACGGGACAAAACGCAGTCACGGAACTCGGCCTCCTGGCCGAGCCCGCGAACCACCCTAGAGCTCTTCTTCACCCCCACGCTCCTGACTCCCGCCCCAAACTATCTAGGTCGTCCTAAGACCCGTCCATCTACCTTCTGACCGTTTCTGAAGCCCTCCCCTGTGATCTTGCCCGCCTCCCTCACACGCATTTCTGCTGGAGCGTAAAGTTGAAATTCTTGGAAGAGGCGCCACCCTGTTCCTTCTTGCTGGGTACGACTCCACCACATGCGGCCTCTGCCACGCAGTCCTGTAGCTCCCCCTGTGCCAGGGGTTGGAGTGCCCGGGTCTGTGCCCAGGTCACCCTGCCTCGTCTCTGTCGTGTACTTAGCACAAAACAGAGCCCACAGGGTGGATAACGAAGCCACGGAGGGGCTTTGCTGCCTTTAAGCCTGAGGCTGTTTTTTTCGATCCTGATTTTCAGCTCTGTTTTCCTCATTTCTGCTCGCTCCACTGTCCGCTTGGGGAAAGCTCGTTCTGCGCTTTGGTGAACCCGTTCCGATCTTTTATCTGTGTTCTTCTTAGTCCTTCCTAAGTCTGCTTCCTTCTCTTGATCTCTTCTCTTGACCGGAGACATCCAGGAAACTTTCTGACCAAGTGGAGTGAGTCGCCTTACTAGCTCCCAGTCCAGTCTGCCGAGTATTAACCATTCTTTTAAACCATCATTGCCAAACTCAGACATCGAAAACCATTTTTAAACAATGAAAGCTGCGTGCACATAATTTATCTTCTTAAAGTACACATGCTCACAAAACAGTCGATGTCAAAATGGAAACTCAAGGCATCATTTTTCGCAGTTGACAAACACCGAAGGGCCTACTAAGTGCCAAGTGTTTTCACGGAAGATTTCATTTACTCTTTACCATTACGAGAAGGTTTAATGTTCTTGTTTTACGAATGGGACACTCACTCAGGGAGCTAGGCTCTGTATCCACAGCCCTCTAGGTCCCAAGGCTCAGTCTGCTAGACCACGGCTGCTCTGAACTTTTAAATGCATGCGACTGTGGGTCACGTGATTTCCTGATCCACGGGCGGCAGTGCTTCCTCTGTTTTTGCAGTCACGTGCCGATGCACCCGTCTGAGGTCGCCCAGTTCCCCAGACGAGAAGCTGGCGACTGAGGAGGGACGGTGGCCGCAGCCCCCGTTCTCGGCCTTTTCATTGGTGTCTCTGCCAGCTCGCAGTGTGGGGCCGCACTCGCGCCGGGGCCGGTCCCCACGCCGGCAGCCCCCACGGCGGTGCCGCGCACACTCGTTATTTTATCCGCAGGCCGTAGGTGGCCGGGAACAGACTCTCCTCACTTCCTGCTGGATAGGTTACGGTAGTCATAGCGTTATTCTTGTCTCCCGAGGGCTCTTTACCATGATGCTCATTTACTGAAATGTGTTTTGTAGCTTCGTCAGCAATTGAAGTGGTTGATATGTGAACTCTGCAGATTATATAACCTTCCTAAGCACCTGGATGTTGAGATGCTAGATCAACCACTACCCACGGGTCAGGTAAAGTAACATTTCTCTGGTGATCAAGAGCTAAAATAAATTGTCTCGAGCAAAAGTAAAGTTAGGATGCTTTTTCTTCATTTATTATACGACCTATTTAGCAGTTAGTTTTTGTCGTTGAATTGTTTTTGTTGTTTTGCTGTAGGCACCGAAAATAACCTTTGCATTTTGTGCAGCTGCTGGCATTTGTTTATCATGACAGGCAGACAACCGGCCCCTCCCACCACCGCCCTCTGGCGTGATGACATTCCTGGTTCTTAACTGTCCCTTGCCGCTTCAGTCCTTTGCTTGTGCAGATTCATTCCCCTTCACCTGGAGCGACATCTCCGTAAGCCCGTGGGTGCTTCTGAAGGCCTGACCCAAATGTCGCCTCTGCCCAGCTCACCGCCCCTCTGACTTGTCTGGCTTTCTGCATTTACCTGTTCAGGCTTAATTTGTTGATTTTGTGCTGGATTAGATGAGGATTTGGCCCTTTCGCCACCCACCTGCGCACCAACGTCCCCTTCCTAAACCGCTGTGCTGTTCAGCGCGTGAATAGTCACTGTTTCCGGTTAGGCCTCGGCAGGGGAGACTTTTCTGTTACGATGTTTCCTTTCTTGTAGTTTTTCGTTTTGCTTCTTCAGTAGTTTGCTTTTGCTGATCATTTAACTTCGCCTGGAACGTCATCTTCTTAAGCCTGAGGCGCGAACGTTACCTCCTCCGAGCAGGAGACAGCGTGGGAATCGTCAGGCCTCCGAGGAATGCCTCTCTTAAGTGACAGTGGCCGTTCTTTGTTCGGCCCCATGTCCGTGAGGTCTCCCTGTCTCCTGCAGCTTTTGCTGCTTCCGCACCCGTCTTGGCGGGTTCTCGGAGCTGGCCGCACAGCCGTCACCCTGAAACTTCTCTTGTCCCCTCGGCTGCAGCAAGGCCCCTGTTTTCTGGCCTCAGGCCAGCTTTCTCGCTCACCTTTCGCATCTTGCCCAAGCGCGTCCTCAGGTGAGATTCTCAGGCGAGGGGCTCCGCGGCCCCTCAGCTGTGCCGGCTTGTCGCGCGGGCCCATTTCCTCGTCTCCGTGCGCATCAGTGTCCCCTCTGCAGAGGGGGGGTCTAGCAGCAGAAGCCGAGTTCGGGAGAGCCGTGACGATAAGTGAGTCGGTTCACTTCGGTCCCGCAGGGCGGCGCAGCGTGGGGAGGGCCCAGCGCGTGTCGGCCGCTGTCCCCGTGCCCCCGCACTTGGTCCGTTGTGGTTGAATGCAGATTCCAGGTCGAAGGGGATTCCCCCGGGACGTGGGACTGTGGCGGTGTTGGGCCGATTCCATTCCGTGCCTCACTCGTCTCGGCCTGGAGCTGCCAGGAGTGCATCATCTTTATAGTCTTTTTTGTCATTTAATTTCAAATTCTGGAAGGTTTTCTCATCTTTCAACATTCGGAAGTTTTATCGGGACAGTCATAACTTTGTTTTGTTTTGGTTCTTTACTGCTGCTTAACCAGTTACCCCCAGCACTGAGTGGCTTGAAACCCTTGCTTCTGTGTCTCCTGAGTGTACAGCTTGGCAAAGCCTCGCCGGCCTCGCTGTGCACAGACGGCGGCTGGGACTGTGCTCACTGGGACACGTCTGCAGGGGGTGGCCCTCAGGGCTTCTTCACACAGCCGTCTGGCACCTCGGTGTTTCTTCCCGTGTCCCTTGTCCATGTGGCGTCTCATCCTCCAGGACCCTTCCTGTGCTTGTTTTTCAGGAAGGTACTCACAGTTCTTATTTTTTGGCTTCCAGGAGCACAGAAATAGAAGCTGGCAGGCCTTCGCACGGCCTAGATTGGGAGCTGTCCCCGTGTCCTTTCCACCACATTTATCGATTAGCACAAGACACAGGGCCAGCCCAGTGCGAGGGGACCCTGTAGGGGGACGAATGCTGCAGATGGGGTTCACTGGGTTCCTCTCCAAAGGTGAGCGGTGTGTACTAGGAGCTTATTCTGGTTCTCCGCATGCTGTTTTTGTTTTATAGATGTAGTATCTTATCTTCGTAAGTGTCTTTAAGGAAGTGCTTTGATATTGTCCTCTCTCTAGCATCTCGATTTTGTCTTTAACAAATTTTTAAATAGTTTATCTTGGTCTCGTTTTTCTTTCTGAAGACATTCCTCAGATATCTGTCTAGCCCGTGTCGCTCATGCGTATTTTTTTCTTTGTCTCTTTTTTTCCTTCACGTTTGAGAGAGGTCCCACAAGGTCGACTGGGAGTTCTTTGCGGCCACGACTTGTCAGCTGGTAGCTTTTAGGGGGAATTTAAGCTGAGTTCCACTCCTGTCCCGTCACCGCTTCCTGCCATTACGTTAAATGATGGCTGGTCCCACGTGGGGTCTCTGGACATGACACCGTATAACCTCTTGCTTCCGGTAGATATATGTCTGCCTGGGTTCTGTTCGTGCAGGTGGGGGGAGCTGTGTGTTTTGGGGCTGGACGGTGTGTTCCGTGTCCAGGCTTTTGGTTGATCTCTGGCTTCAGCCCTGTCCGCCGCCCCTGCTGTCTCGTGCTGCCGGCGTCTCGGAGTCTGGAGCGGCTGCGGGGCGCCGCGGGACAGGCAGCCTCCCCCTTGCCTTCTGTGTGCCCCAGCTGGTGGCTCTGCTTGTCTTCCCTGTCATTCCCCCTCCTCCACGTACTGTCGTCGTGCAGCACGAGCGAGTTCTCTCTCTGTTGCTCGCCCCCTTCCTCTCGATGTCACTGTGTTTAGACTGTGTTTATTCTTCGCTGTGATTCCAGTGGCACCTCAGGAAAGAGAGGGCACGGGACAGGTGTCCTCCGTGTTCCAGCTCCTTCTCCGGAATGTCTGCAATTTACGTTTTCACTTAAGACTATGTCACGGGCGCAGTGCGTGTCACCTGCCTTGTTTCCCATGGCTGCGTGTGTAATTCCACGCGGGCGTGTTACGTCGCCTGCGGCTTACGCGAGGGAGCGTCCTGGGTTTGCGTCAGCCTTGCATTCCCATGAGAAACACCCGGCACCCGATTGCCGCGGGTGGCATGCGCACGATGGATGTGACAGGTTGCGTTTTGGGGTTTTCCTCCTTCAAGTTCGATCGATTGCAGTACAGTCTTGTTCGTTTCTCTTCAGGCTCTCGTTTCCTTTCGGTCTCAGGGTTATGCGGTTTTACAAAATGAGTTGGGAAGCTTTTTTTTGGTCTTAAGATCTAGGACAGTTTAAATCAGTTTTCAGCTGGGGGCGATTTTGCCTCCCGTGGGACATTCGGAAATATCTGTAGATATTTTTGGTTGTCACAACTGGCCGCAGGGTTGCTGTTGGCATTCTGTGGCAGAGGGAATGTCACTAAACATCCTATAATGTCAGGACGGCCCCGCAGGAAGACCGTGCGGCCCAAAATGTTAGTAGTTGCAAGGTCGAGAAACTCTGGTTTAAATAAACATCTGAGCCTGATCTGTTTTTCTCTTTTCTGAATTAGTCTGTTTAGATTTTTCATTTCTTCACTCAGTTTTAGTGATTTTAGATTCTAAAACTGTGATCACTTCATGCCTTCGAAGCTGTTGTCGAAATGTGCGAAGTAGCCGCCTTCTGCATCTTCGTCAGTGGTCGCGGTCCATTTCTGAAGCCGTTCTCCTCACCTTCATTACAGAGACTGTTTTCACGTGTGTGTGTGTGTGTGTGTGTATTTTTTAAGGAATCAGCCCTCAGTTTTATTGTTTGAGTCTCATGTTTTCTTTTTCACTTCTCGCTCAGGTCTGAATGATCCCTTTCCTTCCGCAGGTTGCTGGGTCGGTGTCACTGAGTTCCCTCTCCGTGCTCTTTGACCCCATGGCGTAGCTCCTCGGTGTTGGGATGCTTATTTTCCAGATAGCTCGTGTCTGCTCCGTAGTTCGATTCCACCTTTTGTTCACGTTAATCTTATCCTGGTTCACGAGAACGGGTTTTTAGTACTGTGTATTGCAAGCATAGAAGCGTCAGTTAGTGTGAGGAGTAGAGGGCCGCCTGAGAGCCACACCCAGGCGAAGGGGTAGAGCATCGCCAGCCCCACCGAAGGCCTCTGCGGGCCGCGTCCCGGAGGCCAGTCCCCGCCGTTTCCGCCGGTCCCCGGCGCGGTGCACGCGCCTTTCCGCGTCGCCGTTCGCTCAGTTCATGCGCATTCGTCCCATGGCTCTTTCCCAGCGCTGTCTGTCCCACTCTCCGACTCTGTCACGGCGTTTTCCCCGTTTGGCTGTGGACAGACATTTGGGTTGGTTCCAGTTTGCCGTTAGGGGCGACGCCGCCACGATCACGCTCGTCCGCGTGTCACTGTGCTTGACGCCTGCGCGAGCATTCCTTTGGACACATACTTAACAGTTGGATTACCGGGCAGTTTCTTCTTAAACCAAGAGTTATTTAGAAAAAAATTTAAACCTCCTCGGTTGGCTTGTGGGCTCTATGCGGTAGTTTTTCACTGCGGCCAGAGCTTGTGGCCTGTGACCGCTGAGCCGTGTTATCAGCAAGCGCTTAGACTTAACCACCGGTGTCCCTGTCGCCCTGTGCGCTGCTGCGTCCGTGTTCCACGGTGGCCCATCTGGAAAGGGTTTATGGGGATGTGTGTGGACACCGTTCCTTGAATACTCGGCGTCTGTTTTCATTACTCATTCAACATATATCCCTCTGACTCCGCGTGCTCTGTAGGTGCTGAGTACCCAGAGCTGAGCACCCAGGGATGGCTTCTGTCCCGATGGTACTGATGCGGGAGTCTAAGTTCGTCGCCGGGTCTCTTCCAAGTTCTTTACGCTTTTCTCTTCCAGTATTCATTGTTACAGACGAGAAGCCTCATGTCTGATTCTTAGCTCCTTCTCTCTAGGTTTCTTTCTGAAAGCCCGTGTGCTTTTTAATTTAACCAAAGTACAGGGTTTTATTTTTCCATATTCCTTGGGGGCGTTCGGAGCCGCTTGATAGTCTGAAGTGTTTCCTTAGCTTGGCGACACGTGTCTTTCTGGTTTCTTCCCGCCCGTCTTCTGTGTGATGTTAGCTCTCCGTTTCCCTTAGTTCCGCCTCCCCCGCCCGTGCCTCCGTTCGCGCCGCCGTAAGGGACGGTCGCGGATGCTTTGTCCATTCGGGCTCGTGGTGCGGTCTGGCCCTTCTGCCGAGGGTTTTCCTTTTCCTCTTGGCGGGGGAGGAATCTTTGATTTTCCAGAACGGTCTCGTCCTTTGTATAGAAACCTTTTTATATTTTGTGGACGCCGTCCTTTCTCGCTTACCGTTTAAGATTCCAGCTGGATTTTTTACTGTTTTATTTCCTTCATCGGTGATGCTTCAGGTCACTTGTTCTGCTTCCGTGACTTGGTGTCTTTCTTTCAGATAGTTTTTCTCAAATACCTGGTGATTCTTGGTTGGTTGTTCGTTTATAGATTAGATAAACCGTTGACCAGCATCAGTTATCGATGAGAGTGTCCTCAGCAGTTGTTACTCGTCTGTCTTGGTTTGCACCCCTGTGCTCAGCCTGCGGTGCTGCCAGCGGACTTTCCGGCTCCTGAGGAAAGGAAGAGACGCGTCTGGTGTGTGATTTTGCTGCTGCATTGAGCCACGTTAAAAAGATTCTGTCTTTCCTCTCCGACTCTGGCACCCACCCTAAGGGGCCGGGGCTGTCACGGTAGGCCTCCCGTGTCAGAGGGCGGTCCTTACCAGCTGTGCGTGGAGCACAGATAGCAAGAATTCCTGGGGCAAAAATGCTGCCGTGCGTCCTGTGCCCTGGAGCACCCCGCTTCGCTCTAGGAACTCGTCTTCTGAGCTCCGCCAGCACGCGGCGCGCAGGCCGCGGCTGAAACCGGGCTCCCCGTGAGCGAGCAGTCACCGCGCTGTCGGGGAGTCTTCTGTAGCACCTGCTGTGCTGGAGAAACCGGAGGTAGCTCTGCAGGGAAATGCTCGTTTTCTAACTTTCAGTTTTGCGCAGTGTCTTTCTTTTTAACACATTCGATCTTTTTAAATGAAAGGCAGTCGAATTTATGGAAAGATTCAGGCTCGTCAAAGTGACAAAGGCAGATATTTTAAAGAATCTGTAGTTTGGGATCTTTATTTTAAGTGAAAGAAGCCATTGACTTTGTTCCACACATAGCCACTTGTGTAATATGTGTTTTTATTTTAAATTAGAATATGTCTTTAAATGCTTTTCAGTTTCGCTTTATACTTGACTACTTTCATTATTCCTAATGCATCTATTAAGTTGAATTAGTCAAAATTGCTTCTTTTTAAGAAGCTGATAAATATTTATCAAATCAAAGCTGGATTTAAAAGTAAATGTTTCAGCTTTAATAAGTTCTCTGTTAGTGGACCTGTAGTGACAGGCGCTCGATAGTTCGGTCCCTGTCTTCTCGTGTACTCAGCGTGTGCCTGTCCGTGTAGCACTGGCAAATTTGTTTTCCTTTTCAGAATGGGACAACAGAAGAAGTGACTTCAGAAGAGGAGGAAGAGGAAGAGATGGCTGAAGTAGGTATTTCGTATAAGAATGTTTTATAACTATCTTCATTTCCAAAAATTTTAGTAATTCTCTAATCTCCTTTATAAACCAATGTCGTTGTGGAGTAATGAAAAGCACACTGTATGTAGAATTAAATATAATGTCTAAAATCTGGCATTATCTCTAATGAATGGTATGCTTTTGAGCAAACTGTCGATCAGATCTCCTTGGATTCAATTTTCTGGAAAATAGGAGCTCTTAACAGTTAGCAGGAAGATTCTGTTTACATTTTATAGTAATAAGGGCCCTAACCCGTGTTTGATTACTTTTAAGGAAAAAGAACTACTGAGTTTCAAAATTTGTGTGTTTTAATAAAAGGAATTTGAGACCATTTCAGAGATTGCTCACTGGAAATAATAAAACTCTCATGTTGAAAAGTTATCCAGGAATTTCACGGAGTGCGTTCCAAAGGCAGTGAACTTAGGCCGGCTTAATTGCCAGTCATCGATACAATTTTAGAAATTTTCAGGCTCGGAAGGTTTGTATTTAAATTCAGACTTCAGAATGAAGATCTGCGTGTCTGCGTCGATCAGATAAAAAGGTATATGAGTTCCATTGTCTTGGTTTTAAAACATTTTTCTTTTTTGGATCCTAGAATTAATTCAGGTTATTACCTTATTCTCTTGATTTGGAACAATTTAAATCTAAAATACATTTCTCAGAGTGCCTGAGAACCAGAGAAGTTGTTGTGGGTTTGTTTTGCGAGTCCAGTTAGAATGACTTTTTTTTGTGTGACAGAGTTTGTTTTTAATGTTTTCGTGCAGTTTAACATGGGCGGCAATAGTAAACGTATCCCCCGGGCCCAGTGTGCAGGGAAGTAGACAGAGAGCTCATGCACCTTCTCTTCCCTCACAAGGTGACAGGAAGAAGGGACAGACCGTTGAGGGGAGTCTCGTAAGGTGGGAGACTGGACTTTGGCAATGTCAGGTTAGGACGGGTGAAGAAATGTTCCGGGCAACTAAAATAACATGGTAAAGAAGGCCCAGGATAAGCAGGGGCGGGCCTGGTTAGTACTTGGATGGGAGACCACCTCGGAAGACCAGGCGCTGTAGGCGTAAAAAATAAAAAAATAAGGGATCATAAGCTGACAAGGTCTTTGCAGTCTGTGAGGTCAACCAAGGGTTGCCAAGCCTAAAGAAAATTTAAAAAATAAAAAAATAAATGAAAGAAGGCCCAGGAGAGCCCAGGGCCTAGGGCGTTTGGCCACGCCGGATGCCGTTCTTCTGGGAGAAGAAGATTGGTGTATTGCAGTCATGGAAAAAGCAAGGCTGGCTGGCTAGAAGACGCAGGCGGCTCGGTCTTGAATTGGGGACAGAGGTGTTTCTCTTGGGCGTAATTGTCGATGGCAAGGCCTTATGCAGAGAATGGTGTGTTGGGGATATTGTTTTAAACGGCGATGATGATGAATTTTGTTCTGTGCTGGTTTACATGGCGAGTGGAGCAGGCCCATGGACAGGAGTGTGGCTGGCGTTGAAGGTGTTGGAAGAGGCGATTCAGGCTCAGGGCGTCTGTGAGGAGGAGATCAGGGCTGACAGGTGCAAACCGGGGCAGGAGCCCCAGGGAGCCCCAGGAAGCCTGACGCACGGATGGGGTCTGAAGGAGGAAGGCGTGCAGGGCAAAAGCGTTGAGTCTGGGTGGAGGGGTCGTCAGCCTGTTCTAGAAATCACCGCGGACCGGTCAGCTTGGAAGCGTGGAGACAGCGAGTCGAGCCGCTGGAGCAGAGTGCGGGCAGTTAAGGCTCTCGGTGCCGTGATGCGAAATTGTTTCAAAAGCCCCTCTTAATCGGAAATTCAAACGATGGCTGTTTGGTAACAGTTATGACTTTGTAAGGCCATTAAATATGCTTTACTCGGATCGTAGTTTCTAAACAACATATATCAGCGGAGGGAACCTTTTGAATGGAATATGAAGGCTTTTTACCCCTCGTCGTAGAATACATGTATCTTCCCTTTTCTGTTACCTCTCGAGTCAAGAATAATTTAACTTTGGGCATAGGCTTGAATAAGCTAACATTTTTCTAATTTTTGTAGGATATAGAAGACTTGGATCACTATGAGATGAAGGAAGAAGAGCCCATTAGTGGGAAGAAGTCAGAGGATGAAGGAATTGAAAAAGAAAATTTGGCAATATTAGAGAAAATTAGGAAGACTCAAAGGCAAGACCATCTAAATGTATGTGTAAATATCTAGGACCTGGACTTTTGTGGTTAAGTAAAGTAGTTAGAGGTGATAATGTAAACACAGGGAAATTCATTAAGATACCAATCTCAGGCCACCCCCCCCCGCCCCCGCGCGTTTGGTCGTTGGTTCAGCCACATGGTTTGTTGTCCCAGTCTTTTTATTTATTTATTTATTTGACAGTTCTCAGCTGCCGACAGCCACTTTCTACCCTTTTCACCTGCCTTTTGCGTCCCGGAATCACCTCCTGTTCACTTTCAAGCCGGTTTATGCTGCTTTCTCCGCTCTTTTGGGATCTGTATATTTGAGTCTCTCCTACAAAGTGCAGTTCATATTCTTCTTCATGAAGCTGCCCATCGGATCTGTCCTGTCGTGACCAAAGCAAAGTTAACTTTTCTTTTGACTTAATGCCTCTTTTATAAGAAGTAGCAGGGGGCAGTGAAGTTCGGGGACAGACACAGCTGACTGGCTTCGGTTTCCTCAGCTCTGAGATGTGGACCTTTCGCAGGACTTCTGTGAAGAATAAATGGGAACGATGTATACAAAATGCCCAGACGGAGCGGGAGGCAGAGCACGAGGGTCCGGCCGAGGAACCGAGCACTGACCACTTCCTGCCCTGTGTTAGGGCTGTCTGTCAACCCCATGTGACCTCTGGGGCCCAGTTCCTTCGTCCTGGGCACAGGTCTCAAGCCCAGGGAATGAACCGTCACGCAGGGAGACGCCAAGTGCTGCGGGCAGGTAGATGATTCTCCCTCCCGTGGTCTTACTCTGTTCATTCAACTGGCAACTCAGTTTTTGCAGAGCAAAGAAATTTAGCTGAGCTGTTATCTTAATTATTAAAAAACAAAGTTTGTGGCATCTGTACTTACTATACTTTCTATATCTTGCGATTGCTTCCAGTTTGCATGTTACAGTCAAAACCACTACAAATGATTGAACATTTGCACACGACAGACACGAAGTACTTTGAACTTTTTGTACCTTCCCGTGTCATCTTCATAGCCACAGTGTGAAATACTCTTCCTGGTCTGCAGATACGAGACTGGGTTTAAGCCCGTCAGTCAGCTAGGAAGTAAGAGCTTTGAAAACCAGACTCCTACCAAAGTGTCGTGCAGCCATCAACAGTTAAAATTTTACATGGTCGTATTTTTTTAACAGAAGGGCATTCCAAATGTTTTTGTCTTACGACAAATGGTTCCATTCATGTTCGGTCTTAGGATAAAATATCGGTGCATTTTCATTTTTAGAGATGTTCTAACACTGAAAATAACCGAAACCAGTTTCCCGGAGGTGAACAGGTTGTCTCGCAGTTTCCTGTGCCGTAAACTGGGCCTTCAGTGTAGCGTTCTTGCTCACAGTCTGATTACCGGAACTCTGTTTAGTTAATAATGTACCACGGTGATGGGCCCCTACACACCTGTTAAAATGGCCAAAATCAGGAGCACTGACAGCAGCAAGTGCTGGCGAGGATGTGCAGCCACAGGAGATCGCATTCGTGGCTGGCGGGGATGTGAAATGACACAGCTGCTTCGGGAGACCGTTCAGCAGATTCTTACAAATTCACGCATACTCTTTCCATGTGACCCAGCAGTGTGCGTTCTTTGGTATTTATCCAAAAGAGCTGAAAACGAATGTCCACACAGAAACCTGCACACAGATGTTTATAGCAGCGTTGTTCGTAATTGCCAAGAACGTAGAAGCAACCAAGATGTCCTTCGGTAGGTGATGGACAATGAACTACAGCGCATCTTGACAGCAGCATATTATTCAGTGCTGAAAAGCGACGAGCTCTCAGGTCGTGAAAAGACTCAGGGGAACCTTAAATGCATAATTACGAAGTGAAAGAAGCCAGTCTGAAAAGGCCACACACTGTACGATTCCAACGATGTGACATTCTGGAAAGGCAGAACCATGGAGACACTACAAAGAGCAGTGCTCTGTACCCTGTAGTGGTGGGTCCATGACGTCATGCAGTGTGCAGGCCCATAGGGCGCGCAAAGCCCGAAGTAAACCTCAAGGCAAGTCACGGACTTCGGGTGCCGATGCCACGTTGGTGCAGCTTCATCCGTGGTCAGAAACGTGCCCGCCGGTGACGGGCGTGGATGGGGAGCGGGGCCGCGTGTTGCAGGGCAGGTCCTGGGAAGTATCTGTACCTTCCTCTCCCTGTCGCTGTGGACGTAAAGCTCCTCCAAAAAATAAATTATTTGAAAATTCAATTAAATGATGGCGTTGGAAATAGACATGTACTGAGTTCTAGGCTATGCAGGAGCCGTGGTGATCTGGACATATTGGTTAGACTTTTTTTTCCCAGATGATAAGAAATGGTATATGACCAGGCTTGTCCCCAATTTTACTGTCCTCTTGAAACTTCATAACCTTCGATTTAATGGAACTTAATTTTTTTGACTTCTTAAAATGTTGAGTGGTGATCTGTTTTCAAAATCTCATCGTATGTGTTTATTTCGGGTTCGAATACCTTAAGTCTTTAGTTATTTGTCTCAGTAGATCTTGGTAAACGGCACGTTTCTGTTTCAGGGTGCCGTGTCGGGGTCCGTGCAGGCTTCAGATAGACTCATGAAAGAGCTCAGGGACATATACAGATCGCAGAGTTACAAAACAGGTAAGGCCCGCCGGGTCTCTGCTGCCTCTCTTGTCCTTATGCTCTTTTCAATTTTCAGGTAGTAAAGTTCATTTCTCATAAAATCAATGGACAGAAGCAGAAATGTTTATTAAGTTTTAGGGACGTGAAGTGCAAATGTAGTTAAGTTATCCAAAAATGTGGGGGATAAAATGGGGTGCGTTTACAGTGGTCCCCTGTTATCCGCTATTTTGCTTTCCATGGTTTCAGTTACCCACGGTCAACTGTGTCCCCAAAATATTAAGTGGAACATTCCAGAAGTAAACGATTCGTAAGTTTTAAATCGTACATCGTTCTGAGTAGTGCGGTGGAATCTCGTGCCCTCCCGCTCTGTCCCGCCTGGGACACGAATCATCCCTTTATCCAGCGTGTCCACACTGTACACGGCCCCTGCCCACTGGCCACTCAGCTGCCGTCTCGGTGATCAGACCGCATGAGTGGGAGACACGTTCACGTAACTTTTGCTACAGCGTGGTGTTATAGTCCAGTATGTTATATGATCCATGTACAGATTCTCTGAGGAATCAAATTTAAATCATTAGAGCTTACTTAAAAGTAAAAAATAAGCATAAAAAGTGCTCTATAGCGTACAAGATAAGCCAAACTTACTTCTGAGTTATTAGAAGTTTTGGTGTCCTAACAGTTTTTCTTGCAAAAAGTCTAAAACTTCATGTGTAGAAACCTAAGAGCATGTAGTTAAATATTTGAATACTAACATCTTTAAACGTTAAATCGTTTGGTTTTTACAGCATTGTTTGCAGTAGCAAAAAAAATCAGAGATAGGGTGGAATTGGTCAATACCGCATATTTTATGGTATATCCATAAAATAAAATAATTACTACAGAATTATCGTGAAGATTGAGAACGGGTTGCTATACACTAAGCTGGAAAGATGCCCCAGAAAGTTGAAGAAACTATATGTAGAGGGATTCCGTTTTTACAGAAACGTTGGCACGTGCATAGAAGAAAAGTCTTAAGTACATGTGATTTTGCGGTTTTGTCCTCCTCACAGACAGTGGTAAATATTTTCTCAGCTCGTTAAAGAAGCCGCTTCATTCACGGCTCTAATTATCTGTGAAGGGCGTAAGATACCCAGCTTCAGTGGCAAATATTTACAACATAGCTCAGTTTTGTGTTTTAATAGCAAAATTTCTAGCTTTTGATGGTTATTTAGTGTATACATTTCCAGCAGAGTAATAGTTATAAGATTAACTGAAGAGTAACTAACACGCCCTGTATCTTTACAGGGATTTATTCAGTGGAACTCATAAATGACAGTTTATATGACTGGCATGTTAAACTGCAGAAGTAAGTGGCCTTTTTTAAGCTAACCCACCCTTTGTAAGGTTGTCGTGGGAGACTATCACAGTGGAGATTTTTTCCCCCCTGAATCTGATACCTTTATACTATGGCTTTTCCTTAGAACTTTAGACCCTGTTTCTCTAGTAGTTCTCAGGGTGTTAAAATGAGCTGTTTCTTAGGCTCTGTGATAAGTAAAGTGAGAAAGAGGAAGGAGAAAAAGGACCGGCTGTGGGATAAAGTAGTTCACGGAGTTAGAAACACAAACTATAGAAACCAAAGTGTCTTTCATAACTTGGTGAGATCGACTGTGATAACCAGCTTATATTGAAATACAGGATTTGAGTAGGACCTGAACATGTAGAACGTTTGTTAGACAAATTAACTTTCGTTAGTGATTTCACTTTTTCTAGTCTCGTCCATGGTAATTTTCTCTCTCCTTGAACCCCTTATCTAATAATACAATTTTAGAGACAACTTTATGACCATTTCCTTTAGGATGACTGCTAACTTTGAATCCTTAGCGGAATAGATTTAGGATACTGTGGTCTTCTCGTGAACATTTAATCCCAGGGGTCGGAGGCTGTAGTGATTGGTTTTTCCAGGGACCACAGAGTAGTTTAGATGTTCTCTGTTTGTAACTTATCCCAGGGGCTCTGTTTCAGCTCTTGGGCTGGTCCGTTTTTGAGCTTAGTACGAAAAAAATCTCTGACTTTCTGTTTTTTGTAATTCATAGGGTCGATCCTGATAGTCCTTTGCACAGTGATCTTCAGATCTTAAAAGAGAAAGAAGGCATAGAATATATTTTGCTTAACTTTTCCTTTAAGGTAAGAAAATTGTAGGAGAACTCCGTGTGCTTCTGGTGGGAATGTATATTTGTACACTCGCTTTGGAGAACGACTGGGAATTACTTGGTGACGTAGGAGATCGTCGTTGCGTGTGGCTCAGAAATTCTCCTAGGTCGGCACCCTGGACGAAGTGAGTGTTCGGGTGACGAGGACACGTAAAGGATGTTCAGAGCAGCACTGTTCATCGTAGCCTCAAATAAAAATAAGGGTCTCTTCCAACAGAAAGGAGGACCGCGGCATTCGGACGATTTTCATTCATATAAAGCTCAAAGTAGGTAAAACTAAATTACGTCGTTTAGGGCACGCATTCTCAGTGGAGGCAGTGTCACCGTGCAGTGGGGTGAAAATTGGTCCTTGGAGTAAACTACTCTTAGATAATGGCCTGTGGCCCTTCAAGGGGCTATAATACATAAACAGATACACGCCGTTTAGTGGCGCGAAAATTTCGTGGGAGGGGTAGAGTGAGGAAAAATTTTCTAGAAAGGCTTCTTAGTGGGGCGAAAATGAAAGGAAGCCCGAGAATCGGATTTTTAGATTCATACTTGAGCAACAGAACTATGAAGAAAGGCAAAGGTTTGAGTCCCATGCAGTTTTGGATCTAGGGGAGAGGGACGGGGTGGCTTCTTGTGTCTTGACCAGGGGCGGTCACATGGCACATGTTTCACACACTGTGTAATGATGTACCTTTGTATTTTATGCACTTCTCTGAGTTTATGTGCCATATTTAATGAAGTAATTTTTAAGATGTTAAAAATAAAGGTTAAAAAAGAATAGCAATGGAATATAGATAAAATGGCAGGGTCTAATATGGAACCTAAGTGTAGCAGTTTTAAATTATTTTTTAAAAAATACCAGGAAGTGTTTCCGAGGGGTTATGTTTGAATTGTATGGAGCTTCTTTTTGACCTGTTTTTTTAAATCGAGAAGAAAAATTTGTGCAACAGTTGTGCAGCAACGCAGATACATAGTGTAGAAATCTAAGATTATCTGTTTTAGTCACCAGAAAGGTGCTTTTTATTTCCACTCCTATTAGGATTGGATTTTCATAGTTTAGAGCTTCCTCGGAATCTTATTCGACGATGGGTACAGGTAGGGAGTCGAAGTAAGTCATTGGAATTATGCTGCCTGTTCTCTAAGTTAACTGTGTTTTTGTGTTCCTAGCAGATCCCTGGGTGAAACATGCTGTTGGGCTCCCTTCCCTCACACCGGTTTTATGGGTCGTTCGTTGTTTCTTTACCCGCTTTTATTTGAACGTAGAAGGTTGGAGGTGATTCTCTTGGCCTCCTGACAGCTTTCTCGGAGGTAGCACGCTGGTCCTCTACCTGCTGCTGCAGGGAGCTGAGGGGCGGCCTTGGCCTGCCCACCAAGGGGCTGACCTCTCACTCGGCCACCTCGACTACTGTCTTTGCTTCAGCTCCTCAAGAGAAAAGGCTCCTCTTCTTCTGGAAACCTCAGTGTCCAGGCCCGAGCATTTTGCTCGGTCGCCTGAGATTGAGCCGAGGGTGCTTTTCCCTCATCTTCTGTCCGCGTGTTTTTGTGAAGTCGGGCGATCTTGGTCGTTTAATAGGAGCGAGCGCTTAGTGTGTTCGTTACCGTTTTGAAATCCGGGTTGAACTCCACCGTCTCCTAGGTGCTCTCTGTTTGTCCTTCTGGCTCCTTGCTTTTTCTCGTTCTTTCGGATTTCTTTCCGTTCCCCAGTTCCCTGCCTCCGTCAGCTTGGTAATCGTGCGTTCTTTACTCTCCTTCACTGCCTTCCGGTTGCCACACACACCCTTAACTTGTCAAAGTCGAACATAGATTTGTCCCTTTATATCTTCCCTCTTCCTCATAAATGCAGAGACCTCGGAACACGTACTCCCCGCGGGGTAAGTGCAGCCGTTGTCATGCATTTCCGTTTCCTCCATCTGAAACCCGACGCCCGTTGTTTCGTAATGAGTCCATGTACGTTTCGGTCTCCGCACAGACTTGCTCTGTTCACGGCCTTTGTTCTCCGGGTTCCCATCTACGATCACCTTTCTCCTGCCTCAAGAGCATCCTACGGGATCTCCTGTAGTGTGGTCTGCTGGTAGCAAAATGTCTTTCTTTCGCCTGAAGTTTGGGAAAGCATTTTCTCTGGTATGGATTTCGAGATCGGAAACTCCTTTCTTCCAGCGCCTCGAGGGAGTCATTCCCTTAGCATGGCTCCCATTGCTTCTCTCGAAGCATTTGGAGCGCTCACATCTCGTGAAGTCCTCTATCAGTTTTGGAAAATTCTCGTTCTCTTCAGATTTCGCTGCTTTTCCTTCTCTCTTCTCCTCTGGAGCTCTACACATGACATCTTTCGGTGCATTCCCCCGTGTCTTGTTTTCTGTGTTTTCCACCTTTTTTTGTCTCTCGGCTTCGTTCTGGATGTTTTCTGACCCATTTTCTGGTACACCGAATTTCTCTTTCTCTAAGTCTCCACTGCGGTTGAACCGTCCATTAAGTTATGAATTCCAGTTATGGTATTTCTATGATTCAGGATTTTTGTACAATTCCTTTTTATTATTTTAGTTCTCTCCCAGGGTTTTCAGTCTTTTCCTGCACATAATCAGCATAGCTATTTTAAAATCTGTGTCTGCTGACTGTGTCATCTCCATCCCTTGTGGTTTTGTGTCTGTCGTTTGCCTCTCGTTTTCTGGCCGTGTTGTCATTAGGTCTCACATAACTGTTATTTTAGCGATAAACACAATACACGAAGGGCTGAAGAGCTGGTCCGACGCTTTGGATGGTACCCTTCTCCAGAGATGACTCACACGCGGCCTGTCGGGCGCCTGGGCACCGGCAGCCCTGGGTCACTGAGTCACACGGGGGTTGAGATGACGTGAAGCAGGGCAGCGCTCCCTGTCAGCCGGGGTACTTTGCAGTGTGTCCTTCAGGGCCCCAACTACAGTGCGGGGGCGGATGAGGCCTCCCCTCCGTGGACACCGAGCTCCAGGGTTTATTTTTAGCGCCCTACCCAGCGACCTGTGAGCCCTGCTCGGCGTCCGAACTCCTGTCTTCCTCTTCTGCCATGGAGAGAAAACCCACGGGGCGAACGGGGCCCTGCTCTCCGGGTCCCTTTCCTTCCTCCTCTGAGCTCTGTAATGGTTACATTTTGCCACCTTCTCCAGTTTTCCGCAGGAGGATTGATCCCGAGTACCCAGTCTGTCTTTACCGGGCTGTTGCTTTGTATGGTTCTGCTGTCAGGGGACCCTTCATGCAGTTCAGGAATTTACCACATCATGGCTGTATTTGGGCCATCTGCTTTGTTTTTTTATTTCATTTTATTTTTTTGGTCCTATTTTCACTCGTATGACCCTCATTCATCGTCAGATAATAAGTGTCCACACTCCTTATAGACTATTTTAAAACCTCCTAAATGTACTATTAAGGATATTCTTGGCATTAAACGTGCTTATTTGCTTTTTAGGATAACTTCCCATTTGATCCTCCGTTTGTTCGAGTGGTGTTGCCTGTTCTCTCGGGAGGGTAAGTTTAGTGATGATTTTCTTTGACGGTGCGTGTCAGAGTCTTTTGGAAGCCTCGTTCGATGCGGGGAGGCCTCTAATGCTAGGCTTCACCCCGAAGTTTCTGAGCGAGTGAGGGGGGCGGCTAAGAATGTACGTTTCTATGGCAGTGTCAGGTGAAGCCGATGTTGCTAGTCTGGGGACCACGATTTGAGAACCACTGGTATAAACCATTATGTTGTTTATAGGTAGAGTTTTTAATGGCCCCTATGTGGATATATTTTACCATGAAAAACCTAATGTCTTTAAAATATAAATTGTGATTGAGCGCTTAGGGAAAGTTCGGGTTACAAAGTGATTCCCATGGGCCCATGATCCTAGGAAGTCACAGGCAATCTCATGGGCCTCGAGCTGGCCATGGAGTCTCCTCTGAAGGCGGAGTCACATGGTAATTGTCATGCATTTCCCTCGCTCCCATTGCTTTTTCGTGGTTGGAACTCATAGGGAGGGTGGGGAAAGACCGGAACTCGTACCTAGGTTAGTGGCGAAGCGGTCTGCAGGCCCTCCAAGTAGGAGCAGTTGAACTACTTTGAGAATCTGAAGTGCTCAGCTGGCCAGTTCCACTTCATGAGTTAATCCATGTTACGGTGATTAAAATCTAGAAACATTCAGCGTTTACTTAGATCACCTCTTTGGTTGATATAATAATAGTTTCACTGAGATTAAAAAATAAAGGCAGCTACAAATGAATAAGGAAAGGATTTGGAAAAATTTTGTAAATTCAGGACAAACAAAATTTTTATCAGATCATTCTGAAAAGTGATATAAACTCGACGGGCATAGATTTTTCACCTTTTTGTTCTGAGAAATCCCAAGAATTTTAAGAATTTATGATCTTAGATAATTTGCCACCTAGCTGTGGAGACAGACACCTAAAGTGGTGAATATCGCTGTCCCTTGGGCAGGGAAGGCGACTGGCTCCAGGACCGACTGCTGGGATGGGAGCTGCTTTGTTTCCCTGTATTTCTCCAGCACCTGGGACAGTTCCCGGCACTGAGCAAGTCCTCGGTGAATCCAGTCGGCCCTCTGTGTCTGAGGGGGGTTGATTCCAGTGCTCCCCCCAGGGACACCGAAATTCGAGGATGCTAAAGCCCCTTACGTAAGACGGCGGGGCACTTGACGTCACCTCTGCACATCTTCTCATTTACCTGAGATCATCTCTCGATTACTTACAATACCTAACACGGCATAAATGCTGTGTAAATAGTTGTTACACTGTACCGTTTAGGGAACAAGAAAAAGTCTTCACACCTTCAGTACAGGTGCAGCCATCCTAGCCTGACTGCGTAGTACATGTCAGCAACAATATAATATTTAAAAAAATAATTTTGATCTGTCCATTATTCAAATGAGTAATTTGAATAAGTCAGCTTGTGACTTATCCAAATAAGTTGTCTAACTGGTTTTTCCAGTCTACCAAAAGCCGGCAATATAGAAAGACATGAAAGCTGTCGAGTGCGAGATGCCATCGATGGTCAGATGTTAAGTGTAGACTGAAGCTCTGAGCTGAAGGAAGGGACCAGCTCTGGCGACAGGGACCTGGGCAGAGCAGACGGGGTCTCAGCCTGGCCAGCTGGCGGGGGTGGAGGGCGGGTATCGACGCACATGTCCTCCCACGGGGGAGGGGCAGGGAACTGCTGACGGGATGTCTCGTCGCCAGACAGGACCACGGGCCGATGGCGGGTTTTCTTTACTCGGTGAGCAGATCTTTCTTTAACTGGTTCAGGAGCAGGGAAATAGCAGTGAAAAGAATGTTTTAGAGACGTAAGTCTGGTGACGGCAGAAGAGGCCAGTTAGGAGCTGACGCCACTGAGAGAGGGAAGCGGTGACAACCCGAGTTGGGACCGTAGTAGTGGGCGGGACGGCCCGTGACAGGTGAATGCTAACCTGAGGCAGAATGTAAAGACTCGGGGTCCACGGCCAGCCGTTAGGTGAGGAGGGGGAGTTATTGGCTGACTTGGGAAGAAGCAGAAAGCGGAAGCCCTGGTGAAAAGGGCTCGCGGTCCCAGGAGGAGGCTGCAGCTAAGCGCGGTGTCTGGACCGCGGCTGGTGGCCGTGTTTCACGTCGCTGGAACGCTGCGATGGGGCTGTTCGGAGGCCGCTGGAGACGCGTCCTCGGCCGGGGTCCTCCTGCCCCAGTCATCCGCGAGAGAGCCCGCGGACCTCTAGAGCACCGTGGCCGTTTCTGTGCCGGGGGGCCCGGGTCCAGTGCCACCTCTCACCGCCGTCCTGGGGCTCTGCTGTGACACTCCACGCCCATTTCCTCACCTTGAGAAAGGGCAGGGTCAGACCCTTGGACTTGGGCCGACAGGCCTGCCCCCTCCTTGGCTTTGTTTACATCCGATCACTGTCAGGAATTTGGCTATAATATAAAAACTTTTCGTTTCCCTTTCTCGGGTCCTTCGGCGGCTATGTCGTGTCGGTGGCCTGGTGCGGGGCTTTGTGCCCGAGCCCGGAGCGAGTGGGGAGTTCCTGGGCGAGGGAACCCGAGCATGGGCCCCTCCAGGGGGCCTTGGCCCCGCAGCCCTCCTCTCAGAGATGCGCCCCCCACGGCTTTGTACAGCGGACAACTGGGGAGTCCTTCCCGGGCTGGGGAGCCCGGTGCAGCGCCAGGGCCCCTGACCCCTCGGGGGACCTCCACAGTAGAGACATCCCCTCCCGATCCTTAACCACCACATGTGGCTGTAGGGCCAGCCCCCTTCCTGGCCTCCACCCCTCCTACCTGTCTCAAGATGGCTGTTTCTTTATGTCCTGACTTAGAGGACTCTGTTCAGCTGGTCGTCAGGCGGTTCTCAGTGGCGATCGTTCTGTAATTTAGTTTTGATTTTCCTGTGGTGGTGGCCGGAGGCGAGCACAGCGTCGGCCTCCTCCGTCATCTCACCGGAGATCAAGCGCTTAAAGCTCACTGCGTACAGGATACGCTCTGAGCCCGGCACGCCATTCGAAGAACTGGGGACAGAATCCTCTGTCCAGGAGCATGGGAGAACGTACAAAGAAGTTTAAAATCCCATGATTCTCCACCCAAATTTAATATTTTGGATTTTCCCCCCTCCCATTAAACTTTTACTACGAAAGCTCCCAGCATTTGGGACAAGCGAGTAAGAGACAGCTGCTTGAAGTCTCCAGGATGGGGCGTTCTTGAATACTTCCCATTACTGAATAATTTCACTGTAACTATTACTATTCATGGTATGGTCTACAGTAGAAGTTTTTAGATTCCTTACTGCTCTGTAAAATAATTTGGTTTAGTCAACATGAGGATGCATTCGGTAGCCAGAATGCGGAGTCCTCAGGCTAGATGGTCTAGGCAGGTTTTACGGGGCGGGGGCGGTGTAGGGTTCGGAAGAGTGGGCAGCAGACGGAGTTTCAGGGACAGGAAAGGCAGAGTCCTAGAGGACGGGCAAACATTGTGGTAGGCTTAGTTTTCGCTTGGACCTAATCAGTGGTCTGCAGCTTATGTATTTTCAGGATGTCCACAGTTTTTCTATAGTTGTCATTCTCTTTATTTTAGAGCATCTAGTTAATGTATTTAGAAGTTTAAAATAACTTTAAAGGAGGAAATGACTTTGTTTGAGAAAGTGTCACAAGGCAGAAGGATCTCGATCTAAATAATGACTTCCTAAGAGACCTGGGAATCCCCAGACGTTGTCTTTGGTTCCGAGAACAGTCCTCAGCACGAGCGAGAGGAATCGAGGTGTCCCAGAGAGGGGCTCCAGGGCCAGACCATGTGATCCTCGCAGCAGAGAGGACAAAAACAACTTAAGGCATCACTGCAGATGTTCATCACTACAGCTGTGGTAAAGTCATTGCTTCTGCTGGAGGAAAACCGTTGGCCGTGCAACACGATGGCAGAGAAATTTTCAGATTTCTCGAATACCATTCGGGGAAACTGAATCTCCAGCCCCTGTTCTCTGCAGTACTTGAGGCTGGGTTCCTAGCATCTGTATGTTAAGGTCTGAGTGTTCTGTTACTAAGAGTACTATTTTTAAAAAATCGACTGAATTAGAACAATGACATTAGAATTTTTAAATTGCCCGTAACGGTCCTGTAACCCTAATAGCTGTTTTCATTTTTCTGTGTTATCTTCTAATCTTTACATGTATGCATACTTTCTTAGTAATGGTACTTCAAAAGTCAAGAAGGGGTACTGAAATCTAGAGAATTTTGTATGATTCCTGTTTTCTGTTTAAGGTACGTGTTGGGCGGCGGTGCATTGTGTATGGAACTTCTCACAAAACAGGTGACTTTTTTTTTGTGGTACTCATATTTTTCTGCTTCCATAGGTTGTTTTGATTTATGTAAGTTAGATTCTGAGTGGAAAATCTTCGTTTAATAGCACCTACTTAAAAATTTATTATCTTTTAATAGCTACTTTACATAATGAAAAAGCTACGTAAACTAGTAAAATGACATTGTACTTTGTGCTTAATCTGTGCTAGGAGAGGCAGAAAGTGATATTTATTTAAAGTCATAATTTGCTCACGTTTTGCATTTAGAACACGTGCGTGTGCGTGCGTGTGCGTGTGCGTGTGCGTGTGTGTGTGTGAGAAATTTTGGAAATGGTCCAACTTTAGTTTTCCTTCTTGACTGCAGACTCCTTAATGTCAGTCGCTGTTGTTGAGCTGTCACATGCCCTTTCATGACACTCTCCCAAGTGGGGATTGGGAATTTCATTGCCTCTTCCCCCTGTAGGGCTGGAGCAGCGCCTACTCCATAGAGTCGGTCATCATGCAGATCAATGCCACCTTAGTCAAAGGCAAAGCCAGAGTGCAGTTTGGAGCAAACAAGGTACTTTCATTACGAATGTCACGTGAACTATAAGATAGAGTTCCCGTTATCTTATGAGGCTTCTTCCTGTCTTTTTATTTTAGTCTTTGTTATTTTTACTATAAACATGTCTATAGTTTGGATTTTGTTATTGGTATATATGTAGTTAATTCCCAGTGAGCATTTATGTGCTGGGCTCTAATCTAAACTTTTTATTCGTCTTAATTTTTTCAGTCCTCTTAATAACCTCGAAGTAGCCACTCTTATTACCCTCATTTTGTAGACGAGGAAACCGGAGCACACAGAAGTTAGGCATCTCGTCTAAGGTCACAGGTGGCGGAGCCAGGTCTGGAACCAGATAGTCTGGCGTTAGCCCCGTTCCTGACCTGCGAGATCCCTGGGTGATCCCATTCCCGTGAGCCATCTGGCTTTTGTTTCCCTTCCAGGGAGCGGGGCTTGCTACCTAGACTAAGAGGTCCAGGCTTCACTTCATAAACGAGCAAGGTTGGGGAGCCGATGCTGAGACCCTCGCGTGACCCTGGGTTTCTCCACGGTTAGCGTACAAAAGCGGTCTAGTGCTGGCTGTGTCCACGTTCTCATCAGAACCAGACACAGACTCTTTAGAGGCACGCATTTCTGATTTAAGCCTGCAGGATCCCCAGAGATTGAGACCAAGCGAATACGAATTCACAGTGACAGATCACAAGCACACACGGTGGGCAACCCAGCACACGAGAGCTGGGAAACACGACGAAGAAGAGGTATTTAGTCCCGAAGACTCGAGGTTTTAGAATTATCAGATACGGAATGGAGACTTAGATAATAGAATTGTGAGAAAATGAAAATATGTGAAATCTAAAGAAAAAAGAATAATAAAATCGAGCAAACAATAAGAGCATCAGGAATGATGAGACGGATGTGAAAAAGAATGAAATAGAATTTATAGAAATAAAAAATATTGCCGAAATGAGAAACTCAATAAATGGATTAGACATCAGAAGAGAGAACTGATTAGAAGAAACAACTCAGAATGTTGCATGGAGAGGCGTGGGATAGGCAGCGTGGCAGGAGCTATGAAGTGGATGTCAGAGCAACGTCTAGAATATGTCTTGTTGGGATCTCAGGAGGAGATAATAAAACTATATTAAAAAGCGAGAGAGATAGAAATCAGAAAGTCAGGTGATAGGAGCCAGTCCGAATAAATCAGCCACAATAGATATAAATGAGACGTAGCTGTCGCGTCAAACAAAATATGATTTTGGAGCAGAAAGCATTAGTGACTGCTTGAATGATAAACCCCTAAGTTAACCAGGAGGGTATAATTTTTTACTTTCTGCACCTATTAAAATAGCCTGAAAATACAGATTAAAAACTGATAAAACTACAAGGAAAAATTGACAAATTCACCATTATAGTAGGAGATTTTAATGTACCTGCTCGTGGTAAGTTAAGCAGACATGTCAAATATGTAGAAGATTTGAATAACCAATTAACAAGCTTGGTCTGATGGACAAATCTAGAACTCTGTACCCAGTAATTAGATAACTACATATCCTTCCCAAACATATGGAAAAACATGTCATCGTAAATTAATCCATAAAGCAGGTAGGAATATTAAAAAATAATTGATGCCATATGGAGCATATATTTAAATATGATGCAGTTAAGCTTGGAAGACCATAACGAAAAGGTGAAGAATAATCTACACGAAACTGGAAATTAAATGCACTTCTAAATCACGGTTTAAAAAAAGTCATGAAAATTTAAAAAGATTTGGAACTGAACCCCCACCCACTGCCTCTCCTCCCTCCTTCTCCCCCTCTCTCCAAATGGCGGGAGGATAGGTAGGAAGGAGACTTTCCCCTTAGAATGTCTTAACACATTTTTTATTCTCGTGCTGCGTGAATTTATTTGCAAAAAAGTTCTGTGGCATAATATAATAGGTGCGTACCACTGTGGAGACTGCTCATGACATAGTAGTTGGAAGTTAAGATGCAGTTCGGTTGTACTGAGGGGGACAAAATTAATCCCAATTTGGCTCCTTGAAAGAGGTTCTAAAACAGGGCTCCTTTAGTAACGGCTCGGTGCCACTTACGGGCGTTCTTTAGATTTTGAACTCCAAATGTCATTTATCTGTGTAGTCCTTAAAGCTTAATATATTTTGGATACAAGTCAGGAGGAAGAGAGTTTGAGTTCCACTCAGGTCCCAAGAGCACCCTTTAACTGATTCACCCGTGTGGAGAGGGACTCCGAACTGTGAAGCTCGTAGATTTTTGTTGGAGTACAGTTTTGATTTTGTTATCCTTCTAAAATAGTAGAGAATAATGAAATTGAGAAATGAGGGTAGTCGCTTAAAATTCTTTTTGAGATTAGAAATATAATTGTTCCGTGTGTTCAGGTACAGCAGTGACCCTTCTGTAAGTCGTTTGTCATGATTTTCATCTACTTAAGAGTTTTGATTTAAAATGTATAATTTTCTTTCAGAATCAGTATAATCTAGCAAGAGCCCAACAGTCTTATAATTCCATTGTGCAGATACACGAGAAAAATGGTACGTTTAATTCAATATGTATATATTGCTATTTATGAAGTTTTACATAATGTACTGTTGATATTTGTCCTGCTTTATTTTCATTTTTGCTCTAATTTCTTATAAAGTATAGTTACAGCAGTGAAAAGAATTAGCCTGAGGATACATGCACTACTTCATTCAAAATGTTGGTGTCTTAAATACTTAGCTCAAGCACCTCTGAGTCAGAATCAAGATTTTTCGAGTAGATTAATGAATTAATCATTTTATTCGCTGAAAGTACACAGTATTAAGATAGGAACGGAGCGAAGGTCACTCTGCGAGTGGAGCTTATTGTTAATACTGAGTAAATGCAATCAAGATCCTGAGCCGGCTGTTTGAAACATCTTCAAACTACTTAGCGTTTTTTGACGAGATCGTACACATTTATCTAGTCAAGTAAAACAATTCTAATTTCAGTATCCACTTAAGAGTCTGTGAATCGCAAATTTAAACAAATCTCAAAATCTCTTTCGTAAACTTAATGGCCTCATTTAAATTTTGCTCGAATTCACGGTGCACCTCTGCAGTTTTCGTCTCTGACAGTGTGGTAATAAAGCAAGTAGACGTGGAGTTCGAAGACCTATTCTCAGTGCCGTTTGTGTCACTAGCTCTGTGGCCCCGAGCCAGTTCTGTTACCGCTCAGCCTCAGCTTCCTCGTTGCTCAAGTTGGCAGGGTGTCTGTCTTGCCAAACTTGTGAGGAGGAAGAGGGGCGTGCATACCGAAGTACTGTGTAACCAAGAGCTGATAGTAAGATACTCGTTGTAGCTGTGGTCGGGAGGCCGATCCTTTTTTTATGCAGAGTAAATAATAGAAATAGTAAGTGGCTTCCTTTGAAGGATATTTACGGTAAACTCTACTTTGCTAGAAATGCGATGACTTAGGATTTGTGCTTTGTGCTGACTTTTATTTTAATGACAAAGTAAACTTGTCACTTTTGCAGTGACTGCTTACTTGCAAAAGAATTGTACAGGCACACCTTGGAGATATTTCGATTTTGGTTCCCGACCACTATAGGAAAGCGAGTGTTGCAATACAGCGGGTTGTCATCATTTTGCTGGTGGAAGTCTTGCCTTTAGTTCGTGAAAAATGCAACATCTGGGAAGCACCGTAAGATGAGGCGTACCTCTCTTCAAAACAGTTTCAAGCTTCTGAATAAGGAAATGATCAGACTCGAGGCCAAGGCCGAGTTCTCAGGATAATGGTCCCCAGCACCCTAAATGAGCAGACCCGAAGGCGCCCCCACGACTTCATGGCCTCGTGGATGCTCCGCCAGCCTTGGCGTGCTCGTTTGGTTCCATGGCAGCACCGTACCAAACAACAGCCTGGTCTCGTTTGCTCAGAGCTTAGGTTTTTGTCGAGTCTGGAAACAATCATATTTTTCTTATCTCTTATCTGTTTCTAAGACAAACGTTGCAGTCAGCATTCAAAAATGCTTATGGCAAGTGCTGTATTCGAGAGTGCGGGGTGTGCGTGAGCTTAGCCGTGGCGGAAGATGCAGGATCGAGAGATGGAGTCTGGTTTGGCTTCTGCTGCGAACTGGTCTTAGGCATAGTCAGTGCACCTGCTGACTTGGCTTCCTCGCTAGTGAAGTGACATCACCGCACTCAAGTGTCCAAGTTCCTCTTATTCTAAAATGCCAGGATTCTGTTTGGGGGAAAGTTATTTTCAGTGAGGTTTACTTTGAAATACAGAATCGAAATGGAACACAAAACTCAGCTGATATTCTACATGTCATCTTTAGCTAGAAATGCCATTAACATAGAGATCTTATGTTGAAAATTTGAGTACCATTTATTCACAGAAAATGCCTTTATACAGTCAGTCCCCAACTTGTGATGGTTCGCCTTAGGATTTTTTGACCTTAAAATGATGTGGAAGCGATACTCAGTAGAAACCTCCCTTTGAATTTGCATTTCGCTGTTTTCCCGGGCTAGCACACACGGTGTGGTACTCTGCGGTGACGCTGGGCAGAGGCAGCGAGCTGCAGCTCCCAGTCAGCCACGCGGTCACAAGGGTCAACGACCGCTGCTCTGCAGTGTGCTCGTTGTGTTAGATGATTCTGCCTGACCGTGTGTGGGCTGATGCGCGTGTGAAGTGGGCACGTCGCCCCGTCCTCAGTCACTGAGCACCTGTATTGTGAACATATCGAATGCTTTGTTGCCAACATAAGTGTAAGTTTCATTTTTACAGGAGGTTTAAGCATGAAAATTATGAGTAGAGAAAGTAGCTAACCTTAATAAAATGCCATTTCTCCTGGTTGGTTGAAGAATTAAAATATTTTGGAGGGGGGCTGAGTGAAAACAGTAGAGGGATTAAGAACTACAGATTGGCAGTTAGAAAATAGTCACGGGGTTATAACGTACAGCATTGGGAATATAGTCATAACGTTGTAATAACTGTGTATGGTGCCAGACTTATCAGAGGCATCGCTTCATAAATTCTATAAATGTCTAACCACGTTCTACATCTGAAACTAATATAATATTGAATGTCAACTGTAATTGAAAAATAAAATTTAAAAAGGTAATACTAAAAAAAAAGAATGAAAGTACGTTAACTTTTTTTTCCATTCCGTTTCAGGCTGGTACACCCCTCCGAAGGAAGATGGCTAAATGCGTTGACTGTTGTATGTTTGGACCAATGTTGCTTTAAAGAAAATCTTTCCAACATGCAGACACAAGCTTTGAGTGCCCCGTAACAGCAGTACCGAAGACGTTAGCTAATAGATTATTTTAGTGGATAATGTGTCAACCGACATCCTGTATAAGTCATAGCCTTTTCATTTTGCTCATTTTAGGTATCTTGGACTGAGCAGTGGGGCCTTTACTGTATCCTTCCTGATAAATACACATACTGGCCACTCCTTATCATCTCTTTTTCTTGAAAAGTGAAATCTGTTAAGCAGGCAAGTTAGCATCAGGTCACTGAAGCTGCGACTCTAGGGTAACTTACCCACATCGAGCTCCTGCGTGATGAGGACTTAGAGTATATTGTTCCATTTAGAGCCAATAAAAGTTTAATCGACGTTTCATACTGGTTTAGAAGATTTCAGGTCTTCTAAGTCACAGCTTTTTCAGGTATAAACCATTTTATGATATTGCCAAAACAATGACAGGATACTCAATAAACTGTTAAGCTTTTTCATGGCCACGTGAAGATCCGAGCTGTTTCCTGAAGATACGCCCTTAACTGAGTCGTGTTGTACTTTGTAGGCAAAGCGAAGCAAAGCTGGGCTGAGGAAGCGAGTAAGGCTTGTGAGTAGTAATTTCCACTGGGGCGTCAGAGTCTTGCTGGACTGAATCTGCTTCTTATTGGTTCAATATTTCTTAGGAAGAAGAGCTGCAGTATAGATCTCAAAGTTATTTAAAAGACTAGGTCATTTTACATTTCCATTTATTAACGGGATGTTGCAATCGTTTGTAAACTAATAAACTTAAAAAGTGATCGGCACAGACTCCTTGAGCAAAAGCCGCTCAGTTAAGAACAAAAGGATGCCTAATTTGGAGACCGTTAAAATTGTTGCTATGGTCGTAACAATGGCTTTTACCGAAAGACTAATAGGAAAGCTACGTGTTAATTCTTTTATAAAATCTGACTCAAATCAGTGTGCTCCATTTAATGCCTTACCCGAATCAGTCCTGTTTGATCGGTAATAGATTTTTTATATACCCGTGTTTGATTTAAAAGTAACTTCTAGTTATTAAGCACTTTTAAAATGAAATCCAGAAGCACAAACCAGTTACAAAGTTCAAAAGCGTTTCTTATGCATTTGCTTTAAGATTCAGTTTTTAACTTTGGAAACCACATTGGAGAAACTTGGCACTTCTGCTTTGTGTGGTTAAGAGGACGGTAGAAAAGGATTTTCTGGCATTCTAGTCCACATGGTTAACGTTTGTTACAGTTCCGATTGCCAGTTGCTCAGATAACTAGTGACAAGGCAGAATTCTTTAAAGCATTAAAGTTCCTTAAACCTAAGGCTAAATCTTGAATACATTATTGAATTCTTTAATATCCTGATGGCTAGCAGATTGACAGCTGCACATTTGGCATGCTTTGTTTTTTTTTGTTTGTTTATTTTTTTTGGATTTTATTTTTCATTGCAGATTTATTTGGCAATGTACAGTAAATTTTGTAAACTTGCATCAAGTTTATGAATAAAGAGTCATTTAAAAAATAACTGTCATTTTCCCTCATAAGAGATACTCTTTGCTTCAGGTGTCTGTAGGCCCTGTGGAGGCTGGAATAGGATTATGCATGGTGCAGTGGGGTGAGCAGAGGCTTGAGAGGAAGACAGGCAGACCAATTTAACAAGAGAAAACTAGAGACCCCATAAATGGCATGTACAGGTGCGGTATACTCAGGCTTTCCTCAACCTTTTCTCTCTTCCACACTCATTCTTTAATATAAATTCTTTGTGCCTCCTTAGTTTCTCCAGTTACATTAACCTGCTCCCTCTTTGTGCACCCGTAGCCTCCTTAAGACACACTCGTCAGGTTGTCTCACGTACAAGAAGTCCCGAGGCAGGAATACTCCAGGCACCAGGCACCGTACGCCCGGGTTGATTTCATCTCTGGACTGGATGTTGTGTCTGGTTATGCAGTCATGTTACTCCATCCAGACGTGGATAATCGTCGTGTCTTCTAGTGTTTCCTTAGGAGATCTTTAGAATCTCCCCCAACCCCCAGCATGCTGCCCCCTTTTTTTTGGGCTAGAACTGGGGCCTGTGTCCACCCCTAAACTTATGGCTGGTGAAAAGAATGAAGCCATAATGATTATTTTGGACCAATGGTTCTCAACATATGACCCGGGGAACCCTGGAGACCCCTGAGACCCTTTTAGAAGGTTTTTACAGTCAAAATTATTTTGCTAACACTAAAACATTGTTTGCCGTTCTCACTCTCATTCTCTCTCAAGTGTACGGTCAAGTTTTCCAGAGGCCACACGATGTGATATTGCAGCAGAATGAATTCAGAAGCCAATCCACCTGCCTTCTCTATTAAGCCAGAAATTAGAGGTTTGCAAAATGGAAAGATGTCACTCTTCACTGTGGGGTGAGGGGTGGGGCGAGTGGGAGAGTTATTTTTTCATAACAATGTTATTTTGTTAGTGTGTGATGGTTTTAGTGTGTAATGGATTTACTACTTTAATATTAAAACGTTTTAATTTTAATACGGTAAATATTACCAGAAATCAACCCCATGCACAGCTCTTTGGGGTTGTCAGTGTTTAAGAGTGTGGAGTCCCGAGGCCAGACTGCTTGAGACCGAGTCTAGTCAAGTTCGCTTCCCAGAGCTGGGAGTCAAGGCGGGCCTCCGGAGGAACGGAGTTTGGGGTGCAGCCGTGCCTGCGGTGCGGACCTTCCTTCCACCGTGCATCTCAGCCTGAGCCTGCGTCGGAGTCAAGGGGAGAACGTGCAGCCTGCGGGGCCGCCCCGCTCTGATCCGGCAGGCCGGGGAGCAGCACGCAGGTGCCTGAACGCAGTGGCGCCCAGGTGCGCAGACGGTCGCTCTGCCTGGTCGCGCTCCGACGTGAGCGCGGCGGCGAGGAGCGCCGGTTCCCGCCCCCGAGGTCGGCGTTGGCGGCAGACAGCGCCCCGGGCAATCCGGGCTCCTGACAGTAACGGGCGCTGGGGCTGTGACGACCGAGAAACACGACCTAGTCTCTGCCGTCGGGAAGGCGGCAGCCGCGAGGAGCAGGCTGCGCGGCCCCAGCGACAGACCGGGTTGAAAATTACATCAAATGTTTTCCATTTTTATAATGTTACCACCATAATTAAAGACAAAGAGATAAAGATTGGAGATTATTAT
>NW_006430726.1:6768356-6787384 GCF_000325575.1 Pteropus alecto
AGAGCGTGCGCAGAGTGCTGCGCGCCCAGCGGAGGGTGGCCTGGATCTCGGCGAGCTCGGCGGACGCCGGCCACCCGCTGGAGCACTGCTTGGTCCGCGTGGCGGCCGAGGAGCTTGAGGCAAGTAGAAGGCGTGCGGTGCTCAGGCCTTCGGGGGCCGCCGGGTCAGCCTTTGCGACCTAAATCGTCTTTCAAATCTCGATTCTGTACGTGGGCTTCTCGTTTAAAATTAGGGAAATCTCTCTCGTGGCATTAAAGATTTTGTAAACACCAGCTCTGACGAGTGGATATTGTAAGGCTGTGCCCTGGTTTTATTTGACCATTCTTCAGATGTTGGGCACTTATCCAGATTTTCACTGTCACGATAATGCCTTTTTACCTGTTGCCCTTTGAAGCACGTTTTGTCGTCATTTTTCTAGGGAAGGCAACTGAGTCTCTCAAGCTTAGCGTCACACGCAGTGGCCAAGAACCCGCCCATACTTAATTCAGTCCCCAGTACTGTACTTTTCTATGCCGTATCTCTAGGCAGGTAGAGACTCGAACAGGGGGAATCAGAGAGCCTTTGAGCACAGGTGACAGTGAGGCTGTGGCATCCCACTCGGGAGTGTGGGAGGAGGGAGTCATTCCACAGCATCGTGGGGACCGCGGCTGTCCTCACTCCCTGTAGCGTGGTATGCCTCAGTACAGGCGAGGACAGCGCACGGCCACAGCGCCACGACCATCGAAGTCAGAAGGTGGTGTCTTCCATACGTTTCTACCGTCCAGCCCTGGGATTCCATTTACAGTTGTCCCAGTAAAGGAGAATTGTGCGATTTTTAAAAAATGTTTAAAAATATTTTTTTCCTTCAAATTTTTACCATAGCAAGTATTATTTTTATATAGCTTTAAAGGTCTATGTATTGTAATGCCTGTTGTAGCCGGACAGATTTAGACATAAAATTAGCTTTGGCACATACTAGCTGTGTGACTTTGAAAAAGCTACCTAACCTCTCTGAGCCTCAGAAAATAAGAATTTCTTTTATACTCTCATGGAGTTGTTGTAAGGGTTAAATATTGAAAAGGTAATGCATGTATCACATTACCCGCAGTAGCAGGAATATATTATTTTCAATATTTGAAATTGTGATTTGCCATTACTAGTATCATTATTAAAAATTCATATAGTAATGCACTTAAAGAAGTCGATACATCGGAGTGTGCCGAGACAAAAACATGGAAACCATGCATGCTGTTTTCTTTGTGTTTGCCAAATTATCTAGTGGACACAATACTTGTATAGCCATAAAGAAAGTTGATTTAATCTTTTTATTAAAAATATTTTAAAGTCCACTGAAATTTTTGTAAGACAGATTGCCATTTGGAACTTCTCTGGGTGGTGGAATGAGGTTCTAGTTGTCTAATTTGTGCTTCGAGAACATTTCACGATGAAGATTCTCATCGTCACTGCTTCTTAGTGGGTACCGGGAAAGAGAATCATAAAACCTCAGGACTAGACTTCCAGTCTTTAAGACTGGGGATCATAAGGCCTAAACACTTTCAGGGATTATTCTGCAGGTTTGTGGCGGGGTCAGCACTAACACCTAGATCTTTTAAATTCTCTCTCCTTTACTCACTGCACCAGGTGTCCTAAACTCAAATGACTGCAGAGTGAGGCAGGCGGCTCAGGTGGGTCAGGTGGCCGCTGCAGCATCAAGGGCAGTGGCAGAGCCGGGCAGTCTGGAGAGTGCGCTCCTCCACTTAGCCGGGCTAAGGGGGATGCAGTCTCAAGTGCGGCCAAAATGTCTAGTTTTTCAAAAAAATCTGGAGATCCACACTTTATGGAAGGTTTTGTGGAAGTTTGAATATTGGCAACCAAATTACATTCTTTGAAAGTGATTTATGGCCCAAGGAAACTGTATCCATGGGTCTTATCCAGACCCGAGACCACCGCAGGCTCATCCTTCTGCCTCAGCATCTTTTATGAGTTAGTCCATACGGAATCTACTCTGAAACATCTTAACATTCCACCAAATTCCAATGGATCAACTTTTTTCCCCCATTTAATCAACATCGAAGTTTTGCCGGATGCTATTTCATTCCATTCTGAGAGTAAAAAAATTTTGAGAATGGCCAGCTTAGAAGGAAAAATACATTCGCCCTTTTCATTTAATTCAGCCACTTGGCCATTTGTCTGTAATGGCAAGTGTGGTGGAAAACGTAAGTCTGAATGAGCCCAGCTCATGAGTGAAAGTGACTGGCGTGTAAGGGATGCTGCCTGCGAAGTCCAGGGGGCCTAGGAAAAGGTTTTGTAGAGAAGATGGCACTTACGCTGACTCCTGGGGGAAACCATCTTAAATCAGGAGGGAAAGGAAGAGAGCTGTGGCCGTGTACACGAAGAAGTGTGTGTGTCTGGATCATGGTAAGTGAAAGGTCGCTGTGGGACTCTTGTCGGTAAGGTCGAAATGAAGGCCTGGCGTATTTGATCTGATGGGCAGAGAAGTGATGAGTGATACGGGCTGTACCTTCCCTCTGTCGCTCAGTTGTTTCTGTTACTGTAAAGCCTGTTCAGGTAAAGCAAGGGGCATTTTTTTGCCGGTCCTTAGTGTTTTTGTGGAACTTCACTTATTAGGAAGATGCGTTTATTGAGTCAGGCCTCAGTGAGTGTGACTCAAAGAAATCATAGGTGTTTGACAAATGAGTGAGCTGAAATGAACGCGTGAGTGAAAGATCAACAAGGAGTGGATGGACACGATGCCAGCATGGACCGGAGGAGCGCAGGGCCACAGCCGTTCGGACCAGGGTGAGAGCACTCCTGGATTTGCGTGCTCTAATTCTGATGAATTTTTCTTTGCAGAATGTTCACATCTTACCACAGACAGTTCTTTACATGGCTGATTCCGAAACTTTCATTAGTCTGGAGGAGTGTCGTGGCCACAAGAGAGGTGAATATCAAAAGCAAAAGGTTTGGGGTTTTTGTCTCGTGGTGCGCCTTCTGTTTGGAGTTGACTGTGTCCTGTCCTGAGGGTGACTCTGGGTCTACCCCTGGGGACGCATGAACTGACTGTCTTTCCGCCCTGAAGAGCTCTTTCCGCTTCACAGGTTGCTTTCTGAACCTTGCAGTGCAATTGAAAGAAATTCTTTAGACAGCCGTTTTTCTCATTTTGAAATACTTTAATCCTCCAGGCGCTTCTTTTGATTTTTAAAACAGGACGCATGTCTTCGGCCGTTGAAGCCTCGTATTGTTGGATGATGGGGTGCCATTTACCAGAGTTCCGTGTAGACACTGTGTTCTCTGCTCTCAGAGAAGCCGCAGCCCGGAGAGGACACCCTGAGGCCCAGCCTTAGACATAGGCATCGGGCTGTCATGTCATTCGGGTCCAGGGGACTGTGCAGGCAGTGTCATGGTGCTTTAATATCAGCCGCACAGACAGCGACAGTCGCAAGTGTGAAATCTGTCTGCCCTTGCTAAGTCGATGTCATTGAAGCACAAGCTGTATGTGAACGAAGCAGAGAAGCAGGTGGCTGAT
The DNA here is from genome assembly GCF_000325575.1 of Pteropus alecto. Lineage (NCBI taxonomy): Eukaryota > Metazoa > Chordata > Mammalia > Chiroptera > Pteropodidae > Pteropus > Pteropus alecto. The sequence goes on from NW_006430726.1 coordinate 6,771,862, forward strand.
GCTAATGGTTAGGTTCAGAATTTCAAGTAGAAAACGGGCCTAGAACAAGAACACGTTTGTTTTCATCAAAAGTCTTTTGACTTTTTCATAAAGCGTTCTAGTGCAAGATGACTTAAACTTTATTCAGTGTTGGCTGTTCTTTCCTCCGTGCCGTCGGAGTTGACCTTAACTGAGTGATGTTGAATAATTTTGCTTCTCTGTCACTACAGCCAGGAAGAGAACTACTGTGGAGACAGCGTCTGCCCTGGAGAAGCTGTTCCCCAAACAGTGCCAGGTCCTGGGGATCGTGACCCCCGGGATTGTAGGTGAGAGGCATGCCAACCCGACGACTCTGTCGTGGGCCCCGTGGATGGTGAATTCTCGTGGCCTAAAGCACATTTATTCTTTCTCTTCCACCCGAACACAGTGAAGTCAGTCGTATTTCCCATGGGGTCGAATTGGCTCGTACTGGTGCCGTGGCTGACCCTGGCGTCTCAGGGCTGTCCCGACAAACCCGCGTGCCGCACGCGTGTCCTGGAGCCATTCGTGGTGGGGAACGGTGGCCCTGCCTCTCCTGGCCAGCTCCCTCCCTGTGGCCTCGGCGCGGTGCTTCCGACGCCTGGGTGGGGTCCAGCCGTGCCACCTGTGCCTGGCGGCTGCTCAGGCTGCCTGTCCTCGTGGCCTCGAGGCCTGTGTGTGAGGTACGGGTGACGGCGCCCTCCTCGCATGGCTGTGAGAGGAAAACGAGCCCGCACGCGGGGAGCGGGGAGCGGCTCGGGGAACCGCCAATCTTGGCGTCGCCGGCCCCCACGGAAACACTTGCACGGGACGTTAGAGTCTCGTGTGGTGAAGTACGAAGGGCTTCGGGTGTTTACACGTGTCTGCGCAGATGTGTGGCCAATGGCGACTGTTGCCTCTCCTGTCATCAGCTCCCCGCCTTGTGCTGTTACCTCGGCCCCATTGCTAGACGTTTTGTTTCTCGTTGGATTTTTAAAAATAGGATAGCTGTGACCATGGTTTTCTTTTAACTTGTGAATTTCCTTAAATGAGCGATGTCGTTTTTGCTGTTACTACTTATTGACAAACGCTTCTGTAGAATCTGAGCTTTCACGTCTAAGACGGTCGTCTCAGGCCTCCCGTCCACGCCCGCTGCATCTTCCCGCGAGCACGACCGACCACGGTCCTCCTTTTGCACATTTCAGCTGGGGGAGGAGGGCGGGCGGCCTGGGCAACAGTCCTGCCCTCCCCGACCCCAGGTTGCGGGGGGCGGGAACCTGCCTGAAGCCTCCCTTTGGTGCTCGCCTTATTCCAGAGAAGTTTGACTTTGCACGTCTGATTTCCCGAAGCTCTCGTGATCTCGCTGTGGGGAGGACGTCTCCGAGCTCCCTTCAGTCAGGACCTGTCGTCCTGCCTCACTTTGGGCCCACTTCTCACCCTTTGAGCCAGCTCCACGCATGTTCAATGAAACTGCCACCAAGGCAGGTGATCAGATTCCTTTTTCTTAGGCCACAGTTTAGCGGTTGTTTTTAAAATAGCCATTGGCTACTGCTACCTGTCTTCCTTCTTGAAGTTGGAAGAATTTCAAGTTTGAGAAAATTTATTCGTATATGTGCAAAGGTCGTTTTCTTTCTTAACTGAGGTAAACTTGCTGTGAAATGCATAGTCTCGATTGTACAGTTCTAACGAGTTCTGGCTAACGTACACCTTCATGAAACCAGCGCGGTCGGCGTGTGGCGTGAGCCCCCACAGGCTCCCTCGTGCTTCTCCCCTGGCTGCCGCGGGACCCCTGGCTGCCGCGGGACCCCTTGGTCCCGATTTCTGTGACCCGAGGCTCGTTTTGCCTGCTAAACGTCACGTACGTGGAATCGTACAGTGTGTGCTCTTCGGTCTCCGCTCTTTCAATACGAATTTTGTTTTTAACAACATCCTATTTTTGAGATTAACTTATGTTATCGTACGCATCAATAATTTATTTTTTTTAATGTCCCGAGTAGTACTCTATTATAAAAAGAAACGATGATTTGATTTTCTGTTCTCTTTTTGATGGCGGTTTGGATCGTTTCAAGTTTCCGGCTATTACGAATGAAGCTGTTGTGAACAGTTTCGTATGTCTTTTTGTGGACAGATGTTCATTCTTCTTGGGCAGTTACCAAGAAGTGCAATTTCTGCGTCTGTGGATTGGTGCCTATTTAACTTTATAACAAACTGCCCAATAGTTCTTTAAAGTCGTACCATTTTATACTCACCAGCATGTCCTAAAGCTTAATGTCTGAGTCTTTCACTTCAGCCATTCTGATGGGTGTGAAGAGGCTTCTTGTGGTGGTTTCGATTCGAATTATTCTAATGACTAATTACGTCGAGCACCTTTCCATCTAGTTGATATCTGCTTTGTGACATAGCCAAGTCTCTCACTGACTTTTTTTTTTCATCGCACTGTTTGTCTTTTCGTTATTGAGCTGCAAGAGTTTGTACGTTCTGATCGAAGACCTTTTATCAGGTATTGGTGTTGTGAATATTTTCTCCGGGTCTGTTACTGTCTTTCCACCTTCTTAACAGCGTCTTTTGATGAGCAGAAAATATTTATTTTGGTGAAGTCCGGTTTTTTTTTCCTACGTCCTCTCCAATAAATCTTTGCCTACCCCAAGGTCACAGAGAGATTCTCATATGTCTTCGTCCATAAGCTGTGTGGTTTTGGCCCTTGCATTCAGTTCTGTGACCTCGAACTTGAACTTAGTTTTGTGTACGGTGTAAGGTAGGGGTTCAAGGTTAATTATTTTTCATATATTTATTTAGTTATCCCATCACCATTTGTTGAAGACTTTTCTTTCCTCATTAGATTGTCTTGACACCTTTGTCGAAAATGAACTGTGTGTTTGTAGGTCTGTTTCTGGATTTAATTCTGTTCCATTGATTTATTCGTCAGTCCTTAAACCAGTGCCATATCACTGTAGGTCTTGGCGTTCTTTTAAAAATTTCTTGGGCTGTCAGGGTCCTTTGCATTTCTACATATATTTTAGAATCAGCCTGTCCATACTTATAAAAAGCCTGTTGGGATTTTAATTCACATTGTCTCAGTACCTACTACAGACATTTAAAAAATTGCATTTATGTTTTGCTAATCTTTTGTGGGAGGAAGGAGCCTTATAACAACTCTGAAATTTCATTTTCACGTTTTTAATTCAGATATATTTTGTGGGGTTTGATTTGATTGTGAAATTTTCTCTTCGAATATCATTTTTTTCATCTTACTCTCAAGTTTATTTCTCATTTCTGCTAGTAACAATCCCTTGTTAAAAAAAGAAAAATGAGAAGATACAGAGAAGCAAAAAAGAAAAAAAGAAGAACCTTTAAGAATTAACCGCGCTGTTGGTGTTACGACTTTCATGTCTGGCATTACACGTGTGGATATATACACTTTCATGTCTGGCATTACACGTGTGGAGATGTGTATCTATATCAAGAGTATCATTTTCTGAATGCTCCTAACCTGCTGTATTTGCGTGCGTCAGTCAGGCACCCGTAACAAAATACCGCAGTCTGGGTGACTTACACCTCAGCAGTTCATTTTCTCGCAGTCTGGAGGCTGGAAGTCTGAGCGCGAGGTGTTGGCAGGGTGCTTTCTCCCGAGGCCTCGCTGGCTGGTGGGCGGCCGCCTCCCTTCTCGCTGTGTCCGCACGTGGCCTTCTCTCTGTGCACGTCCTCGGTGTCTCTTCCCCTTCTTGTCGGGACTGCAGTCTCGATGATCTCATTTAACCCTAATTACCTGTGAAGGCCATGTCTCCACGTACAAAACATAGGGGGTTAACATAGGGGTTTTGGAGGGATACCGTTGGCTCCCTGACACCTACCTTTAGAATGAACGGCACATAACAAACATATTTCTGTGTCAGTAAATATCTCTGCCATTCTAAATGGCTATGTTTGATGGTATAAATGTAATTTCTTAATCTAAATACCAGTGTAGGGCATTTTAGTTTTTCTTTTTCTTTTTCTATGGAAAATTCCGTAGAAGTAGCATTTCTCTCTCTGTGCATATACACTTTGTATAATCGTCAAATATTTTTAGGATACATTTTTTAAAGTGGAATTTCTATGAAGAACTATGTACTATTCCCCACCGTTTTATTTGGAAAAACTTCAGATCTATGGAAATGTTGAATAATAGTACAATTAACACCCATATACCCTTCGTCTAGATTCACCAATTTAAAAAATTTTGCAACATTTGCTTTTTCTCCTTGTTTATAAGCACATTTCTTTCTGAACCATTCAAAAGTGAATTGCAGACATTGTGATCTTTGCCTCCAAAAATTTCAGAGCCGAAAGCTCAGATAGTGGCCTGTTAGTTTGCAGATCATCTCAGCCACCCGACCGTGGTTTCCTAGCTGGGGTTCCGTGATTTACACTGGTACAGAGTGAAACTTCAGTTTTTATTGAATCCGTTCATAAAACTGTTTAACTTTTTTTCCTAGTGACTCCAATGGGATCAGGTAGCAATCGACCTCAAGAAATAGAAATTGGAGAATCTGGTTTTGCTCTGTTATTTCCTCAAATTGAAGGAATAAAAATACAACCCTTTCATTTTATTAAGGATCCGAAGAACTTAACACTGGAAAGACGTCAGCTCACTGAAGTGGGTAAGTTACTGGAATTAACTGTTAGGTGCCCATCTTACTGATTTCGTTCGTTAAGAGAGTCTGAGCGACATACTCAGTACTGGAGATGCAGGTCACTCAAACTGTGATTGACAGCTAGGTGCAATGTGACTTTGGTGGAACTGACTGACTTTTTACATCATTTGATCTACAGCGAAGAGAACAAGAGAGAACCAGAGATGAAAACTTTTTAATAACTACTCTATCGATAAGAAACTTTTCGTATTTAATTCTGAATTTTGAAGGACTTCTTTTTTCTGAATATTTTCTTATCATTTTGCCCTATTTTTTGAAGCTGCAAAGTTTTTCTAAGCTTTCATTTTTTTTTTATGCTAGTAATCATTTATTGTAAAAAACTTTTAGGAAGATACAAGTTCTATGTCAACTAAAAAGATAAGAATAGGTATAGTGAACCTGATACTTTTTAGAAAAGGTAGAAGTTATGGCCGACTGTCAGGCGATGGTTTGCGAGGGCACATGGGACAGAGGAACCTTGGCTGAGGGAGGCAGGTCATTCGAGCTGATTTTGAAGAGGCAGAGTTCTGGCTGAGTGTCTGAGCTCTAATGGCAGAGCTCACTTTGGCATAGGAAGCAGTGAGGAGTCACCGAGGTGAAACGCTCTTGAGGCCTGTCGTCTGCATCTGCAGATGCGGCTTTTGTTGGAACGTTGGGACGGGCGAACGGTGCCTGTGGGGCAGACTCCCGCCCCCCTCACGTGCTGAGGCACCTCGGCGCCCCCGTTACTGTCCTCTTGGGAGCGCTGCCTGCAGCCGGAAGCCTAATTCTGTCCCTCGGCAGGAAACGAACAGAAACCATCCGTTTTGTGACAGCGGCTGTTGGATGTGTTAGACCTCGCGTGCGTTACAGCACGGAGTTCAGGCGTCCGAACCTGCAGGGGAAACGGCCTGTGTTTTTCTGCTTCGCGAAGGTTCTCATTGGCACCCTTTCCCAAGCCATTTGCCGTCTGCAGTTCTGGCTGTTCCAGGACATCGTTCTCGTCCTGCGTGTGGCCTTCTGGAAACTGAAGCTTTGTGTAGCTGGAGATGGTGACCTCTATTCTTCCACGTGCCATCGTGTCCTGACGTCCTGTAGTTCAAATCCGGGCCGTGGTCTCCGCCGCGCCCCGAGGCTGAGGAACCTGAGCTGGGTGAGCGGCGTGCGCCAGAGGCCGAGGTCCAGGACTCGCCTTCCACAGTCCCAGCCCGCAGCCCTGGACCACACTGGAAAGCACCCGGCCCCCGTGCTGTTTCCCAGGGCCAGGAAATCCGTCTACGTTCCAGGTTCTGCCAGTCACACAGTCTCAGTTGCATCTACTCAGCTCTGTCCTTGGTGGATAAAAGCAGCCCGGACAACACGTAAACAGAAGGTCACGTTCCAGAAAACTTTCTTAACAGAAACATAGGGAGCCGGGTTGGCTGACAGTGCTGTCTCCACTGACCTCGTGGCACTGAGCAGCGGTGACCAGAAGGTGGCGTGCGAAGCCCATGGTGAGCAGGCCGGTGGCCCTGTTCTCCCTCCCACGCCTGGCAAGTCCTCTACAGACACGGCCTCGCACCCGATTATGACAGTTCTTGGCTTCGTGTAGAGATGTCCTCCTCTGACCCAGCCTCATAGGACGTCATTTTACACACGCACACTTTCTGTTAGTCATTTTGAAGAACTTACCAAGTGAAGTATTTCTAACATGAAGCCTAGTCGTGGTAAGGGTCTGTTTGGTACCCTTTGTTACCAGTAATCTCTGGAGTTAAAAGATACATATCTGGACAGGCTGGCTCATAATCCGCATGCCTGACGCGAGCTGCGGACGCACAGCACCGCCCGGGTCCGCTGTTGGAGGGGATGCTGCTCTGCGTCCGGGCCCCAGTCTAGCAGGACTGACCGCCCTGGGGCGCAGGTGACGAGTGTGGCCAGGTGGCCGTGCAGGTGCTGGAAGCAGCCACGGGAGGGAATCTGCGCTGCGCAGCTGGGAAAGGGACGCTTGGACTGGCCCTGGGTGGCTGTGAACCTGAGGGGAGCGTGTTCACCTTCTTCCCAGGTTACGGACAGGAGCGCAGGGGAGCCCAGAGACCAGAGGACAGGAAGTAGAAAGGCCCCGCTACCTCGCCGCAAGGATTTAAATCTCGTGGGTCCGATATTGTGGGAGGCCGAGGGTGGGGTGTGAGATGAGGCTGGAGAAGCAAACGGAGCCAGATCGTGCAGGTCACTAACACTGACGTCTCCTTTTGCAAAATATGGAGAACGAAGTTGTAATAAACTGGAAAATTCCTTCTGTGGGGCTGCCTGAGTGTCGCTCTTCGTTTCTCTCAGGTCTTCTGGACAATCCTGAGCTGCGCGTGGTCCTGGTGTTTGGCTACAATTGCTGCAGGGTGGGAGCCAGCAATTACCTGCAGCGAGTGGTCAGCACTTTCAGCGACATGAACGTCATCTTGGCCGGAGGCCAGGTGGACAACCTGGCATCACTGACCTCTGAAAAGTACGTCTGTGCTTCCGATTTCTGTGTGACAAGAAGTGTTCTCAGGTTTTTGTGACCTTGGTCTTCTTTTCCTTAAACAAGTTTAAAGACTCACTAACGAGTTCATTCCATTTTGTAGTACACGCAGGTCGAGGGGCTCAGTCCACGTGATTCTGCTTACAGCCGAAGAACGAAATCTCTGAGTCCTTTAAGAACTATTTCTTGGTTGGGCTCATGCTCGTAATCGATTTTCAGCATTGTCCGCTGACACCTCCCTGGACAGCTCTGGGCTCTGAGTAACCGCAGTGTGTCACTTCCCCCCTAGTTCTGTTTCCCCCTCTCGAGGAAATTCATGGTACAGCAGTGACTCTTCATAGTAAAAAGGGCCTCTGCCGTTCTCAGTGTCCCGAAGAGTCCTGGAGGGGGAGGAGCATCACCCGTGGCGGCTGTCAAATCTGGCCGAGGTAGAGGAGCAAGTGTTTTTTACGTTTGAAAGCAGAGCCTTGAGTTTCAAACTCAGAGATGCACAAATTTTGAGTTAAAAAAAAGCCTTTCGAAGGATGGGCTCCAGAAATCTCTGTGGAGGTGGATTTGCCCCTTTGTGTTTGTGACCGAAAAAACAGTGGCCTGCTTCTCCGTAGGTCCGCCCCCGCGTCCTCCCGCGCTTCGCCTTTCCGCAGCTCAGTTCCAGCCCTTCCCGCCCTCCCCAGGCTGGACGTGAGCCTCGGACTACGCGCGGGCTGCTCATGGTGGCCGCCGTCCGCCAGCATGAGGCGGGAGGGCCTTCTACACTCCAGCCTTCTCATTTTGTTTGGTGGTGATCACCACTCTCCCGATTGAATTTTCCAGAAACCCTCTGGATATCGATGCCACCGGCGTGGTTGGACTGTCTTTTAGTGGACACCGGGTCCAGAGTGCCACAGTGCTCCTCAGCGAGGACGTCAGTGACGAGAAGACGGCCGAGGCTGCGATGCAGCGCCTCAAAGCCGCCAGCATTCCGGAGCAGAACACCGTGGGCTTCATGTTCGCGTGCGTCGGCAGAGGCTTTCAGTATTACAGAGCCAAGGCGAATGTGGAGGCCGACGCTTTTAGAAAGTTGTTTCCTAGCGTTCCTTTATTTGGCTTCTTTGGAAACGGAGAGATTGGATGCGATCGCATAGTCACTGGCAATTTCATACTGAAGAAATGTAACGAGGTGAAGGATGAGGATCTGTTTCACAGCTACACAACAATAGTGGCACTCATTCACCTCGGGTCATCGAAATAAAGCCGCCTGTAAAGTGGCTTCCACGGCATGTAACTTGGGGACTCTGCTTTTCCGGAAAATGGAAACTCGGGATATGTGTATTTCCAACAAAAATATAAGTCTGTTTTGTCACTTCGATGCTCTAAAGCTTACGGTAGGGTAGTTTTTAATGACAATAGATGAAGGACAGCTTTGTAGGTAACAGTGCAGAGCGGGAGCCGAGCGCTTGAGCATCAGGCACGAGCGAACCGATCGTGACCGCTGACCAGATTCCGTAGCTGCCAAGTGCGTGATGTTAGCCGGTCCTGCGCAGGGAGACGGGGAGAGGGTTCCCAGCAGGATGGAGATTTACGACATTTCCTGACCGCCTCTGCATTGCTCCATGCTCTTTCAGCCGAATCACAAAGACATTTTTCCCCCTTAATAAAGGAGGAAAGTACGCAGATGGCTTGCTTGGGAAACCTTTCTCTGCTTTACAGTTTTACCAATTTTTCAGAACCTGTAACAAAATTACTACTTTTTACTTATTTGCTAAAAATTAAAGAACTTTTTATTTAATACTCTAAAGTCGCTTAGTGAAATAAATTGCCAAGACTTATCATCAGTATTTTATTATTCTAGAAGGAAAAAACAATTTCCCTTCAGACTCTTACAAGACAGAAATTAACATCGGTCTTGTCTAAGCCACTTTTTTCCCCAGGTCTTCGTTACAGGATAATTTACATTTGCATATTCTGCTACTGTGTGACATCAACAGTGTGGCATTTTTGTCGTAATGCTCAGTGCTTCTAACAGGACAGTAGACAATTTGTAAGGTAAGTGAAATTAAACGTAGTAACATTTATTTAACGTTGGTACCCATTATCAAGTAGACAGTGCCCATAAGGAACATACTTGGTAAATTTTCTTCGTCCCTGATATTAACCGGTCTTGGTCGAATAGCGTAGTAAAGAGGATTCTTAAAACTGGGGTGGAAGAGGTGGGGAGCCTGGGGAATGGATTATTGAATGGATTATTTTACTTTTTCCAATGAATATGTAAAACGTTTTGTTGCTTCTCAAACGCCTGCAGTAGGGCCATTTCATGTCATATTTGAGGCTCACATAGGGTTCCTTTTTGTAGCTGAGCCTCGGAGGCTTGTTATGAACAGTAAATTCATTTGGCCAAGTTAAAACCTCGGTGCAGAACAGGAAAAGCGGAGCGAAAAGAAACAGGACTCGTTCAGTAAGTCCTCCCTTAACCCATAGGTTCTCGGAACTGCGTTGAGATGGCATATTATGAATCTGCTTTTGCCACAGGCTGGATGATAGACATAAGCGTTCAGTTCCTATGGCATTTCATCAGTGCCATAACAGAATGACGTGAAGCGCAACAATGTTTCTCAAGGACCCGCTGTCGAAAACAGAAGTCACCCACCCTGCGGCTCAGGTCTTGATGTTGCCTGGAAGGGGAATTGTGACATAAACAAAGTTTAAGTGAAATAATTTGTTAAAATTTTTAAAGTCTTGTCTTAAACGCAAGCATTAAAGAAATAGTTACTGTTTCGACTAGAAACATACTGAATTCATAGAAATGGCACCTGTTGCAGTTATTTGTGAAAATGGAAACTGACGAGCACAGAGAGGATGTACCTTTGGCGTCTTCACACACTGAACTGCCATCTCAATGATCAGATGGATAGGATGGTTGGTTTAGTCAACACATTTAATGTCAGTTTCCTTTATAGGCTTTCAAAGCAAAGTCGTTCAGCTGCAGTTTGCTTTGTAAAAGGCTGCTTCGAGGATTAATAACTCTATCCCAGTTATTCATTCCTGACGAGCCAGTGGAGGGGAGGTGGACCTTGCGATTCAGACCTAGACATAGAAGCCCTGCACACAGACATCACTTCCGACCGTCTGTGACCTGGACGTGACGGAGTCCAGAGGGCCCTTCGCTAGTACAGATTCTCTCACCTGGCTTCAGCCAGGACCACGGAGCCGGAGCGGCCAAACCGCAGACGTTCTGCCACTTGCTGTCGCACGTTTAGCACAGTGAACCCTCAGAGAATGTGAAATACGCTTTTATAAATCTATACTGCAAATTTTATAAATCTATACTGCAAAAGTAGGAAAATACCTACTTTTGTCATTTTATACCCACTCGGTGTCACCTAGATTAGCACCACCATAAAATAAGTTTTAATGGAAACAGGAGGCTCTAAATGCTCTTGATTGGAAATTGAGATTTTTAGATGATTTGATTTTCATTCGTAGAAGGTGGGAATGCGTCTGCTTAATAAAATAGCATTTTAAGTCCTAAAATAGCAAAACACTGTAAACATTAGTAATAACATCCTTGTTTAATGAACAAAATTAGTACCTATACTATGTAAAGAATGTATCACCTGAGTTTTTAATATTTGCTCTATGTAGGGAAGAATATATCATATATTTCATTTCTGCCCTACAGCACAGCTGAGACAGGTAACAAGAAGATACGCTGCTGTAAAGTAGAAAGCGTTTCCAGAAGCCGACAACCATCATTGAAGGTTCTGGTACCAAGAGTGTACGGAGCATTCTCATTTCATAGACGGTTTGTGTGACGCCATCTGGGTTCATGGCCCTTATCCATCAGTTAGGCTCCTGCCCCTCTGGAGCTTGGCCCCACCTCCGGGTGCTGGGCGGACCAGACAGTGGGGTGTCCTGGCAGCCTTGAGCTTTCTCGGGCAGGCACTTTAAGGGGAGCTGGGGTGTTCTGGGATGTGTCTTGAGCTGTCAGGAATTTGTCAATGTTTGTTCAAGTCTTCAGAGGCCAAGGCTGAGGCCTAGGTGAGAGCAGAGCTCAGGGGCACCTGGCTAGTTTGGTCAAGGAGCGGGTCTCTCGCCCCCAGATGTGAATCAGATGCAGGGAATGTAACTGATCTCTCAAGAATGAACATAAATTAGATCTGTGGTGTTTTGCCAGTCACACCAAGCAGAAAGACAGCAGAAGGATGAGGGGCGTGGATAGGAGGGAGGTCGGTAAGAATACCTGCCACATACAGATACGTACCATCCTAAGAGAATGTTCGAGAAACGGAAACCGATCTCTTTGGTGGCACAATTCAGTGTACTAATTTATGGTGAGGTAAAACACACGGATCCTGGCACGACTGGTTTGTGTATTTTCTTCCAGGTGGTGGACCTGGAAGGAAACTCGATTATAATCAAGAGGTTTCCTGGCGAACAACAGACACCATAAATATTTCTTGTTTTTTCACTGTATTTTTCTATTTTAGAAATTTCTCAAGGATTTTGGGAATAATAGCTGCTACTGGCATATGCTGTGAGTCCTTAAATTATAATCAGCCTCCACCCTGTGCCCGCTACCAGGGGCTCTGCTGCCATGGAGACAGCTACTAAACACGAGTCGTTAGGAGAATCTGTGGCTTCAAGACTGAAGAAAGGGAGGGTCCGAGCAGCAGTTGCCGATTTCAGGGAGACCCTTGAACGGGTGGTTTGCGCTGGGATGGCTGTCGCCCATGTTTCTGCAGCTTGGCCCGAGGGCTTTTCCCTCCACCTCTGGTGCCTGAGGTGCCACCAAAGAGACTGGTTTCCGTTAGGCTGGTTGAGTACTCTCCAGGGCGCTCATACCCCGATCAGGTTTGTGGGTGAGACTGAGGTAGACCCTGGTACACTCACCCCTGTCACCCCCAGCAGCCACAGCCCTCAGCCCTTCGCATCACTGGGTGCACTGGCCTGGACTTCTTAAACGGCCCTAATTTAAAATCGTTGCGTTTTTTAATCTAGATTTCTCCTGCTGCTTTCCCCTATGAGATGGGGAGAGGACAGACAGCAGCCTCAGCGTGACAGCTGCTTGGAAAGCATCACCCCTTAGCCATTACTTTTCTAAGCTCATCCAGACTCCTTTTGGCCAAAACATTCTTAACCTCCTTTAGTTCTATTCATGTGATTTTTAAATCACAAAGACCAGACTTAAATTTCAGCAGCTTACAGGACTTTGTTGTTTTATAAACAAACACAATTAAACATGGTTCTGTACATACTTGCTTCTCAAGCATCAGATTTGAGACCCAAGCTTCTGTGAATTACCCTTACTGTCTCTTAGTTAAATTAAACCAGTGGTCTGTGGTTAGAGTTGGCAAGATAGCCCCAAAGATGAGAGAGAATGGATTAATGAGCACTGACGTGGTCCGTCCTCTGGATTGCAGAGAGGAAATGCTCTCTTAGTTTGCCTCTGTCTTCACCTTTGATAGAAATCGTGGCCACCATAAAAATAAAAATGGGAAATATTTTGCATAACAGTAACACATGAAGAGAAGGAAAGTAGGCTCTGCTCACAAATTTCGTCAGCTTTTTCTTTGGCTTAGTGGTAACCGTAGGTAGAGGACTTCGTAATAAGCGGAAGTTCCACCTTGTTAATGTTTGATCTCCTACCCCAACCTTTTTTAAGCCCCAGAAAAACTATTCTTAATAGTTCCAAATACAAGCCTGGAAGTCAGATTATGAGGTAAATAGAATTTAACTGAAAATTTGTTGGAGTGAGGGGAAAAAGCCCTTTCAGAGAGGGACTTTTGGGGATGGCAACAATCACGTTTTCATTGGAAAGCTACTTTTGTGTTCTGTCTACACCAAGAAACAATTTACATGCAGTATTATGGATAAAGGGTTAATAAGGGTTTTCATTTCAATGAGGTGGTATCTTCAAGAGAAGTGGGGAAAGCAGCGTGCGCCTTCTGTCTTCCACTTTAAAACCGCATTTTCCCGAAGAGTTTACCTCACAGCACTAAGAAACAGATCGAGGCGATGGCCCGGAACACCTTAAGTATACGATGGCGGCACGTATGAATATACATTTCACGTCGGGCCCGTGATCAGAATGCACATTCAGTTTATGGACGATGCAGTCACACAACATACCTCTGCAACCACAAAACAAAATTTATCCTCCGTCCTGCATTCTTTCTTTTTCTGGTTTATTTTTAGTCTGATAAGGGAAAGATCAAATTTCATTTACATAAAAATAGTAGAATCATAAAATTTAGAGCGAGAGTAATTTACAGAACTTCTAGATGGCGTTAACATCAGTACTCTCTAAATCAGACATTCAGTTGCCCTAGTCGAAGGTACAGAGTGAATTAGAGGTGAAATCCTGGAATCCAGAATGCCTTCCCCGGCGTAGTGATTCCTCAAACTCACTGAGACTCAGCTTTGTGAGGCAGCAAGCCACCAGGGTTGAGCTCGCGGCTCTGAATAAGACAGTACAGGTATGAATCTCGGTTCCTCCGCTTACTGGCTGTGCGATGTTAAGCGAGTTACTTAGTTCCTCTGTACCTCGTCTTTCTCATCTGTAGAATGAGATAATGACCTTCCAGTGGGGTCGTTACAAAAAAATACACATGAAGCACATAGAATGGGGTCTGTCATGTGGTAAGCACTTAGGAAATGTCAGCAGTTGTTAGGGTTCCGTCAAACACATGGACGTGTACTGGCTAGGTCTTAAAGTAGACTAATTATACTAGCATTGGAATACCAGATTAAATTTTTCAGATATATACATACATAATCACTGATACTCCATTTGGCACACGAATTATGGAGTTAAAGCAATGATTTCCTCATGAAGTACATGCAAAATTTTAAACATTAAACACCTAATAAAGCTCACTTAGTTTGAATGCCGTTCATTTTGTGATCATCTGAGCCCAGTGGCATACTCAGAATGACACACCCAGAGGGATCATTTTTTACCACCACCTCCTCTGATAAAATTTTCAGTAATGATCATGAAACAATACCCAAGAAAGAAACACAATGAAATTCTTTTATTCAACTCTAATTATATACCAATATAAAATAAGAATTAACTTGGGGGGGGAAACCAAACCTACATATTGGTCTGTTAAAGTATATAATAACCCTACACCTCCTAGTCTCTTGACTCGTTCTTTAGAAGCAAACGTTAATTTAAAACTAAATTTCAAATTTCAAAGTATTTGAACTCAATTATTCTGAAGAATAATTTCATATATGAAGTAAAAATTATACTCGGCAACCAGAAAGACGTCGAAGTTTGCACATTTCATTCTTGTTTTACCCCCAGACGAAAACTAAGTGGTCACAGGTTGACAACAGCGATGTATTCAAATTGTGTTTCTTCATCCTTAAAATCGCTCTGCTTCCACTTTGTCATTTAGGGCTAATGCTCCTCTGGGGGTCAGGCCTTAGGGCATCTGGAAACAAGCAGGACGTTTAGAGAAAGAACTGCCGGCATCCTGTCTACATCTCTGATTCAGGTTTTGGGCACCCTCTAAGGAATTGATCAAAGGGGTGGGGGACATTTTAGTTTAAGGAAATAGGACACCAACGGAGGCAACACGGATGACAAATCATACATTGTTGGGGATTTTCGATTTCATATTACAATGGTTGCATCTATCCACACCCAAAACACACACGCACGCACTTAAAAGACAGGTAAAATGATAGCATGTAGTTCCCAGTCCTCTCTCTAGAAGGACTTATTAGACAGCTATTATAGAAAAGTTCCCTTTTAAGTAGCATCGCACCTGAGTCGAGCGTATGAGACCGCCCAGACCCAGGTCAACCCAAGCGGGGGTCCAGAGTCTGCACGTTTCAAAAGGCTTGTCTTGCTCCTTGACCAGCATTGTAAGTGGGTGCTTTCCCATGGTCGTCGCCAACTGCTAGGTGTGGGGGAAGCGTGGATGGCCGTTCGGGCAAGCTATGTCAAGGCTTTTTCAAAATCCTTTTTCAAGCGTTATTGGAATGATATCCCCCGCCCCCGTCAGAAACCGCGCCCGCGCCGATGCCACGCATCCTGCTCGCGTCCTCTCTGCCCGCTGAGCAGGCGGAGAGCCTTGGCTCCCAGGGGCATCCACGCTCTCCGCCGCGGCCAAGCGCTTCTCCCGAGACGCCGCCGTTCGCGTTGGGGAAGAGACCTCCCCGGGGGCAGCGTGCGCCGACTTCACGCCGAGGCTCGACTCCCACGCCCCACCGCGCCGGGGCCGTGGGGTCTCAACTCCGCGGTCTCCAGCCCTGCGCCAGAAAAAAGGGGGCGGCAGGAGGCGGTGGCACGGACGGCGCCAACGATCCCGGGGGCCCAGCGGGCCTGAGCGAGCGGCCAGACGGGGCGACCTGAGCCGCCCCGAGGAGGCTGGCGGCGGGGGAAGCCAGCCTTCCGACGGCGCGCAGG
>NW_006430726.1:6787675-6878275 GCF_000325575.1 Pteropus alecto
GCCCGCCGCGGCCACCTGTTGGCACGGCCCCCGCGCGCCCGCGTTCCCGCCTCGGTGCTGGCGCCGCCTGCCTCCGTCCGGCTGCGCTCCGCGGGGCACGGCCGGAGCCGCCTGTGACTTGGTGCGGCGCAGCTGGCACTCTGGAACCGGGGGCCGTCTCCGCACCCGGACCCCGGACCCCCGCTCTCCCCTCAGGTGTGCGCCTCACCTGCCTCCCCAGCGCTCCGCCTTGCTCCGAGCCGCGGTCCGAAGACGCAGGTGTGTGGAACTGACTTTCTGTTTTTTTCTCCTCGAAATACTGTGGCGAAAAGAGTAGAAAAAGCTGGAAGCGGGTGGCATGACGTGTGGGAACACGGGACAGGACCGTGGGTGCTTCTGCCGCGTCAGAGCGCCACATGCCTTCTTGAGAAGGACGCGCTTCTCGAGTGCTCGTGTGTGCCAGGTGCCGAGCGAGAGCGACCTCGTTTAACGCTCAGCACCGACCCGTTATCTCCTTGTTGAAGACGAAGCTGACTTGAAAAGGTTAGGTGGCTTGCCCAAGGTCACTGTCAGGGACCGGGGAAGGATGCAAATCGCTGGGGTGTCGGGGGGCCCTGGAGAAGCCGTTAACCCCGGGGTTGCCGCTCCATGCACCTGTCCATTAAGGTCGAGCTTCTGCACGAGCTCACAGGCTTGGATCCGATTTTCCACCTGGTGGAGTCCGCACCGACCTTTGCGGCCTTCGCGGAGAGAAACTTGGTTTACGAGTGGGTCCGCGTGGAATTTTTGGAGGTGGTACCGAGCCTATAAAAAATGGGGCCCAAGATACGCTTCCATTTAACTCTTACACACGAGCAGTTAGGTTCGAATAGAAGTTTCCCTTCGGATTTAAATCTTTCAGCGCACACACATCAGGTAGGACAAAGCATTCGTTTTTGGTCCTCCCGTCCCCCTGCAGCCTCGCTGTGCCCTGCCAGGCACAGGATCAGTGTCCCTGTCACAGGAATCCATACCACCCTTGGACCCTAAACCCAGTTTTGCTATCTACGATCGTAGCAGTTATCTATTTGAAAGTTTGGGAATTCGTGCGTTCAGCTATGGATGTTTATTTAATCTTTTTTTTTTTTTGTAGGCGCCTTATTATAATGCAGGTATTGGATTTTGCTACACATTTCCAGCAGTTCTCATAGGTTTACAAATTGCTGGAGTTGCGGCAATGGAAAATTCAGCCAGTGGGGCGACAGGGTTGTATATCCAGGCCACACATTTGAGACGATAGTGAGAAAGGTATAGGCAAATATGAGGGATCATTTGAAAATTATATTCCGTGGAATTTAGACCTTTTAATTATAAATTGGTGAACGACACTAGGTAGGAAAGATAAGACTCCTGTAGGTTCTGTAAGCTCTGTTTTCTTCCTTGGGTTTCAGAACAGCATGATGTTACTTTTTATTACATCGTTGTATGGACAGTGAAGCAGTTTGCATAGCCCTTTGCTTCATGGAAAACACCTGGTTTGGGAAGAGCCCATTCCGTTGCTTATGGAAATGCTGAGGTGGAGTCTTTCTGCCCTGGGGTTTCCAGTCTGATCAGGAAACTCTAGAGTCCTGGTGTTAATGGGGCGGGAAGCAAAGGGAGCTGTTGCTTGATTTCTCGGGGGGAAATGGGGTTTCTTATGAGGGGTCACCGTCTTCCTCAGTCAGAAACCTCGTAATCACGCATCCAAGCAGTGGACTAGTCTGCTCTCTTCCATGCAAGTGGATTTTATTCAGTGGCGAGCTGAGCACCCTTTTTGGTGCAGTCGTCAGTTTGAGGAATGTAAAAATGTTTCTGGACTACATTTCCCCCCCGAAACATGTTTAAGCTGGGAAGAGCCAGAGGGAACCTGTGGATGCTTAAGCATTATTTTATTCCTCTCACCAAGCGTCTTTCTTAGGGGGTGGGGGAAGGTAGCGGAGCAACTAAAATTTTTCCCAGCTGTATACCTAGCATGCATTGCAGTGCCTGATTGTCATGCACGTTTGAATACATCGTTGAGTAAGACACTGGCGATTGCCATGTTTGTCTTTCCTTGACCTTGTAAAAAACACTTTGTTGTGACATGTGTTTTTTCTCCTATGTCTTTGTTAATTTAGTTTTCTTTAAAAAGATTTTTTTCGGGGTCGACAGTCTTGAATCACGAAAGTTCACTTATCTGGTCTCTTTTTCTCTCCTTGGTGGCAGCCACACCAAGGGCTTTAAGTTTATTTAGAAAGTGGTTCACAGCCCACAAGTTAACTCATCCCCTTGCCAAACTGAAACAGCTGGAGTCCACAGGTGCAGGCCAGGCACACCCACCACAGGACTTTCACCTGGTCCGGGTCTCGGGTCTCGGGTCTCGTTGAGAACCCTAGAGACCCCTTTGGCTGTATTTGCACTCTGTTTTCCCGTGTGGAAATTATAAGGCTTCCTAAAGGTAGAGCACACCGGGTGGGCCAGGCTGCAGGGTGGAAGGGACGCTGCTCAGACCGCTTCTGCCTCAGTTCGAGCCTAGATCGAGATTGCTGTTTGCAGATGGGATATGTTTTCATTGTGAAATGTTCAGCTATCATGTAGATGTAGGTCAGTGGTTAGAATCTTTGGTAACTTACTCCTTAGCATATCCCAACTAATTGTTTGGTGTGGATCCCTCCATGTTCTTGAACGTGGATACTAAAATATTACTGTTTGTTGACAGTGTTATACACAGTTGCATACTGTTGCAGTTTCTTGTCTTGTACTTGGTAATGCCCCTTGGCGGGCTTGGAGACCTCTGAATATTTCTAGAAACCTTTCATTGGGCCCCGGTGTGAGCCAGAGCGGACGTGTGCGACCAGGGGCGGAGGAAGGGCAGTAGCGTGTGTTGCGTAGGGGACACGGGGTGAGCTGTGTGCTGGGATGGGCGTCTCAGTCTGCAATTCCTTTATCTTTCACAATCACCCTTTGTGGGCAGCTGGTTGCAGTCGAGGTTCGAGCCCAGGTCATTGTGGCTCAGACCGCAGGCTTTCCTTATGCTGGCAGAATGACGAGCGCTTGGCCCCGTCGCCCCCTGGCCTCCTTGCTGGTCACAGCCTCGGGGGCTCAGTGCCAGCGGCTCCCTTTCCTGGAATGCTCTCCTGCAGACGCCTGCCCCTCACCTCCTCTCGGCTCTGCTCAAAGTCTGACCACTCCTTTCGAACGACATGCTTCCCTGCAGGCATCCCTGTCCCGCCTCCCTGTCCTGCCTCCCTGCTTTGCTCCCGTTCGTAGCCTCTCCTCACTCACGTGTAAATTAGTTATGTGTATCGTCCATCTCCCCCGGGAATGAACACTCCAGGGCACAGGGATTTTGTCTATTTTATTCACTTTCCGAACCCCGATGCTGTGGAAAAGAACTGGTGGCCTTGAATCTTTCCAGCCACCGCGCCCCCCTCCGCTTTGTGGCCGATGATCCTTACAGTTCCCTGTAGGGAGCAGCGACATCTCTAAAATGCAGAGGCTCTCTGCGTGTGCGTTTGGGGGAACAGCAAGGAAGTGGGGAAGAATTGGGAGAGACCTTGTGTTACTTGGAGCTGGTGTTGGGGAGAGAGGATCCTCCCAGGCAGAGTGGGAAGAAAGTTGCCTGAAGGCTGGGGAGTGCGACAGGGCAGCAGAGGGTGCCTGGGGAGATGGCCTGGGGTGGACAGGAGACCCGCGTGTGCCCTCTGTTGGAGGGCAGAATGTTTTGGAGACTTCCAGAGATTCCACCAGCTTTCTCAGTGTTCTAGGTCCCTAGAAAAGAAAAGGAATCCATGGACACCCACGTAGGTGCGTTGGTCACTGCACCCCCAGCATCAGCGGTTGCATTTTTAGAGGTTACCCGGTGGTGTCCTCCCTGCTTAAGCCTGGGCGTGAGAGTTCCTTGCCAAAGCGCGGGAGTCTGAGTTTTGCAGGAAGCAGGTTCCAACAGCAGCCCAGCCCGAGGTTCCTCGGGCCCAGGCCGTCCCGGACTCTGCCCTTCCATACGTCTGTAGTTGGCGGTAGTTCCTGGGCTGTAGCAAATGATGGGCCTTTGGGGACTCATACAACACTGTAGAACTGAGTGGGGGCGCTGGAAGGGTTTAATTGTCGTGGGATGAAGTCTCCCCAGAACCGCGTTTCAGCCACTGGGAGGCCTCCTCCTGCCCCCCCTCTCCTCCAGGGCTTGACTTGCTGCCCTAGGCAATCTCAATTATCCAGCCAGCGGAGAATTCTCCCTCAAAGAGTGCAGCCTCCCCAGAACTGTTTCTGACTTGTGACGGAAACTACTCGGTAGCTAAGCCCAGGGCTGGTAACTCGAGTTCCCGCAGCTCATTAGAACAGAATTTTAACCAGGACTCCTGCCCTTTGCAGCCCGGGTCTTTGGACGTCCAGGCGGCAGTCGGGAGCTGCTCTCTGGGTGTCAGCCTCAAGTCATGACACAAGCTTTCGGCTGCTCCCTCTCGGCTCAAAACTAGCCCAAAGCGAGTGAATTCGCCCATGATTCCCTCAGTCCGCCCCCCGCCCCCCTCCTCTGGTTCCAGAACCGCTATTCCGTCCAGCCAGTGCAGCAGATAAGGCCAAGCAAACCTCCGCGTCACTGCCCCTTAGAATAGTCACATCTCTGTATTCTATCTGTATTCGATGCAGTGTTTTTAAGCAATTTCCGTGACACCTCCTAATTTTAACCATGACTGCTAAATGTGTCAGTTTGGTCCTTCAAAACAAAAGAACAGAAAGAAACATTCTAATCCCTCAAATAGAGAAAACGTTCTGTCGCTCTGGGGCTCGGAGGGTCCTCTGTCCTTGTCCCTTCACTGTCAATTTCCGCCCAGGGCTGTATTTGCTGTCACCGCCTCCTCCTCGTCCCGCAGGGGACCCCTGGCCCCCCCTCTGCTGAAACAGATTCTTAAAGGTCACTGTGGTCGCCTGAACCCAAATCCATTGGCTGTTTCTAGGATTTCGTTCCCGATGACTCAGCAACATCTGACCCCTCCTTGAAACGTCCCCTGTCGCATAAGCTGTCGGCCTCTCCTCTGTTCGTGCCCTTCGCGCCCTTCCTGTTCTTTGGAGAGGCGCCCGCAGCCACGGGCGGGCGTGTGCGCTCTGCCCAGGGTTTGAATCCTGGCCGTAAGCGTTTGCTAACGAACCCTGTAACTCTGAGTGATCTGACACCCCTGTGCCTCAGTTTCCTCATCGGTAAAACGGAAAGAGTAGCTATGCCATAGGGCTGTCAGGAAGAGGGTTAAATAAGTGTGTCTACTCAAGAGTAAGCACTCAGTAAATGTCACCTTTTGTCGTTGTCACTTCCTATTCAGATACCTTCAGAGGCTCCCTTGTGTCTGCAGGATCAAACCCTAACTTTAGCTCCTGATAGTTGCCTTACCGCGGGGACCCTGCCCGTAAGCGCCACTCCCGAACCTCTGTCCAGTGCAGTGGCTGCTGGGGGCCACCTCCACCCTCTCCGGCCCCGCCCCTCCTTCCCGGACAGAGTGCGGGGAGAGCGCTGAGCGCTGACCGGACGTGTAGTGAGACACCCTTGCGTGGGCACCATGCCTGTCTCACTCAGGCAGGTTACAGATTCCTCAAGGACACCAGCTCTGATTCATACTTTTAAAAAATCTCCTCCTCAGCATTGAGAACCATACTTTACGTGCAGGAATCTAACTCATACCTCTTAACTATCAAATGCTATGGTTTTCTTGGCCCTTCCACAATCTTTTTTCCTCCTAAACCGAAACTTGTATTGATCAGTCCTGCAGCCATGTGAGTTTTACATGGGAAAACTGAGACGAGGAGAGTTAACCAGCTCAGAACGTTTTGGGAACGAGTAGGGGTATATAGAAACCATTTAAAGAACGGGGAGCACAAGGAGTGATTAAATGTATTTAAAAAGGGGTTCACAGTCCTACCACCCTATGAAGCTTTTCGGATTGTCTAGTGTTTGGAGCTTTTTTCCTGTCCTCATGACGTTCCTCCAATTAAAATGAGCCGCGAAAGTGTGAGTGGGGAATCCGAACGCTTCAGACCTTGTCACAGGCCCGTCCCGAGCCACTTGGTTCTAGTCTTGCTGCATCTCCCCGTACGGCCTGGCAGCGAGGACATCGAAGTTGAACGAAGATCGAAGCGGAGGGGCTGCCTGATGTAAAAGTGACTCAGTGTCTATAGATCAGTGACAGATTGTGTCATAAATAGAAAGATGTAAACAAAGTAGTTACAGAAACTCAGACCATCTTATCTCTAGAGGTCTCCAGTCTGAACGCCATAGTACATTCTGGGGCTGTCGTGATCACCTTGGAATATTTTTGCTGGAATTGTATTTAAGTGCCCAAAATACGTTTACAGTGTCTTTGACAGTAAGTGTATTAAACCAAAAATACCAAAAATATTTCTGGAGAAATCTTAGTTGATTACCATTGGAGGAAATTATATTTGATGTGAGGTCAGCTGGCTGTCCCCACCAGAGACGGCTTCTGACCACATTGCTGCTCTAAGACGTCAGGTGCTTCGGGGTGAAGTAGGAATGACAGGTGCTTTGCGCTTTGGTAAAGGGCCGCGGTTGCT
Source organism: Pteropus alecto (assembly GCF_000325575.1). Lineage (NCBI taxonomy): Eukaryota > Metazoa > Chordata > Mammalia > Chiroptera > Pteropodidae > Pteropus > Pteropus alecto. Next base: position 6,794,213 of record NW_006430726.1, read on the forward strand.
CGGTATTCTTTCTGGCTGTTAGAAAATGGAGCTGTAGACTTGTGACTTAAAGCCCACCTCTAATTGACAGTCACCATTATATTCTTTCTAAATGCCGTTGCATTTCAGCAGACTGAAAGTAACAGTTACATACGTCACTCTACGAAAAACATCAAGTTTCCAACCTTGGGAGAGAGCTGCTTTGGCCAGAGAGCACGTTTGGCTCGTTAGCTGCCTTTGGAAAGGGAAGGCATACACAGGAGGCCCCAAGGCGCTTGCTGACCAGTAGTGCAGAATAAGCCTTTCCAGAGTCAGGGGGGCCAGCTAGAGCCGCGTGTTCCACAGGCAGCTGTGAGCATCTTCAGCATTCCAGACTCCTGCGGACAGGGGAGGAGCCCAAAGATCATGTCCCGAGTGTGGACTGAGGTGTATGTGTGTCCCCCCCCTCCCCCGCCACGGTATGAGGTGACTGCTCTGTAGGAGGTAATTATGGTTAGATGAGGTCATAAGAATGGGCCCTAATCCCATAGGTCTGTGGCCTCAGGGGGAACAGAGAGTTCTTTTCCTCCCTCCACCCTGTGAGTGCACAGAGAAAAGGCAGCTGTCTACAGGCCAGGAAGAGAGCTCTCCCCAGAAGCTGAGCACACCAGCACCCTGATCTGGGGCTTCCAGCCTCCAGACTGAGCACTTTCTGTTGCAGAAGCCACCAGCGTGTGGTGTTTCGGTATGGTAGCCCAAGCTTTGAGCTGGATGTGAGACCATAGACTTGACTTAGACTGTATGAGTTTTTTTAAAAAACATCCATCTTAAAGTTAGTCTTAATTGCTGAAGTGAGGTGGTTCTTGACAGTGTGAGTAACCAGAAAGTTATGGTCAATTGGAAGACAAAGGTTAGAGAGAAATAATGCTATTTCTAGTCGTAACCACGTTCAGACTGCTACTCGTTACTCCTTTTCCAAAAATAACATTCCGTGTTTGACAAGAAGCATCACACTAAGGCATTAGGATTCTTGGAGTCCAGCCTCGGCTGGTCCACAAACGAGGAGTGTAATCCTAGGCAAGTCACTTCACTCTTCTGGGTCCTGGTCCCCTTTCCTAGTGAGTGATGGGACTAGGCTTTATGGTTTAGGGGCCCCAGAATAGTTTTTCTCCTCTGAATCGTTCAGCGTGTTAAACCAGCAGGAGGATGTCATTCGCATGCTGAGCTTGCTTTACAAATCAGACTTTGGTCATATTTGCCGGAAGAGTCAAGCTCAGATGAGTGACATTCGGCAGGAGGAAACCTCAGCACATCTGAAACCCTTAATTGTGCACTATAGGCAGCTCGGTAGCTTGATCTGTGTCAAAAGATGCGGCGTTCTCAAGTGACACGTATAGAGTTTTTGCAGTGGCTTGTTCACCTGTAGCATGATGGGTCTGGGTCAGACAGGTAGCATTTACATTTTCTACTGAGTCTGCGTTTGAAAACTCGAATGCCCCTCCGTGTAGACTACAGGCTTCTTGTCCAGTCCCTGTGGCTATGAGTTCAGTGAAATTGATGACACTCCATGGGAAGTCTGGGGCCCACAGCCAGTGACACTTAGTTTCTTTCCAGATTTTACGTATAAATACTGTCACCACACTTGGTGTAAGTTCTGGTTTTTGTTTCTTTTTAATACTCCAGTCGGGCTGCCATTCTCAGTTGGGATGTTACAATTGTTGCTGTGTAACGAATTACCTCAAAACGGACTGGCTCGAAGGCCATCGTTCTGTGTGGCTCGAACTGGCCGGCCTGAACGTGTGGTGCAGGAGACAGATGGCCGTCACGGTGCGGGGAAGGGAGCGGCTTCTCCGTGGCCGGGATGGATTCCCCTCCCCCCCCACCCGCCCCCTTGCTTGCTGGCGGTGCCCGGACACCTTGCTCTGACTCTGTGCAGCTCGCAGTCCCTGATCCGCTCTCCCACGTTCTGACCGGGGGTCCTGGCGGTGAACATGAGCATTCTCCATACTCGATACTCTCGCACGTGTGGTGATGAATACATCCACAGCCTAATTTTTATTCTTGTGAGCTTGATTAGCATGATTTAGCTAATCAACCTTGAGAGTGACGGAACTAGAGGCCACATCCTGACACTTAGTAAATTTGCCAAGCTAAAGCCACACAGCGAGACTTTTTGGTAGACAGCCTCTGGTCTTCCAGATACCATCTGATGTGATCACTGATTCCTCTGTGCTGCCTCAGGGGACATCATGTTTCTCCATACAAAATCTGGGAAGTGTGTTTATTCAGCAGACTTTTTTTCTCGTACTCACATGTGGGAGTGAACGCAGAGGCTGGAGAGCTCGAACGTTCCCCTTTACGGAGAAGGTCCTCAGCTCCTGTGTAAGTTCCCTGGGGCTGCTCTAGCAAAGCACCCCAGGCCAGGGGCTAAAGCAGTAGAAGTTTATCCCGTCACAGCTCTGGAGGCCAGGGGTGTGCGATCAGGTGTCGGCGGGGCCGCACGCCATCCAGAGGGGCGGAGAGCCCTCCTCGCCTCTTCTGGTGGCCCCAGGCTGCCCTCGGCTCGTGGCGGCATCGCTCCCGTCTCTGCCCCCATCTCACGTGGCGTCCCCCTCTTCTGCCTCTTACTGGGGTTCTGTCTTGGATTTAGGGCCCACCCCACTCCTCTTAACTCATCACAAAGGCCTGTTTCTAAGTGAAGTCACGCTTCGAGGTTCTGAGTGAACGTGGGGGACACTGTCCCCTCACTGCATGTCCCGAAGTGGAGAAGGTGCGCAGGCTTGCACTGTGCCGGACACGAGTCAGCTCCAGCAGAGGCTGTGGGCCCTGATCGCGATTATAGGAGCTGTGAGGCGGGTAAAGAAGCTTCCTCGTAGCAGGGTGTCCAGGGGCACACTGTCTGGTGGCAGCAGTGACACAGCAATGTCTTCCGTTAAGGTCCCTGAAGGCGCCCTTCCAAGCCGGGAGCAGTGGACCCGCCCACTGGGTCTCTGCCTTGCCCAGCTGAGCTCACCCGCGGTCCCTGCCGCCTCTGCTGGTGCGGCCACCTGTCTCCTGGCCGGGGCCTCCACAGCTTTGCAGCTGCCCGTGGACACCGGGGATTTTTCCGAAGGCTCCTCTTCTGCGAGGGCGGGTTTCTCCCCTACGGGGCGGCACCCAGCTTATTACCACCTCGACATTTGTGCACTGAGCTCCAGAGGTCACAGGAGGGAAGGCCTCCACATTGTGTCCACCGTTGGAACATAGTGCTGTCTTGCCATGCCACTGACTGCACACACCAGTGACCTCATCTTCCGTGAGGTCGGCCTGCGATGCACACCAGCGGGGGATTTTTTCTGATCCTTCCCGTTTCAGTTGGAAGATAGCGTGTTGTCTGTCAGAGTATCATATTCTAGTTCCCCGACTGCCTCGTTAATCCTCATTCACTCGAATAAGACCTTGGGGGACGCAGTATGCAAATTAAACCCACCCTATAGGCAAAAACTGCCTGTAGCACCCCGCACTGTGCCCAGGCTCACTACAGATCATTGTTCCAGCCGTAGTGGAGCAGAGCCTCTGAAACAGAGGGAACCAAGTTGCCTTGGCTCCTTGCAGTGGAGGCAGGTGGACTTGGGTTCCAATCCAGGTTAGCCGCTCACTGACAGTGTAGACCCAGGCGAGGTCCTTGACCTCCCTGAACCCAAGTTCTATAAATTGTAAACTGTCTGTAAATGGGGCCTAAAACTAAATACTTTGAAAAATTATTTTAAAAATTTAGTGAAAACTTCCAGCACCAGGCCTGTTACATGGTCACCTGTCCATAAATCAGCCCACTGCGATCGTGGGCAGAATCCATGGCACGTGGATAACACGTGGCTGGCTGATGGCACCCTGTGCTTTCAGGAAAATATCCCCTGAACCACGCGACGGACCAGTGCCTCTCCCAACAGGGTTTTTTCCCTAGAGCTTTCCCCATTTTCCTGCCATTTTCTCTTACCTTAAAATAAGAATTATTCTTCCTTTACGAAACCGACGACCCTTGTACTCTTGCTTCTGTCCTTTCCTGCCTGCGTTAGAGCTTATTTACACACTTCATCTTTCTATCTCTGTCACGTGTTCTTCAACAAGCTCGAGTCGTGCCTTTGCTTGGAAACACCCTTCCCTCAGCCCTGCGGCCTGCTCAGGAGACAGGTGACCTCTTCCTTCCGCTGTCACACTTCCCGAACAACTCTAAACTTCCTTCAACACACGTCTGCTGCGCGCAGCCGCGTGCTGGGTACCGTGCCGGACGAAGCGTGGACACACGACACCACCAGTTTTGCTCAGTCTCAGGCACGATCGTGACCAAGCCCTTAGCACGTTCTGGTCTGGCCTGTGTCCCTCGCACGGGCCCACTGGTCTCTGTTCTCAGCCTCGCCAGCTTCATTTCAGTGTCCTGAGCGGTTCCAAATGCTCTCCCAGCACAAGGAAGGAACACACTTCCCCTAAGCACATCCGTTGTCTCGTCAGATCACAAGTCAGGGGAGCCCTCCCTTCCCTCCCCGCTGGGGACAGGTCCTTGTCCATCCTGCTAGACTCTTCAGTTTCTTTATTCAGAACACTGACTCAATTTCCAATCCCGCATTTATGGGCGTAATTATATGACTGTCTTTTCCTCTCTGCCCTAAGTTCTGTGGGGTCAGGGATCCTGACAATTTTCGCTCGTCATTCTGTGCATAGTCCCGGCATCTTGTCTGTCTGGTGGGAGGCTACCCGCAGACATTGTGGGTCTGTCTAGTAGAAAGAAGACAATCATGTACTCTAGTGCTTGGAGCAGAGTATGACGACGGATTTAAACCGCCTGTGTTGGGGGTTTACACAGAACCTAGCTGTTAGATCATGGGGGTGTAGGTGCAGGTGTGAAGTCATCAGCAAACACCTACAAAAAGATGAGTAGGCATTCGTTATGCAAATGAGGAAGAAAATGGGACTCCGGCAGAGGGAAGGGTTTGTGCAAAGGTGTGAAATAACAGCTCAGTGAGCTTGGGCGTGACTGGGGTCAAGGGGGTGTGTGCAGGAGGGATGGGGCTGGGCAGTTGGGATGCGGATAATGGAGGGCTCCGCCCATTTCCCCATGGAATTTTAGCTTGTCTGCAAAGAGCCAGGGATGAGTTTGTAAGGAGGAAAAAGTATGACATTTGCTTTTTAGACTTCTTTTGGCAGCTGGAACTCTCACCCACGGCTGGTGCAATTATAAAATAGCAAAGTGGCTACACTTAGAAAGCTGTTTGGCACTGTATTATAAAGGTGAACATATTCCTGTCTTACACGCTGGCAATTCTCCTCCCAGATATTTACGTAAAACAACATTTGTGTTCAAAAAAGACCTACACGAAAATGTTCATGACGACTTCATAAGAGCCAAAACTGGAACAATTCAAGTTTCCATCGATGGGCAAATGGAAAAATAAACTGTAGTATTTCCATACAGCCGGGTGCTACTGAGCCTCATAAAGGGGCGCAGTACTGATAAATGCACATACTCAGGTGAGGCTCACAGACGTGTCGTGCTGAAGAACCCGGCATAAATCATCCACGTCGACTGGTTTCATTTATGCACAGAGTCAGAGCAGGCAGTGTAGTCTCTGGGCAGAGAAGTCGGCATGGCCTCGGTGCCAGGGACCCGACCGCAGAGAGTCACGAGGGAACTTTCTGGGATGATGAGAATCCTGACTGAGGTGGCGGTTCTGTTGAAACCCATCCGACTGGACACTCACAGTGCGTGTGTTTCATTGTATGTGAATCACGCGTGTTTTTTTTAAGGACTGGAGGAAAAAGACCTTTTCGGAGGTAGTGTGGAGAACACAGGAAGAGGGATCGAGGCCCGACGTCGGAGGTCGTAATAATGTAGCCGAGAGATTTCGGGGACAGGATTTAAGCAGTGGTAGTGGGCTTGAAAAAAGAGGAAGTGAGTTTCTGGATCGTGGAGGTGACAGACTTGACAGGGATGAAATGGGAATAAGGATGTTTATCGTAGCACGTTCCAGTGGCCAGAAAGAAAATCTGAAAGCTCCCTTGCAGCAGGGACAGTGCTTCCTAAGTGACAGAGCAGCCACACAGTGGAGCGTCATGCAGCTGTTAGGTAAACAAGGAGTTTGGGCTTTCCTCCTCGACCCGGGAGAGGGGTTTCTACAAGGTATTGTAGAGGCGAAAGCAAAAAGCAGATGAGCGTGAATAACACATATTTTTAAATAAAACAGACAACAACATGTTTTTGTAAATACATCAGCACAAAAAAAAGTACGGGGAGACGTGTACAGATTTAACGTTGGTATCTGGGTGCGTGGGGGGCGACCGCAGTGAGGCAGGAAGGGTGGCAGAAGCAGGCAGAAGAGAGAAAGGAGCCACTAAAAAGGTGAGTTTTATGATAAGCAGTGCGTGTGTATGAATGAATAAGAAAAATGTAAATCTTTATCTACTGACCAGAAAACATGTCCATTGTACATCGCCAATAAAAGCAAAGCGTAAAGTTGGTTTTAGTTGGTTAACCACGAATCCGCGGAGTTGGCTGAGGCACATGAGCACGTTTGTGTGGCTCTGAGCAAGGGCTTCCATGCCTGGGCGTTAACGCGCGGTCCTCAAGCCAGAGGCGGGGGTTAAAATGGAGGACCGGGAGCAGTTTAGCTGTCCAGGAATATACATCTTTGTTTTTATGCGTCGCAGTGGATATTCGTCTAATGTGTCAGAGATCTATTGCCACAATGATTTCACATAACAGAGGACCACAAAAACTTGGTGGCTTAAAAAAAACCTTATTCTTAACCGATGGCAGGCATTGTGCCTGCCAGGGAGGAGTCATTAGGTACTTAATATTTATGAGGAAGTTTACAGCTTTCAAAACACTCCTTTGTCATGTTTCATTGTGCTCACCTCCTTGAATTTTAATTTCTGTCTATGCGTCCGGCTCTAGCCCACGAGTCTCTCGAGTGCCATGACCATGTCTCATTTATCTTGGTCATCTCGGTGTTTAATATGGTTCCTAGAACCTAGAAGGTGCTGACAAATGACTAAGGAATGAATTTTTAAAAAACAACTTTACTTGGCTCGTAAGGCTATGGGTTGGTGATTTCGTCCGGCACAGCTGGGTGGCTGCTCCGGTCGTGACTGAGCTAACGTGTGTGTGCGCAGTGGGTGGGGCGGGCAGTCGGCTGGCCTTGGCTGTGGTGACGGTCCTGCATCTTCTCATGGTGACGTGCAAGAGAGAGCGAGAGCCCAGTGATCGCTTTTCACGTTCGTTGGTATATGAAACAGAACCAGTGGGATGGGTACACGTGTGTGTTTGAGAAAGAGGTTTGTTGTAAAGAATTGGCTCACTATAATGTGAGCTCAGAAGTCCAGACCCAGGAGAGCCAAGGGTGTAAATTCAAGCCTGAGCGAGAAGGCTGATGTCCCAGCTCACAGACAGGCAGAGAGAAGATTCTTGCCCAGGCTTTTGTTCTGTTCAGGCTTTCCACGGACTGACAGAGCCCACCCTCGTCGAGGACGTTCCCCTCCTTAACCCAGTCCATGCTGCACGTGTCATCTCGTCCAAAAGCACCTTCACAGGCACACCCAGAAATAGTCTTTCACCAAATATGCTTTTATGTGTCAAGTTATCATGTAAAATTAACCATCACAGCTCACAGTGTACCTGGAAAAAACACGTCACATGGCCAGGTCCAGCTACAGCGGAACGGGCGGTGAAGTTAGGTGACTGTCTTCGTCCATGCAGGCTGCTGTGACCGAAACCACCCATGTTGCTTTCTCAGTCCTCGAGGCTCGCGACGGCACTCATCGCATTCACGGGGGCCCCTGCCACAGGCCCCACCTCCTCAGACCACCAGCTTTGCGAGACGGTTGGTTTGCACTTCCTTTCTAGAGCACTAGACTCTACCTGCTTCCTGCTAGGCTTGTGCTTTGGGGTTATTTCGTTGAGAAAATGCCATTTTTAAATCACGTCATCTTAAGGAATCTTGCCGTCTGAAATGTGCTGCTTGTTAAGGATTGGAACCTCTGACAGATGCAGCCTGCTCACTGTCCACCAGATGCGCCCCTACGCCTCTCGCCCGCGTCCTGTCTGCCGTGCTGCGTCCCCAGTGCCACACCTCGTCTCCAGGGCACTGCCATCCCAATCCAGAGAGGCTGCTCCCCCAGCTCAGCCTTTGCTGAGCGAATGTTTAAATCCACGATGCTTTGGAAAATAAGCAAACAAAACCTCATTGATCAACTTTGGAAGATAAGCAGATATCAGTTTATTGTTTAGAAAAGCAGTAAATAAAGGGAGGAAAGTTAAGCATTTATCCTTCTTTTTCTATATGGACTGGACCTTAAATAGTTGATGAGGGAGAGTTTGTCTTTCTAGAGACTGATAAAGGAAGGACTGATGAAATCATAATGCGACCCTTTAGCAAAGTCTGATGAATTAATGGACCTCGGAAGTGATCACTAGCTGTTAATATCACAAAAAGAGGAACAAGAAACCATTATTTGTCTCAACTGAACTCGCAACAGTGCCTGTAATCTTGACAAAAAAAAAAAATTGCACCTGAATCTCATTAAAGTCTGTAGACCGACTAAAACCTACAGGAGATACAGAGGGGCGTGTAAGTGACGTGGAAGGGTTACAGCCAGCATCATTCAGAGTGCGGGAAGCTTTTCTCGGACTAATGTCCTAGCTTCTCCAATGAACTGCATGGAGAAAATGAGAGTGAGGTAAACCTCCAGATGAGATGAGACTTCAGAGTCATGCTAACCAGTCGTTACGTGTCCACGTTGTTTGAGTCCTGATTCAGCAAGCCTGAAAAAAACTTACAGGACAAATGGGGAGATGGGAACAATGCCTGGTTATTTGGTGATATTAATATTGGTGATATTAAGAAAATATCGTTGGCTTAGGGGTGATCGTAATTTCATGGTTGTCTTTTAAAAGGAATCCTTATCCTAGAGCTACATATTGAAACATTCACAGATGGACGAAATAAATAGCATTTCAAAACAACCACGGAGTGTAGGGGGAGGGGCGAGAATGTTGGGAAAACAAACTGTCCCAGAGCGGATGACTGCCGAGGTGGGCGTCTAGATGGGCGTCTAGAAATCCAGTAAACAATTCCATATGTTTGAAATTTCCCTTCCAAAAATTAAGAATTTTTTATCATCTTTATTTGTATTTTTTGCATATGCTTTCCATTGGCCACACTGCATTAATGTAGTTGTTCACATTTATCATTTATAAACAGAGACCGGTCAGTTTTCCCTGCTGAGCGCACACTTGGACTTGGAAGTTCCGCGTGTCCCAGTCTCGCCGGCCTGCCGGACTGGGCGGTCCGCAGCAGCAGAGACCTTCCTGTGGTACCTGCACAGAGCGGACTCTTTGGGTAGAGTGCGAAGTGCTCGCTTAGGAATACGTGTTACGACACCATTCTGAAAGGGGTGTTGCTCACCTGGTCCCCCACTTGTGGCTACCTCGATCCTGCCTTCATTGTCAGTCGAGGTTAGGCAGCCACATGCCCGGTCTTACTAGTGGGAAGAGTTTGTTAGCTTGAGGCTTTATAAGGAGAACAGAAATGTCCGAGACAGACCGAATCTGTTATGGGATGGAGACCTTTATAAAGCCTGCTTTACAGTTAACGCACGATCCCGAGTCCTGCAGAGTTCTGGTTTCAAGGCTTAGCCCCTCCTGACGAAGGTAGACAGAGGCAAGGTGAGCCCTCGGCTAGGTGCGGCTGCACACCATCCGCCTCATTCCCCCGCCCTCGTTCCCCACCTCTTCCTCCATGCTCCTTTCACTGGTGTGGAAGCGGGGTCTCCTGGGCTAGAGCCCTTCGGACTGGAGAACTCTCTGTCCGCGCATTTCCAGCTGCTCTGAGCTCAGACTTCCCGGTGATTTCCTCAAGTTTCCTGAGCTCTTACTCTTCCTATTTACGTAGAACTTCAAGGAGCTTCCCCACGTGTCAACTTTACCGTCATCCACTGGTGTTTCTCATGCTCGGAGCAGGCGTTCCCTTTGCAGGGTGGAGCTGTGCACCCTCTGTCTCCTGAGGTCAGCTGCCTCTGAGCTGAGCTGCCGGGTTGGGGTGGGTTTTATCCCGTCTGTGCTGTAGGAAAAGCAGTTCGGGGTAGAAGCAACTTACAAAAGGAAGGCCCTCTGAGAAGCCTCCCTGTAACTTGTGCAGAAGCTCCCAGAACCCAGGTCTGTCTCGTCATCTGTGTACTTACTGCCAGATTGTTACTGTCTCCCAGAGACTTCCAGGTGGTGCCAGAGCACTGGTTTATAGAGAAGTATATTCTGTTTATCGAGTCCATATTTTAACAGGAAATCTTATGCTCAGCCATCCAAATGCTTTGGAATGTGCTCAGATTCAACAAACTGTGTGATTTAAATTTATAAAATTATAATAAAAGCCAGCACTACGCGCCAGGCACTGTTCTGAGCGTTTCCCCTACATTTCCTCATTTAGTTAATGCTATTGTTATTCCCATTTTATAGGCAGAGAGTCTGGGGACAGAGAGGGTAAGCGAGTTTACCGAGGTGATGAGGCTAGTGAGTGGGAGCCAGGCCCTGACCCCTCCCCTGGGAGACCCATCCGGAAGGGGCTCTGGGGAAAGCCTGCAAGGATGCTGAGTGGCGAGGCAGAGCTACCAAGCAGAAGCGGAAATGGGAGAAAGAAGTTTGTGGGAAAACACTTGAGATTTTTGAGACAAACCTTACTTTTGAGATTCCTAAAGCCGAAGTATAAAATTACCCCGTTTCTGTAGGCACATTCAGTGGGAACAGTTGCGGATTAGGAATAAGAAAGCCCAGGGTCCATCCTGGCTCTTCTGCCATCTGTGTGTGACACAGAAAAGTCATTTTGTCACTCTGAGCCTGTTTCTTCATCTCTCTGAGAGAAATTCTGCCTGTTGTGATATCCCAGAGAGTAATCATTAGGCATCCGTTCAACATGACTGTGAAGAAAAGTGGTCCATGGAGGAAAGTACTAAGGACTTCTGTTTTCAGACGAGCTCGGGAGGACGTGGGGTTGGCATCCGAGTGTGATAAATTGCCACTCAGTTATTTGTCCTCAGGGCGCCGCACGCGTCTGCTGCGCAGAAGTCAGCGTGGAGATGCCGCCAGTCAGCTGCAGCACCGCTGAGCCGCACTAGACGCCAGGCAGCCCGTGGCTCTGGCCGCGTCTTTCGACATGAGCAGCGCACAGTAAGTAGCGCGGGGGCTGAGTTGGGGCTCGGAGCCCGGGCCGTGGGTGCGACCGTCCTGGGCAGATGCAGGCGCTGCCGCTGGTTTGTCCGCGAGCCCAGCGTCGAAACGACCCGTTAAGTCCGCTTCCGCTCCGAGTCGCCTGGCTGCTGTGGTTGCATCACGTCCTTTGCAAAAGCAGAAGAACCCCGCTCTCCAAGACCAGCGTCAGCGTCCCGCAGGACAAGGGTCTTCCCGCTCAGGCAGCCGCCACACTCGTCTCCTTCAGCGGGAGGCCCGTCAGAAGCGGGCCTCAGGACGCCGCTGGGAAGCGCAGCGCGTCAGGGGAGTTCACGAGTTCACGACTCGGGAACGGCGAGCAGAGCCAGGAACCGGACGAGGGTGCTCGCTAGTTCGCGGTTGCAACTCACTGGCACAAATCCAAGATGAGGACAGCACCCCTTCTGTGCCACCACGCTGCCCCGGCCCGCCCATCCGGCTGGCTGGCTTCCAGCCCCGCGAGCGTGGACCGGCTGTCTCCTGCCACAGCAGCACCATGGGACAGCCACCCGCGGACCCTCAGTAGAATGCACAGGCAGCGCGTGCTCCTCCACGTCCGGGGCAGCCAGCCGGACAGCTGCACCAGTCCTGGCTGGATCACACCTGGGCGTGGAACAAGGAGACTGGACTCTGCTTGGCGTGGCTCTCGTCCCTCCCTGGACTAGGCTGGTCACGTTCCAGTCGTGACATCGCAGGGCCGCAGCAGGGCAGAGATTCACGGGTGCATTCCCATGCCTCTGCTGCCGTCACGTTCGCTCACATCTCATCGGCCAAAACAAGTCACACGAGTGAACACAGAATCGAAGGTTGGGACGTGTTCTTTTCCTGTTGATGGGCGGATCACAGAGTCACGTGGTGCAGGATGTGTAATGTCCCTACGTCTACTTATGTCAAAAGCGACCCCCTGTGGTCACCGTGGCCGTGAAAAGTGCCACCACAGTTGCTAAACACCCTGGTGGGCTGGGAGGCGGTGCTGCACTGGGCGAGGGGGTCCCGTCATGCCAGTGGAGGCGACAGTTGTGGGTTATTCGTGGTGCCCATGTGAGCCTGCCAGTAACACAGGGGGAGACCCACAGCTCAGACACTTGAGCGAGTGACCCCATTTCCCGCTCAGCCTTCCAGAGGGCGCTGCTTTAGGGCCAGTTCCAGTGGGAAGGGGGCGGCCCCCAGGGACAGCGGCCCCTTCTGTCCTCGCTGCCCCGAGGCCCACGTCGTCTCTCCAGGTCTCCAGGCGGGCGCCCCGCCCACCAGCAGTACATCCAGTTGAGAACAAAAGCCTCTTCTCCGTTGGCCACGGGAGGTGGAAGCATCCCCAGGGACCTTTACAGAGAAACCCAGGAGACAGTTTGAAAACATAATTACTCCCATGTGAAGTCCAGTGACCAAGAAGCCTGAATCTAAGCCTGGTTTCGCTGGTTTGCTGAGTTTCCATGTGGGTCTTCACGTTCCTGTGATGAAGGACCCTGTCCCACAGCTCATAGATTCAAATCTGAGCAGTTCCTCTTCCCATTTTCCACCTTTCCTGACTGGTGAGAGGTGACGTGCGGGTCCCTCGGGTGGCCGGCAGGGAGGAACGGCAGCCTCACACCTCCCAGCAGCACGGCACAGCGTCTGGTGGTCGTCCCCTCTCTGTGGGGAATGGAGAAGGTGCTGTGCTCGTGAGGGGTGACTGCCCTGTCATACCCTCTCCACTCAGGCCTGCCGCCGAAGGGCGTGCTTCCGACGTCGAGATCCTCTCCCAGCACGTGGACGAGGGCAGGAGCTTCAACCCCGGGCCGCTGGTGCCCTTTGCCTACCGAGACTTGCCCCTGGCCGCGGCCGACCTCTCCGCCGCGGGCTCGCAGCTGCTGTCAAACCTGGACGAAGACTGCCAGGAAGGGTAGGTGCTGGGCAGGGGCCTTGCGTAACTTTCCGGGGGACCCTGTGGCAAGGCGCTGAGGTTTGAGATGCTGGGTAAGAAGAGACCAGACAGTCACACCGGGCCACCCAGGCCCCTTTCTCCTCAGGCGTTTCCTCAGAAAACGGCTCTGGGCACAGAAATCACCTATCACCTCTAGACAGCCTCTTAGGAGGCATTTGTGTAGGACTCCGAGAATCACGACGTTTATTTAAGAGCTGCTGTGCTCTGGAATGGCCCATCCAACCCCTCTCTGCACCCAGGGGATCAGGAGACCGCAGGGGGCAGGGACCTGCCCAAGGTCACAGAGCCCAGAAGGGGTGGACTCGGATGGCATTGCCCGTGGTCGGCTGACTCTCCAGGGAGGGGGCTGGAGGAGGGCGTTGCAGGTGGTGACGGCTGCGTATGTGAGGGGACTCAGCCGTGCGGGGCTCCGTCCCACGAGGGTGGTGCCGCGTGCCGTCCCTGCCTCCGAGGTGTGGCCTCCACCTCCTGCTTCGCGCATCGACCTCGCTGGCCGCCTCGGTTCCCAGTGCGCGTCTCATTAGCCTGGTCTGTGTGGCAAGCATCCTTTCGGCCGGCGAGTGGGAGGGCGTGAGAGCTGGGTGGGGCCGGGGAGATGCATCGGTGACGCCCTCCTTTCACACGGGGTTGGGGTGCCTGGGAGGGGGGAGTGGGGGGCTGGAGACCAGGGAAGAGTCACACGGCAGACCAGACATTCCCCAGCCCCACCCTGCGCTCTAAGATACAGAGACGTAGGCGCTGGCCAGGGGCTTTGGGGCCCCGCCTCTCAGTGCTTGTAAATATCTCAGACCGGGCCGGCTGCTTTGACGATGAAAGTGATGGGTCGCCGGATTACTTTAGAAGCCGAGGAGAAGCCTTGGCTAGAGTAAATTTTCAGAGCTTGGACCCCGCTGCCATACTTGTTTCCCAGAGGGGCTCCCCCTTTCCGGAGGGAACTCGCCTAACAATTGTGAAACGATACATTTTGCAAAATGTCACCCCAGTGGCTTTCTGAAAATATACTTTTCTCCCAGCGTTGTGCGTAGAATCAGCAGGACATTGGGATGAAAGGACAGGCAAGCAGGTGGGGGATAGTCGAGGTGTCCACCAGCTCGAAGGCTGGCCTCGGGCCCCGAGGCCCCTGAGCCAGGGCCGGCTTCACACACGTGCGGCCCGTGCAGTCGTGGAGGCCCTGTGCTTGGCCGAATGCGCTGCTGCTGCCACCTTGAGATTGAGTAGTTTCGGTCAAGGACCCCTGCGTTTCCCCTGGGCTCTGAAAATGACGGAGGCGGCCAGTCCTTCCCTGAGCACTAGTGCCCGTGTCGCTGCATTGTGTGGTCAAAAGCAGTAGTGCGGCCTGCGGATGCCCCAGCCCTGGACTCCTTTCTCGCTGGTCTGAGCCAGTGCCCAGCGCTCTTCACGTTGACGGTCAGAAGGCGGGAAGGCCTTGAGGGATGCTGGTCGGGGCCGTGTCCGCATGTGTACCCTGTGCGTGTGGAGTGCCGCGGGAGCCAGCCCTGGCCTGAGCAGGAGAGGGTGGACGGGGACCCTTACCACTGCGTCGGCTTCTCAGCTGGGTCTCAGGTTCCTTCCGGCGGGGAGAGGACAGCTGAGGGGCTGAAGGCAGAGGCTCTCGATTCTGGTCCTGGACAGCTGCTTCTGTCGGGTGACAACGGCAGGGCGAAGGGCTTTGTCGTGCAGCCAGGCGCTTCCTGGGGAGAGGCGGAGCAGGCCCCGGGCGGAGGCCGGGGCGAAGCTGGCGACGGAAGAGTGGGGTGCACGGAGGGGGGGCCCTCGGCAGGGCCTCCCCGCTCTCCCGCGTCTCCTGGCCTTTTCTGAAGGAATTGGCAGTGCCGGGGCGGGGTGGGGGGTGTCTCTGAGAAGCTCCGGTCCAAGCGTTTTGAACTCTGTGTCCGGTAGCTCGCTCGTCTCCGTTTTGTTTAATTCTTTTTCTGGAGATTCGATCTGTTATTTCATTTGGGGCCCGATCTTCAGTGCTGTCATTTCGTCGCCCTCCTGTGTCTGTTTCTGTGTATCGGGTAGAGCTGCCGTGTCTCCCAGTCTTTACAGAGTGGTCTTAGGTAGTAGGCGTCCTGCGGAGCCCAGTGGCACAGTCTCCTGAGCTGAGTGCTTCTTTACGTGTGTCCCTTGTGTGGGTTGTGTGTGCCCTCCTGTTGTGGTTGAGCCTCGGCTGCTGTTGGCACGTCGGTGAGAGGGGCCGACCCTCAGACTGGCCCGTGGCGAGGGCTGGCCGGGACGACAGGATTCGCTTTAGCGGGCTCTGGCGCCCTGGGCGTGGATCTTCTGCGGGAAATGAAGAGACCTCGGGGCCTAGCAGTCCACCTTTGGAAGAGGGACACTGGGTTTGCAGAGACCCACGCAGGGTGCGGACTGGAATTTCTCCTTCTCTTACCAGCCACAGCACGTCGAAGGCCTGGTTGGTGTGCAGGGTCTGTGCTAGACAGGGGCCCACAAAAGGGGATTCAGAGAGGGCCAGAGTCTCTGCGCCAGGTGGTAATGGCAGGGTGTCGAGGCAGCAGGCGGGCGAGGGCCAGCACCCGCTTACAGAGGCCGCTCTGGCCACAGAGGGAGGGAGAGTGTGTAGGAAGGGTCACGGGAGAGTAGGTAGCATGGTCTTTGTAAAAAGATGTATAGGTAGAGTAAGGAATGAAAGTAGTTAGCCTTTTCTAATGTGCTGTAGGGTCTGAAACGTCTAACCCGAGTGTTCACGCCAGACCCGCAGACGAGAGAGGCCTGGGAGGAGGGCGGAGGAGACACGGGCGTTGGCGCCGGGCGGTGGGGCCAGCAGCATGTTTCCGCTGAGACTTCGCAGTCAGGAGGCAAACACAGTGGGGCGTGAGATCGGGCCAGAAAAGGCAGGTCCAGTCCAGCAGCGTCTCTAACGAAGACAGAGCTCCAGCTCTGCCAGCGAACCCAGGCTGCAGGCGGGGCGGGGGGAGTGGAGGAGGAACCTGCCAGAGCAGGAGGCCAAAATTCACATTCGCCTTCCCGTACTGTTGTCACTCAAGGGCCACCTCCTCCAGAAAGTCCTCAGTCCCCCACCCCACCCAGGCTGGGGCTTCACCTCCGTGCCCCGTAGCCCTCGGCCTGCCTCTGTCACTGTGGTCTGTTCTCGAGTCTGTCTCCAGCACTGGCCCAGGGCTCCCCCAGGGCAGGGGACAGCTCCTGTGAGCCCAGAATGTGGGGCAGGCCGCGAACAAACGAGCGAGTGCGTGGGCGAGGCCATGTGGGGATAAGGATTAGAAAGGAAGGGACACCAGTTCCGTCCGGGGAGAGTTAGGGGCTGGCCCCCAGACCTGTTTGGGGTCGAGGAAAAGCCACGGGTAGGGATCAGGCTTCTTGTGCCCCAGAACTCAAGGCTGTAGTGGTGGCCACCCCGCCTCTGAGCTCATTCCACACTGCTCCACAAAGTCATGCTAAAAGAAAGCCGATTTGCTTCAGGTCATGCCAACTTCACTTAGTACAATTTTAGCATCTTTTTAGGAGAAGGAAAAGCCTCTCAGAGTTCAGGGCTAAAAGGCAGGTTTGTCCTTGCTGTGACCTTGAACATGTCAAGTCTGGAAGATCGTGGCTGGTAAAGTCTTCGCATTATTTTCCCCCAAGGAGAACAAGTTAAAAATAAGCTTTAGTAATACATGTTTTTGATGCCAATGAGGTTTGTCTATAATAAAGCACTGCCCCTTCCTCTGGTGGACCAGCTGTGCCTGGACCCCACACCGACCCTGTGACCCACACTCTGTATTTCATTGGGCTCATTCTTCCAGGAGGGTTCTTCATGCCTCAACCAGGGAGTAAAGGTTTAATTCAGATAAAAAATTTTCCCGTTGAGGACCAGGCTAGCCTCTTTCCCATAGTCCATGAACCGCAAAGATTTTTCCTTGATTAAGAAGGCAATAAATTTACAGGCATATTCTCAGCAAAATAAACCTCCAATTCCCACGTCCTCACAGGTATGGGTGTCCAGCCTAGGGTGGCCACTAGGGGGCAGCAGTGCGCCTCTGACCACCTACCCAGGTGGCAAGTGCCTCCTGGATGAGGGTGGACAATTTGAACTTCAGGCCAGGTCCCCCAAGGAAGGCGATCTGAGTTTATGGAGTTTAGGGGTCCCCATTCATCTGTGGAGGCACCTCAGATTTGCCAGATCACAGCTCAGGACCAGAGAGAGCTAGACTGAGACGTGGGGTGTGCTTGACAGCTAGCCCACTGCCTCCCGCCCGGACAGGAAGCTGACCTCGTCCTGCAGGCCCCGCTCACCAGGCATGGCCAGAGGGGACTCTCAGCCTGGTGGCTGGTTCCTGGCACTGTGGACTCCAGGTCGGGGTTCTCGTGGCTGCTTGATCCAGCAGTACCTGCTCCCTCCCTCAGCGAGGTTCGAACTCATGGCAGCTCTTCAGAGGTGTGCGGCCGATGCCCTGCCCCGCCTCTCGTGGGGCAGCCCGTCCAGGGAGTGTCGGCCATTGTGCCCCCAGAAGGGGGCTTGCGGCTCACCAAGTGGGGTGACAGCTCCTGCCAGAGCCGGGCTCTGGCCCCGTGCCCTGCTGTCTTGCTCAGAGTTGGCAATTCTGAAGATGCCGGAAAGCTGACACTCTGGGACAAGCACGTGAGAGACCCCTGTGGCCCCAGGGGCGCACGGCCGTCGCCCTCCCTTCCCCTGTGGCTGACTCTTAGCTCTCATTGCAGAACTGGAGCTGCTGGTGCAGAAGCGTCCACTTCTTCAGTTCCCCCAGAGGCCTGGGCGAGTCCCCTGTCACCTTTGGCCAGCGTCCCCGTTAGGCGAAGCATGTTGAGGGGCCTGTGTTGTCGGGGCTGCGCGTGCTGCTGTGGCTGGCCTCTCAGAATTGGGAACAGGAACAAAGGGGGTGCTTGACGGTGCTGCTGCCGTTCAGGTCCTCCCTGCGGGAGTGGGAAGGAAGCCCCGCCACCCTTTTCAGATGTTCGGGAAGAGGGTGCCTAGCGGGTGCCGGGCGGACGGTTCTCACCAGTGGAGATTTGTCTCTGTGGAGAGGTCGCACCGATGCGAGCTCATTTCCCTCTCCTGCTTCGTCTCCTTTGTACTTGTTTTGCTTTTCAAGAGTGGGCTAGGACCAGGTGCTCAGCGCACGGTCAGAATTCACTTAAAAGGCTTCAGGCTCCAGGAGAGTATGGGCCTGCCACCCTCAGGTGCTCAGCACCTAGGACAGCGCCTGGCACGTCCCGGGCCTGTGCTAACTCTGCGGACAGTGTGAACCTGGAAACTTCTCGTGTTTGGATAGCCCTTTCCCGATGTCCATGCACCTGGCCCCTCCCAGTGGGCACGTGCGGCTACATGGTGAGCACTGTGTTCCGGGCTGGGCGTGCGTGTCATGGATGTTTTAGAGCAACAGCCCGCACAGCGGACCATGCTCCCATGTGTGGGATTCAGAAACAGGCTCGCAGATGCACTCAGAGTTCAGTCAGCGGCGGGCTGTGGGCGAGAGAAACCACTTGCAGCAAAACCCAAACAGATGGAAAAGTTCGACTTTTCCTCCACGTGTTTGTTAACAGAAAGGTTGAAGGAACTGTCTTTCAAAACAGCTAGATGAGTTACTATTTGTAAAGTGCTGAGAACAGCTCCTGGCTCACAGGAAGAGCTTTATAAGCGTTTATTAAATCAGTAAAAATAAAGCCCACGGGTTCAGTGCCGGAAGTCATGTTTAAGTCAGCCTCACGGCTTTCTGTGACAATATTTTAATCATCCGGAATAAATATAGTAAAGTGGGGCTGTGGGGCATGCTGCTGATGGTGGAAACCACCACCAAGCCTGTGATTTCCAGACCACATCAGCGTCTCAGAAGCGGAGCATCTTGGGGCCGGGAGGAGTCTCAGCCCCCCCAGTCCTGAGGTTTGAACCTGGGGTCCAGGTGTCATCGAGGTTCAGGGAGTCCGTACAGCCCCGACCGTACACGCACTGCTGCGGCTTGGTGAGGCTGGAGTCCTCATCCCCGGTGGGAGGGCTCTGCGGCCCAACCTGGAGCCTCAGGTCCGGCAGAGCTGCCACGGTCAGCGCCAGGCAGGAGGGCCCGGCCAGATGGCTCCTCACTCGCTCTCAGCCCTCCCTCCGCTGCTTCCTTTGGGGCCTTGACAGGTGAAAATCTCAGTAAAGGACTTGCAGGGCCATCTGGCTCTGCTGCCTGCAGGGCGATGGGCTTTGCCGTGGCCTGCTACCTCCTGTGGGAACGCTGGGTCCCACCCTCCGAGCCACGGCCCTCTCCCTGCATTGAGCATCTTGCCAGCTTCGCTCGCCTGGCGGCCACAGCAGCCCAGTCGCACAGGGCATCGCCAGGGGCGGGAGGCCGGGCCCCGCGGGAGTCAGCACGCTCGCTGCGATCCTGGCCCAGCGGGGTCTGCTCCCCATCAGAAGTGGCGTTTCACGCCAGGCTTGGGGACGCTGCCTGACGGAGCCGTGACCCAGAACCGCCTCCTTCTGGGCCACTCCCATGGCCTTAGCTCACATGAAGGATCCTTGGGAAGTTTGCCAAAATCCCTTTTAATATTCCAGGAGTTACCCTCCCAAGCTTTTATCAAGACTCCTAAGAATATGAAGCGGAAGCAGTCAAGGCCCCAGCCTCCCCTCCTGCCCCAGGATTTCTCTGCGGCCTGAGGAGAGCCTGGTGGAGCCTGGCGGCAGAGCATCTGCTTCCGGGAGATGCCATCTGCTTGCTGACATTCGGGCATTTGGCAGCCCAAGTGGCCGCCTGGAGCTGCCCCTCCCACTGCACGAGGCGTGAAACCGGGAGCCGCCTGCCCTCTGGTGGCGGTTCCAGGGAGAGCACTGCCTCCAGGTTTGGGTGGTTGTCCGCGGCTGGGGACACGGAAGGGAAGTCCCTTCTCTAAGTCAGGTGTCAGTGCTGGTTTCCCTTCTGGCCCATTAAGCCCCTTCAGTCATCATTTAACACTCAGGGATATTTTGAAACTGGACAATTCTGCTTTTCTGCTAAAACGGTCTCCTAGGAACGTCTGAGTCATTTGAATTTCACGAGACATTTTCCTAGCAGCTCAGGGTTTCCAGACAGCCCTGTCGGCCAGGAAGGCTGCCGCTTCCCCCTAGCTCTGTCCCAGGTCCTTGGGTCCACGGCCCGCTCGAGTGGCTGGGTGCCCAGAGCCGCCCGCGTCTCCGGCTGCACACTCGGGACGCGGCTAAGGAGACCCTCAGCGCCTGAACACGTTGGCCGCTCCGTGTGACACCATCCCTGGCAAGCCGTCTTCACAGCTGCCCCTCTTGCGAATAACCGGGGAGAAACTCAGCTCAAATTTCTGGTGAAATGGTGTCAGTTCAGGGGCCACAGAGAATCGGACTGGGTTTTAGAGAGGAGGCGGAGTTGCATTTGGGTCTCCCTTGTGACCTGGCAGTCGGTCGCGAGGGCTTAAGGGGCAACAGGGAGGCAGCGCCGAGAGGTGGCTGAGACTGGGCGCGAACTCGTGAACTCGGGCGAGAGGCGCCAAAGATTAAAATAGGGCCCTTGTGGGAAAGAAGGAGGGGGGAGTAGGTGAGGCACACAGATGGGTCAGGAGAGGTCAGCCGAGGAGTGACAGCCGAAGAGATCTTACAGTTCCAAGGGTCTTGTAGTACCGCGGGTGGCACCAGTGGGCAGCAACCTCTGGGTTCTCTGAGCCTCTGTCCAGGTGTGCACGGCTGTCCCTCTGAGCTCGAGGCGAAGGCTTTACGCCTTGTCCTCCTTTCTGCCCCCGTGGATAGACACCCCAGACCCCGTCCCTTAGTGGCGCTCTCGTGGCCGTGCGTTCACCGACACTGCCTCTCGCCCCGTGTCGCTGGTTCCTTACGCATCCTGGCCAAGCCGCAGCCACCCTCACCAGGCCTCCTGCAGACCCTTCTGCTCTGAGCTTAGGATTTGCTAGATTTGGCAAAGAATCCAGGACCCCCAGTTACACGTGAGTTTCAGGTAAACACAGGATAATTTTTCAGTGTAAGTGTACTCTACAGAAGGTTTGGGACACACTTATACTAGAATGTCGGTCATTGTTTATCTTCGGTTTAACGGATATGCCGTATTGTATGTGGCAGCCCTGCGGAGCTCCGTGTGGTATCAGTTTAGGGGTGTCCCTATGGCTTCTCGTGTGCTGTGGATTGGCCCACGTGAGCCTGGGAGAGACTAGAGAGGTGGTCGTGCAATGGACTTTGAAAGTCACCTGCAGTGAGTGACAAAGGCATTCGTCCATGGCCTTCACACCCTGGACCCCACTCTGCTTTGTCCTCCCCCCATCTCCCGTGTGTCCCTCAGCGAAGACCCCCTCTTCTTCTGGCCTGGCTGGTCTCCTTGTCCCAACCCCCACCCTCTCAGGCCATGTGCAGCTCACATCAGCCCCTTCCTTGCCACCTGGGATGCCTTCTTGCTGTTCTCATCCGCGAAGCCCTTCCTGGGACCAGGTTCTAGAGGCTGGGGACCGAACCCCAGTCTTTGCATTTCCTCAGAACTGAGGACAGGGCCTTTCTTCCCAGGGATTTTAGAAAACATCCAGAAAAACTTGGAATAAGCATTTTCTACCAGATTTCTTGAAGAGCCAAGAGCTTTGCCCCACCTTCCAGCAGCTGGGGGCCCCTTCAAGCTCCCCTGGATGACATGGGAGGAAGAATCTCCTCTCTGAGGCATTCACGCTGCTCTTTGGGGAGAAGGGAGCACCTCCGTAGCAGAGCCCTCCCCCCCCAGCAGCACCCTTCAGATCTCGGGGGGTAGGCACCGGGTTCGGCAGACTGCTCCCTCGGGACAGGAGGTAGGGGTGATGGCAAGTGTTCGGGCCATTACTGGGCATGTGCGGAGGTCAGCTGAGGGCTCCGGGATGCGGAGCCGGTGTGCGGCTCTGACGGCGCAGGAGCCTGCTGCTCAGCAC
This sequence comes from Pteropus alecto, assembly GCF_000325575.1. NCBI lineage: Eukaryota > Metazoa > Chordata > Mammalia > Chiroptera > Pteropodidae > Pteropus > Pteropus alecto. The sequence goes on from NW_006430726.1 coordinate 6,816,187, forward strand.
CGTTCTGTGCTCGTGGCCCGCGCAGACGGGCCCCCTGCCTGCCGTGACCCTCAGCCTTGCCCGCAAGCTGGTTCCACATCCGTTAGAGACGAGGACACCGGAGTGTGGGGCGGGGCAGGGGCTGAACGCAGCGCGGCCCCCCGCATGAGGCCGTGAGCGTGGACGGGGTGCGTGGTGAGGGGGTCGAGGGCAGGGCCCTGGAGGGGCGGCCCCGCTCATGCCGCTGCGCTTCGTGCCCGCAGGTCCGCCTGGCTGCAGCCGTGCTGCGGGAAGAGAGCGGCCGCGTGGCAGGTGTTTCTGCTCAGTGCCAGTGTCAACAGCCTCCTGGTGGCCTGTGTAGTGCTGGTGGTGACGCTGCTGACCCTGGAGCTGCTGATCGACGTAAAGCTTCTCCAGTGTGAGTAGCGGGGCGGATGCACGTGGCCCATGCGTGGTTCGGTGTGCGGCGCACGCCCACCAGGGGGCCCGCGCCAGGGAGGGCTCCTGGCAGCTTCTGTCACCCCCAGCATCACTTCGTCCCTCTCCACCCAGTGTGGCCACTTTCGTGCCCCTCCCCACATTCCACTGTCCAGAACCAAGGAGATACAGGTGTTGGGGACCCCCGTATGCACTTTATACAAATTGTTTCCGTTTGGAATTTTCCAGGTCGGACTTTTCCGTAGCTTAATGAGAGTTCCCACGTGTGGAGGTGTGTCACCTCGTCGTAGCTGACGACGGTAGCCAGTGACAACTTGATCCCCTGTGTTTTTGTCCAGTATAAGTGGCCGGTGTCACTCACATGTAACGTGACCGTTCAGAAAGCCCTTTTCTGTACGTTTGAGCCTAGCAGCCCTGTGAGGCGGGCGAGGCCGGAGTCATTCATGTTCTAGACAAGGGAATCAGGGTTTTGGTAAGTTAGGGCCTTGCCAGGCGGGAAGTCCTGAGGCCGGGACTAAAGGCCACCAGTCCACTCGCCCAGGGGGCCAGTTGTGCTCCCACCGTAGGTCCTTGTGCTGTTCGTCCTGGGTCACGGTTCGTGATGGCCGGTGGCTCGTCTGGACTCCACGGCAGCTTGGCTTCAGCGGAGGGCCCGCCTGCTGCCCCCACCCTTGCGGACCCCTGTTTGGTGCCCTGGGGTGGGAGGGCTGACTTTTGGCTCTGGGCGAGTGATGAGTCATTCTGTAGAGCTCCTGGTTCCCACATTTCCCCGGTTCAGAAGCTGGACCTTTCCGTTCCTGCCGTTGGCCACACCCAGGACCATAGGTCCAGCCACTCCAAACCCATCAGTCATCTTGGATTTGATTTCTCAAATGTCCCCAGTCCCTTTAACTGCAGCCTCCACATTCAGGGTTTCTCCCAAGTCCTACCAGCGTCCCCACTCTAAGAATGATGGGAGTATAGAGTGACTTTTGTCCGATCAGCCTCGCTGGGTTGTGTGCAGCTGGTGGCCCCTTGGTTCCAGTGAAAACATCTTTGGGCATAAAGTCCCCAGCACTGGGTTATGCTCAGCCTGTCTTCAGTTAAACCGTGCTGCGTGCTTCCCCTCCCGCACACCTGTGCGGCTGCTTTTTCTGAGTCTGACCGTGACGGAGGCCGTCCTTCCCTTGGGCACTCAGTTCTCCGGCTGCGACAGGTGTCGAGTGGGACCGAGAACCTGGCTGACACAGGAATGTTGCTTAAAATTAAGTATCCAGGAGATCGATTTTGTTGGGAGATCCAATAGCAGCTCATAAAAGGCATCTTAAATTCCATCAAACGCACAATGAGATTTATGGCTCTTTTAAAGCAAACCGTAAAAAAAGGCACAGGAATTCATTTGTGAAATAATGAGAGAGGTTATACTTTCAGAATCACCTGGGAGTCACGTGGGACTAGGCCTCTCGGTTGCCACTGGTATTCATGTGGCTGGGATGGAAGGGGTCATGGCAGTTCCTGGCTCATCTTCAAGGGTCATGTCCGCCCCATGCCAGGGGCCAGAAGCCCCCACCGGGAGCGTGCACCACCCCTTCTCCTCCCCGAGCACACTCCGGGGCCTGCTTTCCGCTCCCCAGGGCCAGACTGCCCTCCCGGCTCCCGGCGTTTTTCTGGCCCCCAGGGGACTTCGAGCTGCGTGCTGGGCCAGGCCGGGCCAGGCTGGCGCATTCTCAGCAGCAGCCCTGCAGCCCGTGTGGGCCCCTCTGCCCTAGGGTGCCCTGCGCTATTTCTTTTAGGCCTGTCCTCTGGGAGCGTTCCCTGCTGCCCGCTCTCCCTCAGAGCCCACCTGGCCCTTGTCTTGAGCCCCGCGCCCTGCTTCGGGCCCACCACCTGACGAACTGCGCCCTCCCCGGGCAAGGCGCTGGCCGTGGCTCCTGTGTGTAAACGGGCCTTCCAGACCAATGCGTCCACCCCAAGGGCTGCTCGCTGGCAGGTGGGTGGCAGCCGTCCGTGGCCGACCACTCTTCCCCGCAGACACTCTGGTGTCTGGAAGGCCAGCGCAACAACCGAGAAACACAGCAGACCCCAGCTGCTCACTGTGCCACTTTCAAGAGGCCGGTGTCCCCAACCGTCAGCTCCTCCTTCCAGTCCTCCCTTCTGCCTGCTTTCTGAGACACCGGCTGCCACTGCCGCCTCTCCTCTCACTGTGCAGGGTGAAAGGTCGCAGTAAGCTTGCCGTGGCCCCACCAGCATGCAGGGCACCGGGGGACGAACCATGGTGGGGACTTGCGGCAGCTCATCTCGACCTGACGTGCTGCCCATCCGGGCGCAGAAGCCACGGTGCCTCCCGTGGGCCCCTCTGCCGTTTTCCCAGGACGCAGAGCCCGTCAGGCCGAGGGGCAGAGCTAGGACTCAGAGCGGCGGCCGGCGGAGGTGGGGGGCTGGCCAGGGAGAGGACGGCGTCCCCCTCACCGCCGTCGCATGCGCCACTTAGAGCCGCCCTGCGAGTCCTCTGGCCCGAGTCATCCAGATCGAAACGTCCACACGAGCCCCTGTGTCCCAGGCTGGGGAGCCCCTCGACCGATGCACTCGAGTCCTTGCTCCTGAAAGCGGCCCCCATTACTGTGTTTCAGTTTCCAGCGCGTTCCAGTTTGCTGGCGTAATTCACTGGATCAGTCTGGCCATCCTCTCCGTGTTCTTCTCAGAGGTGAGTCAAGACTGGGTCCTGGGGTCCTCTCCGGAGAGACCACGCTTTATCGTCTAGACATTTGTGGGTGTCAGGCCTTCCGTGCGCCCTCGAGGCTGCAGCGAGGGAAACGCAAAACAGGGAGGCGAGTTTCGTGCTTGAGATGCAGTGGGGAGCAGCTGTGACCCACCAGGGAGGCTGGGCCCCGGCAGGTGGCCCCGAGCTGTCCCAGAGGATGAGCAGGTGGTGTCCAGGTGAAGGGTGGGCGATGCCGTCGTGCAGGCGAGACTGTGCGTCGTGGGAGAGCCAGTCGTTCGTGTGGTCAGTGAGGAGCCGGGGCCTGGAGGTGGGGAGAACAGTGAGGGCACTGTTGCCGTGGTGCTGGGTGCACCGTGGCCTCCCTCCGGGCGGAAAAGGTAATTGCAGGGCTGGGCAGTGGACTCGACTGGGTGCTGTGAGGTGTCTGGGGTCTGGCTAGGCCGAGAGCTATGCCCCTTCCGTGCGAGCAGAGGGACATGTGTCTGCAGTGGGCGATCGGGGAGTGTGGGTGCCCTTCACCGTCGCTAGCTGGCTGGTCAGGCCTCGTCCATATGCTTCCTGTGAGGTCAGAGGGAATAGCTCCTGTGTACTGGGTTTTGGTGGGAGCAGAGAGCCTCATGGGACTGACGAGCGTGGACACCAGGATCCTGGCACGTCCTTCTGCCTTTGCATGGGGCGAGGGACACTTCTGAGCAGTTCCCAGCTGTCACCGTGACACCCTGGCCTGCGTTTCGGGGGGCTGCTGCAGCAGGTGTCCTGGGGAGGGTGGGAAGACTGGACTTTATGCTGTCTGGAGTTTATGTGGAAATCCCATTCTTCCTAACAGAGCGGGCAGCTGGCCCAAGTCAGCTGGCCACTGCCCCTCGGTACCCATGTCCCCTACCCCCATGGCCACGGGCCCACGTTAGCCCACCCCGGACGCCAGGGGCCTCTCAGTGCAGTCAGCAAGCACAGGAGAAAGGCAGAGCACACTGGGGAGGGGCGTGCACGTGCACGCGCGCACACGCGCACACGCGCACACGCAGCAGGGGGCCGCCACCCCAAGGGACGGGCCCCGGGTCCCAGAGCAGAGTGGGAGACACTCTGGAGAGCGGTGATGTGGGCGGAGGCGTGGGGTAGACAATGCTTTGTGATGCGGTCGCGGAGCCCGGCGCGTCAGTCCAGGACCCTGCGTGGGGAGCAGGAGGCGCAGAGCATTCGGCCGCGGCCCCTGTGGCCTGTGGAGTCAGCTGACGAGCCTGGGCCGAGGCTCAGACCGAGGGGCGGGTCCCGGGAACGTCCCAAGCAGCTCGCTGAGACCATTGCCCCGAAGGTGCCTTGGCCTCCAGGACAGAGCCCCCTCCCAGCCTGCCACCCCTTTAAGGGCCCTGCATGCCCTGGCCCCTCTGCCCCTCCCCGCCGTTCCCTTCTACCAACACCTGGGCCGTGGCCAGATGTCCCCTGGATGCAGACCTTGGAAAATGTGCCATGTGTCTGCGGCTGCCAACAGGAATGTTTAATCAGGTGCTGCGGCTCTTCCCTCGGTCCCTCTGCTTTGGTTTTATTGGCTTTTCAGAATTTATCACCCGATGTTAACTTGCCATTCCCTTCCTGCCACTGCCTGAGACGAGCCACCTGCAACAGATGAGCCCCTGTGCAGAGGGACGTCAGCCTCAGACCCACACCTGCTCCTGCTCCCACCCAGCTGGGGAGGGGCAGAGGGGAGGGCGGGGGCCTGGGGAGAATGGCTGCACCCAGGATTAGGGACCTTGTCGAAGACCATGAGGGTGGGGTGCAGCAGTAACGGGGGGTGACGGGAGTCCCCGCCCGGCACACCCTGCCCTGTGTGAGCCGAGGGGCTGGGGCTCTCCTGACGAGGCAGCTGGCTTCTCCGCGTCTCAGGTGCCCGGGACCCCAGGACCCGAGCGGGCTTGGAGAGGTCCCCCCACCCTGCGCCCCCCAGAGGGCCTGTGTGCTGCTCACAGTGACGGGGCTCCTCTCGGGAGAAGGGCCAGGGGTCAGGGGACCCAGGCTCCTTTTAACGGCAGCTGTGAGGGCTACTTCCTCCCTGACACGGCCTCCCAGAGCTGCCCTGGGTCTTGAGGGAGCCCGGGCGCTGTTAGCTGGGCCGTGCGCCCAGCGAGGGCCATTGCCAAACCACACTGGGCCAGGGCCTTGTTTTCCCGCATCCGCAGCCACCCCAAGATTTTGGGTCCACGAGGGGCTCCTCTCCTGCCTGCTGCTCCTCCTGGGGGTCCCTGGTGAGCTCTGTCATCAGACAGGCACGAGGGTGGTGATGTGCTTTGTGCTCTGAGAGTTGAGGGTGCATCTGTGTCCCCTCAGTGTCTGACGAGAACGCCAGTTTGGCCACTGACTCGCTTTGTGGCCTTAGGCGAGTCACTGTCCGTCTGTGTGCCTCTGCTGCCCCAGCTTTAACAGGAGGGATTCAGACCTGTCCTTGACAGTGGATGACTGTGAGTGACTCGTCTTGGTCCCAGGCAGGGCGCCAGGCTCGCACAGGACCCTCTAATACCCTGTGGGTGAGGACACCCTGCCTGGGGCAGCGGCCTTGGAGTGACTTGCCCAGGGTGTTAAGGGTTAGCCATTCACGCGTGCTTCACCGTGAACCTCACGGCGTCTGTCCTCTGCCCGCGCCAGGGCAAAGGAGAGGGGTTAGACAGTGTCTCCTGAGCCTTCACGGGGTCAGGCACGTAGTCAGCACAGGTTCAGTGGAGTGCTGGAGAGGGGGTGACGTTCCAGGGGCCGTAGGAGCTCCAAGGGAAGAGGCACTGAGCCCGGGACTCGTGGGAGAGCTTCACGGGGGCGACGTCGGAGCCGAGGGCAGAGGACAGGGAGGGGAGAGAAAGGGGAAAGGGCCGTGCTGGTCAGCCCAGCGGCCGAGTCGCCGTAACGAGCACACTGCACAGCACCAGGCAGGCTTCACCCTGCCTCCTAGAAGGCCTGGCTCTGCACACAGGCGACGCTGACGTGGTGGCTGGTGGCCGGTGGGGCTGGCATCCTCCTGTCTTGCCACCCCGTCTCCCTCACGGGAGACAGCTCCCCAGCCCGGCTCCACCCCCCACAGCCTCGGGTTTGGGGGAGGAAAGGAGGAAGGGGGCCTGACCCCTGACTCGCACAGCCCAGAAGCTGTGCACGGGGCTTCTGCTCAGGCCGTGGCCCGAATGGGGTTGCGTGGCCACTGCTGGCCGCAGGGGAGTCTGGGAAGTAGTGTGTCCAGCTGGGTGGCCGTGCCCGAGCCCCGGTTGTTGTGTAGGAAGAGATGGGGGAGGGAGTCTTGGGCAGGCCGCAGCAAGCCAAGTCCAGGCCCGAGCAGCAAGGGCTTGCGTGTTTGTGTTTGCAAGTGGTCCATGGTGCGATGGGTGCAGGAGATGACCCTGGAGAGGGAGGCCGGCTCTGAGCATCGTTCCAGGGGGCCTGGACCGTGTTCCTGGGTTCCGGGGGCAGTGACCAGAACTTCCTGTCTCGCTTCCTCTCCTCAGACCGTTCTCCGGATTGTGGTGCTCGGGATCTGGGATTACATCGAGAACAAAATAGAGGTAAGGAGCAGCGCCCACCCCCAAAGCCAGCTTCCCCAGATGCCGGGAGCCGTCACCGTCCCGTCCGTCCTGGGCTGGGAGCTGGTGCTAGGGCGCTGCCCCCACGGTCGATGCAGGGGTCTCCGGAGGGCGGTGGGCGGCAGATTGAGAAAGTGCCCAGCAAAGGGACGTCTAGTTCCCAGTGAGGTTCTGCAGACTTCTCGCTTATTCTTGGTCCCTTCGCAAAGCTTTCAGATGTTTTGAAACACGTGAGTCCGCCCTGAAGTGGCCCCACGGTTCGAGAGCTGAGCCAACACGGCAGAGGCGCTGCTCAGCCTGGGGTCTCAGAGCGAGCCGGCTGCTCTGCCTTCTGAACGGGGGTGGACGGGTGCTCTAGGTAGGGGTGCGGCTGTCACACAGCGCAAGGCGTCTCCACTGCCCACTCCCCCCTCAGCTCCCACCCACTTCTAGCCCCTTTAACTGGGAGTAGACGGAGGGCCGGGCCTGTGCAGGTCTCAGGCAAGGCCAGGCTGGAGCAGCAGGTGGCAGGTCAGGGCTGAACCACAGAGGCTGCGCCGCTCCCTCTCACCCTGCCTCCCTGCGGATCGAGACGGGAGGTGGGCTCTGGGCACCTGCTGCCCAGGAGGAGGGTGCTGCCTTCAGCCCAACTGATGTGAGGGTTTTAGTGTGACTGCGGGCCCGTCCTGAGATGGGGCACAATGTGGAGCAGAGTGCTTGGGGGCGTGGCTCCGAGGAGCTCAGGAAGGCTGAGGAGCAGCGGGTGGGGGCCTCCGATGGGTGGACAGGAGGAGGAGTGGACCAGAAGCAGCCCCTTGGCCTGGCCTGGTCTCTGGTTGGGGACGTTCAGGACGACCCAGGGCACTGAAGTCGCCTCCTCTGCCAGGTGTTTGACGGGGCGGTGATCATCCTGTCTGTGGCCCCGATGGTGGCATCCACTGTGGCCAACGGGCCCCGGAGCCCCTGGGACGCCATCAGCCTCATCATCATGCTGCGGATCTGGCGGGTGAAGAGGGTCATTGATGGTGAGTGGCCTGAAAGGGGTCAGCAGGGCCGGCGGGGTGACAGGTGGCTGCTCCGGAAACCGGAGCTCTCAACCGAGGGGAGAGAGGCCCTGCGACACAGCAGATGAGAGGTCGCCCGGGCCGCGTCGGAGGTGGCGGGGGAGACTCGGGCTGCTCCTTCAGTGACAGGTGTTCAGAAACAGCTCACACGCGGCCCAGACGCCACACGCAGACGCTTGTGTTCAGAGGTCACGTCTTCATCCGATGTGACTTTACTGTTTGCCTGGATGGCGGCCCTTCACCTGAGAGCTGATGGCAGGGCCTGGCGTGTGGAAGACCAGCCGCACATCTGCCCTGTCCCACTGACTTCGTCCAGGTCACCGGCCAAGGCGTTGCTCCCTGCAGGGTCTGTCTCTTTTCCGTGTCCACCAAGAACGAGCTGGGCGTCCTGCAGACCTGCCAGCCTGCAGACAGCCAGCGTCAGCGCAGTGCTTGGTTTCAGCTCCAGCTCCCATCAGCTCCAGTGACAGCTGCTCCCGCCCCTGGGACCCACTGTCAGGGCTCTGCCCTCTGTTGCCTGTGCTGCCTCGGGCAGAGGCCGCCCGCTGCTCCGGTCTCACCTGGAGAGCTGGGCCTTGGCCGCTGGCTCACGTTTCCGGAAGGTGGTGACAGACCAGAGTGTGCCCCTCAGAGGAAACGAGAAAGCTTGTCTCCGAGGAACAGTGTGGGTACCGGGTGGTACAGAGCCACCCGCGGACAGGCTGGTCCACCTCTTAGGACCTAGGAGGCCAGAGGCCAGGGGGCCATGGAGGGGCAAGGCACGACAGGGAGGTCGTTTAGACGACGGTTCCCAAGTATTTTTGGTTTTTATTTTTTGATTTTGTGGTTTGTTTTTTTTTTTTTTTTTTAGTAGCAAAGCCCTTCTGCAAAATCTTATGCAGATATTTATTTGTGTGAAAAGTGGATTGAAATAACTAGAAAGTAGAGCTGTTTTTGACGTGGAGTGAGGGGCCCAGAGCCCACCTCTTTGCCTGCTCCCCGGCCCCCCACGGCATCGCTAAGGACCTTGCAGCCTCTGGAGCAGTTTCCAAAGCACTGGGGGAGACCGTCGCTGCGATCCACCGAGCACACCTGTGCAGCACGGAGACTGCGATGTCGCTGCAGCCCTGGATTTTGGTTGCAAAGGACAGAAACTGGCCATGAGGGCACCCCAACAGTATTTGCCCAGTGGGTACAAGGCAGGAAGGATGGCCTCTGGGGTCTCTGATCCCCAGGACTGGGCACCCTCCCCCTGGTCCCCACTCTCATGTCACACCCTGTAAACACTGGGGTTTGGCGTGCTGTCAGGGAGCCTCTGGTCTGGAGCCTTCCTTACGCGGGGGTGTGGTTGGACCCAGCTTTGGAAGGCCCAAGCCAGAATTCTCTGGGAGGTCATCCAGTCCATCCCTCTCACCGGACAGATGAAGAAACTGAGACCAAGAAGGTTGATGGTTATACAGCAAAGCAGGCTCTGAGCCAGAGGTGGAGCTGGGACCCCAGAGGCCACCAGTGCCCGCCCAGCTGTTGCACAGGCCTATCTGTGCAGGGCCCTGTCCTGCGCCCTGTCCTCCAGCGGGCCCACCCCGCTGGGCAGAAACCACGCCTCCTCGCCTACTTCTGCAGCTGGGCAGCTGCGGGCAGCTGCACACCCCGCTCAGTGGGCCTGGACAGTCCTGCGTGGAGCTCGTCCCAGCGGCCCCTGCTCCCGGCACGCCAGCCTCCCGCTGGGCCTGCACTGCGGGAAGCGAGGGCGCTAACCCGCCGCTCTGCCCTGGGCGTGAGCTGACTGCAGCTCAGACCCGAGGAGGCAGTGGCTGCGTGGGGCCTAGAGACGGGTCTTGGGGACACATGGGCTGCCCTCAGATTTGGCAGCGAACAGAAAAGTCCCGATTTCTCGTCACTTCACGATCCGTGCAGCAGCCAGGGCACAGGTGGCAGTCGGGCGGCTGGGGGTTGAGGGGCCGCGGGGGGACACAGAGCCTGGGAGAGGCGCACTGCGGGAGGTGTGCGTGCCCGCGGTTTCTGCCGGGCCCGGAGGCGGGTTCTGGGAGGTGAGAGCAGAGTGGAGGGCAGAGGCCGGGGTCGGGGCAGGAGTTGGTACCAAGGCTTCCGACGAGCCCAGAGGACTTCCCAGGGGTGGGGACGGGGCCTCGCTGGCCGGGAGAGCGTGCAGCCTGCGGGGCAGAGTCGCTTCTCCGCCCCCGGTGTGTGTGCGAGTTGTAGCACCGCGGAGGCGGCTTCTCTCCCGCGCCAGTCTGCCGGCGACGGTCCAGGCCCATGCGGCACTCCGCGGTCAGGGTCCCAGACCCCTGCCGTTGCTCTGTGGCACAAAGCCTGCTCAGCAGAGTCACCCCGCAGTTCTAGAAGGTGGCTCCAGAGCCAGCCGTCACGTCCTCACTGGGGCCAGAAAGAAGAAGGAAGGAAGGAGACACGGAGGCAACAGGAAAGCCCAGCTGCCGCTTCGTTCTGAACGTCTTCAGACGTGGTTCACGTACCGCAAAACTCACCCATTCGAAGTGCAGTTCCGTGGCTTCAGTACGTTCGTGTAGTTGTGCGAACGTCAGCAGCATCCGAGTTTACAGCATTTATCGCGTTCCGAAGGAAAAGGCCCTCCCCGTGAGCCGTTGCCCCCCACGGCCTGCTCAGCCCCGGGCCGCCGCCAGTGTGCTCTGTGTCTTGAGAGGTTGGCAACTCCCGCCGTTCCCTGTGGGCGCTGCCTCGTGGCCTGCGGTCGCTGTCTGGCTCCCTCGGCAGGCACGAGGCTTCCAGGGTCGCTCGTGTCGTGTCGTGTGTCGGCACTTTACTGCCTGCGACGGCGGAATGGTATGCGTTGCGTAGACACGCCACGTTCTGTTGGTTGTCAGTGGACGGGCGTTGAGGTGGTTTCCACAGGGGCTGCTGTGAACGTGCAGGCCCAGGTTTTTCTGTGGACGCGGTTCTGTTTCCTCTAGGTGCCTGTGGACTTGCTGGGCCGTGTGGTCACTCTTTGTCTAGCGTTTTGAAAAACTGCCAGCCTTTTTCCCACAGTGGCACCGCAACCCTCCTCCCGTGGGCAGCGAGCTTCCGCGCCCTCCCCAGCCCTGGCCGCCTTCTGAGGAAGGCTCCCGAAGCTTCCGCCCACGCCTGCCCTTGCGTCCCAGTGTCCAGAGCGTGGTCTCGTGGCTGCAGCAAGACTGGAAGACGCCGTCCTTTTCCACGCACACAGCCAAGACTTAGGGCCGTCACCGGGCAGGGAGGGAGACGGAGGTCCTCACTGCAGGGGAGGGGTCCAGCCCTCACGCCCTTTCTGGATGCTCTCAGGCACCTGGACGTCCCCCGACCCCTGCCCCCAGACCGTCCAGGAGCTGTGCCTGGGCCTGACCTGCTGCTGGCTGAATGCCGGGGCCGGACCCTCCCCAGGCCGAGCCGTGCACCGCCCGGGCCTTCACGGGGCTGTCTTGTCTTCCAGCGTACGTCCTGCCTGTGAAGGTGGAGATGGAAATGGCCATCCAGCAGTACGAGAAGGCCAAGGTCATCCAAGACGAGCAGCTGGAGAGGCTGACGCAGATCTGCCAGGAACAAGGGGTAAGGCGCGACAACTCTGGTTCTGTCCACTTCTGTCCGGGGCTGAGGAAACTGGTGGTGCCTAACGAGGTCAGAGAGCGCGTCCAGCCCCTGAGAGAGGCAAGGGGAATCGAGGCCTCAAGGGGGAAGGCGTCTCTCAGGCCCCTCGTGCCTCATCCGGCCGGGCCTGACCCCGCCCCGACTCCCAGGCCAAGGTTCTCTCACTGCAGCCTGGCGACAGGTCAGCCCTCCAGCCTGAACCAGCCAAGGCGCCAGCTCAGGTCGTGAGTCTTCTTGGTACGGTGGTCTCTGAAGCAGGGGTTGAATTCTGTCCGCGGCGGCTGCCGGGCCCGTCACCGTCCAGGCTCTCCAGACAGTCCATCAGGTGCCGGCTGTGCCCTGAGCCCTCCAGGAACTGCCAAAGACGCAGACAGGTGACGGGCCCTGCGCGGCCGAGCTGGGCAGTCCAGCGGGCCAGGCAGCTGGGCCAGGAAGACGGCCTGTCCGGGGCTCGAGGCCCGGTGCCCTGCTCCATGCCCAGGGCCCCAGCCAAGTCACGCCCCTCGTCCGCCCTCAGTTCCTTCATCTGTGAGATGCGACCGGGGCCAGGGTCTTCTGTAGGGGCTCAGGGGAGGTGACTGGCGTGGCCCTGCAGCCAGGGCGCTGCTCTGTGGACGGCGCCTTGTGTGCGGGGGACGTTCTGCTGCCAGGCATGTGGGGCGGGACCACAGAGGGGATGCACCCCCAAGCAGGTGGGAACGTGTGTGTGGGGGGTGGAGCGCACGTGGCGGCCAGGTCCCTTGCCCCTGGGCTGCCGCGTGCGTGGCACCGATGCTCCGGATGGTCGGCCTGGCCCCCAGCCTCAGGCCCTGTGCCGTGGGTCTCCAGTGGCGTGTGTAGGAGCTCAGGGACGAGGACCGCCCCCTCCGCGTCCGCCGCGCTCTCCCCCTGGGACGTGTCCGTGTGAATATTTGCCGACACTTCCCTCCTCTTAGCTCTCTCTAAAAATCAACTGTATTTCAGGACGGTTTTAGGTGGATAGAAAGATCGTGAAGACGCCTTCGCTGGCGTGGCTACTGTCACAGTGAGCGGAGGTCGCTGTGTTATCCCTGAACCGTGCCTTGTTCAGGGTTCCCTCGTGTTCACCTGTGTCCTGTATCTGTCCTCGGTCCCACCCAGGATGCCACGTCCCGTTCGGCTTCCACGTCCCCTTAGGCTCCTCTCGATCCTGCAGGTCCTCAGCCCACCCCTGTTCCCGATGACCCTGGGGGGTGTTCGCAGGCTGCTCCTCTGCCGGGGTTTCTCTGACATTCTCGTGGTTAGGGTGCAGTCGGGGCTGGGGGAGGGAGCCCGCAGGTGGGACGCCCTTCTCATCAGTCACACCCAGGCGCACAGTGTCGGCGTGGCGTCACTGTTGATCTGGGCCTCGATCACCTGGCTGAGGTCGGTTTGTCACATCTGTCCACCGTAAAGATACTCTTATTCACTCAGCTTTCTAAGAAAGCTGAAATCGCTTCGTCCTGTGACCCTGGAGACTTGGGCGACGTGGTTTGCCAGGCTCACGCATCAGTATCTCGTGCCTTCTGTCGTCTTTGCCACATGGCTGCTCACGAACACAGGCCACGCCCCAGATGCCCCAGAAGCGCCTCATGTTACCAGCGGAAGGCCCTTGGAGGGCATTGCGCTCATCCTGGCTTTGGTGGGTGGCAGAGTCTGAGGTCCCGGGAGGGGGAGACTTGGTCTCAGATGGCTCGTTCCAGTGCATGTCCCTGGACCAGACTGGCCTCTGGTCTGACGGGCACAGGACCCGGTGCTTCCCTCCTTCTCATCATCTCTTTTGAGCCCCAGGCTCACCTCATCCTTAGATTCCTTCTGGAAAGGTGAGCTTCACGGGGCCCGTGGGGAGGAGGGCGCTGTCGGCCGTCCGACCATTCCTGAGCCCTGGCTGGCCTGCAGCCGGCATCCAAGACGGCACAGTCCAGCGATGGAAGAGGGGCCGGCCTCAGGCCCCCGCCTTCCACAGCCCTTCAGCTGGGAGCTCCTTCCCTCGCACTTTTAGCTCACTGTCTGCCTGGATCCCAGCCAGAACCTTCTGAGGCATGAATCTCACTGGTGCACCGACGGTTCCAGAGGCGGGTGCTGGTTAGTGCCCTGCAGAGGGTGGGGACTTTCGTCTCTGTCCTGGCTGTGCTAGAAGTCAGAGCTGTTTTAGACGCAGCGGCTGAGTCCGTGCGATGGCAGATTCTTCCACCTCCTCTCGCGAGATGACCTCTGAGGTTTCACGTGCGTCTGGGCCCAGCCTCTAGCTCCAGTCCTGAAACATGCTCTGAAGTCCCCACTGTAACTGCTCTTTGCCCTGGAAGCCTTGCAGCAGCCGTCGGCCCACAATGCCAGTGGCACCTGGCCCACGGTTGGGGCTTGTTTCTCTTCCCTGTCGGCCGTGTGGGAGGGACAGAGGGCACTGCAGCCCTCCCTCAGCAGCGTTCTCCCTGGGGGCCCTGGGCCCGGGGCTTAATCTAGGCCGACTCAGGGCCCACCCTGCCAGAAGGCCAGTGGGACCTTCCGAGTCCCCAGGGGTGACCGTGGACCTTGGGCATGGTCCCTGACAGAGTCCCGTGCGTGCAGCCCGGCGGGATGGGAGGGGGCTCCTTCCACGGGGGTCCAGCTGGCAGGATTGCATCCCCACCCTCAGCTCCACCAGCAGCCAGCGCTCTCCCCCTAAGCTCTGGGCCTCAGGTCCTCCTGGGAAGATGGGGGAGACAAGGCTGGCATCACGAGGGTGATGAGGAGCGGCTTCCGCTGAGCGACGTCGGTCTACCTGTGTCTACACACACCTATATGTACGTGAAGTCTGTCTCACTCGAGTCCCTTGGCCAGCGTGGAGAGAGTGAAAACACTGTGTTGGTGGCCACTGACACACACACCGTCACCTACGCTCACTCTTTCAACTCGGACGGCAGAGGTTGGCAGGCTTGGCGTTATTAACCCCTGTAGCGGTGGACAGACCGAGGCCGAGAGAGGCCGCTGCTTGCCCAGTGTGCTGTGCATCGCCAGGGCGGGCTGGGGCTGGGGCTGGAGCCCGGGGCCTCGGGGCCCACCTCCCTCCCCCAGGGATGGGCCACCTGTGCAAGTCACTGTTCGGTGAGCAACGTGAGTGGCCGAGGCCGAGAGAGGCCGCTGCTTGCCCAGTGTGCTGTGCATCGCCAGGGCGGGCTGGGGCTGGAGCCCGGGGCCTCGGGGCCCACCTCCCTCCCCCAGGGATGGGCCACCTGTGCAAGTCACTGTTCTGTGAGCAACGCGAGTGGCATCATCCAGCAAACACAGAGATCTCAGTGGCCTGACGTAGAAGAGTGCGTGTCGTTCCGTCTCAGCCCAGTGTGGATGGCGGGGGGTGGCAGGCGAGGGGACCCGCTCCACGTGGTCGCTCTGGCCTCCCGGCTCCTCGTGCTCTGTGGCTTCTGCCGTTTCCAAGTGCTTGGCGTGTCCCCCTTCAGCCAGGAGGTGGAAAGGGGTAGAGATCTGTGCGCAGGTTTTTGTTGGCAGGGCCTGAAATGGGGGTATTGCTTCTGCCCCCGTTTCATAGGTGGGACAAAGCTGCACAGTCACAGCTGAGGTACTAGATGCTAACAGCAGCGCCCTGTGTGACCAAGAAGAAAACCGTCACCTGCACCATTACCTGATCCATGGAACGAGGCCGCGGGGCTCACGACAGTCCCTGCCCTCTCCCCTTCCCATATAGCAAGAGACACAGTCACACTTGTCGACCGTCCCTGGACGAGTGCCAGCCTCCCGGCCTGCTTCCTGAGGCAACAAGGTGGTCATCTTGACCCCAAGCTATGAGCCTCTCTGGTGGGGGCAGGTGGGGGTCCTGTTCCTCTCCCTCCACCCACGCCAGCCTCTGTGGCACAGGGGTCACAGCCCGCTTGTCAGGGAGCCTGTTGCCCATTCCAGAGCACCCCCTTTTCCAACAGAGGCCACAGCCCCCAGCTCAGCACAGTAGCCTTTCTGGCCTGGGTTATTTGAGATCTCCACTGCGGGACGTGAAGTGCGTTTTTTGTTTGTTTTTGGGTGAGGCAACCCTTGGTTGAGCTCACAGACTGCAAGGACCTTGTCAGCTCACGATCCCTTATTTTTTATTTTTTACGCCTACAGCGCCTGGTCTTCCCAGGTGGTCTCCCATCCAAGTACTAACCGGGCCCGACCCTGCTTGGCTTCCGAGATCAGACGGGATCGGGCTTGTTCAGGGTGGCGTGATCGTAGATGAAGTGTTTTTTTCCCAAACATGGAAGTGCTTTGTAAAACAGTCAACAGCTTTCGTGACGAGCCTATTTAGCCTTCAGAGGAATAACTTCTGTTATTCTTTTGCCATAATTTAAGTTTATGGTCGCTATCACAGTGGACGGAAAGGAGCCAGGGTCAGATTCAGCTCCACCCTGCTCCTAAGTCATTAGTTTGCAACTGTCTCCTGGTTTTTATTGTTCCCAGCAATGGCGAAGCTAATGGAAGGAAACGCTGGGTGCTGTCCCAGCAGCAGATGGGGTCACGGCAGGGCCGTCCGTGCAGACAGCGCTCTGGGTGGCAGAGCCGTTGCTGTCGCATTAGATGCCGTCGAGCTTCTGGCCCGAGCGTGCACTGATGAGGCCAAGGCCCTGAAGCGCTCTCCACAGACCAGCCGAGGAAGGACTGAGATGCTCGGGGTGTGCCCCACCGCCTCGGGCCGGCCACGCCCGGGCCCATGGGCTTCCCCGGGCATCTGGCGGGTGTGGCCAGGCTCCCTCACTGGACGCGCTTAGCTAATGGTGTGCATTAGGGAGGGCGGTGACTGTGCTTTCTTCCTTCCCAAGTCACAGGATGGCCTTTCCCCACAATGAGCCAGTTCGCCAGTGGGAAACGTGCTTCATTTTGTCATCGAAGGCACCAGGCAACTTCCCTTCCAGAGGGCCGGGCCTCGCGAGCCTGGCAGAGCCTCGGGCAGCGGACGGCCCTCCGTTCTCTGTGGTCTGGCTGCCGGGAGTCTCTGCGGGATCTTCCTCGCCATCCCGCGTGGGCTTCTCTACGTCTCTTGAATTTGTGGGTTGATGTTTTTCATTAGATTTGGAAAGTTATTGGCCATGATTCCTCATCGCTTCTGTCCCATCTTTCATTTTCAAGGTCGGGCTGCCGATGGTCCGCTTTCGATCCCAGCTCATCTCTTACACCTTATTCTGTCCCGTATCCTCCTCCTCCTCCTTTTTTTTTTTTTCTGGATGTGAGTTTTTATGTTTTTTTAATAGTTTTTTGTTTTTTTATGTTTTTTTAATATACTCAAATTCAGCATCCCCGCTTCTGCCGTTTCCGGTCTCTTGTTGAACCCGTGCAGCTGCCCCCCAGTCCAGTGTCTATACCGAGGTTCTGAAGGGTTCACTGGATTCCTTCAGGTTCTCTTTCTCCAGCGAAAGGCTGCGTCCACTTTATGCATTGTCCCCGCTATTTCTTTAACACGTTAGTCATAGTTATTGTGAAGTCCTGTCTGTTCGCTCAGATTTTTACATAGGGCGGCTTCTGTTAAGCGCTTCGTTTTGGTACTTGATCACTTTTTCCTGTTCATTTTCACAACTAGTAATTCTTCTCGTGTGCTGCACGTGTCGATGGTGCGTTTGAGAGGTTCTGGAGTGTTACCCTTCTCTGCAGACGCAGCCCTCCTGCTGCGGCGTTTCAGTGGGGAGCAGGGGTGGCCCTCAGTCCAGCCCCAGAATTCACTGCGACTTGCACTTTGTTGCCTCCCAGCTAGGGCCCCAGGGCCAGCACGCAGCTGGCCATCGACTCAGAAGTCAGCGGGGCCATGAGCCTTCCTGAGCACACAGTGATACCGAGGCCCAGACAGGAAGGAGCCTGACCCACAGTCGGAATGCGGGGCGGCGACAGGCCAGGGCTCAGGCTCCAGCCCCTGCTTTGTTCCCGGGTGGGGGCCGCCTGCTCTTTCCAAGCCCTGCTTCTGTCAAGCAACCTGGCATTCTGTTTGAGCTGTCACCGCCATCTCACCCACAAGGTTCCGGTTCTGTGACATAGGGCCCGTGGGGTGGAAGCCTGAGGCCTGGGTTCTGGGCCCAACTTTGCTTCTGATGTGCTATGCGTTTCTTGCCTACCCCACCCCCACCCCGTCCCCCAGCACAGAAGCCTCTTTCCTACCTTAGGGCCTCAGTTCACCCATCTGACTAATGAGGGCATGATCTCCTAGGACCCCCAGACAGCCCTTCAGTCCCCTATGGAAGCACATGTGGCCATGTTCAGTATAGGGGAGTCTGGAGCGAGGCTCTGAGAGTCGCAGCTAGAACCTCCTGACAGCCAGTGACGAGTGCTGACAGTGATGTGGCCCACCTTCAGGTCCCGGCAGGGGCCAAGGTATCCAGCCACCCGCACCCTCTCGGTGTAAAGCCTGTCCTAATACGTCCCCAAAGCAAGTAGCCCTCTCCCTCACCTCTCACCCCCGCCCCAGTCCGTGCCCGCGCAGACACGCTCACCCCCTAAATAAACTCTCTCTCTCCACTGTCTCCACCCTAGTCCCAAGTCTGGTCTTTATGGCCGCCCACCCCCGGGCACCCCACTGTCCACTCTGCTGTCAGCACCGCCCTTTCAGAGTGCCGCCAGCACCTCCGCCACTCCGCCCTTCCGTCCACAAGGTTCCAGGGGCTGCTCGTTGCTCTTTGAATAAAGGCCGAAGCCCTTGAAACATCTTCCCGTGGCTGCAGGGGGACCCTGGCTTCCCTTGAGTCTGGCGAGGCCCGAGCCGACTGCCCCTCCCCCTACTTCCAGTCCTCTGGCTCTTGAACACACCATGCCTCTTCTGCCAGTGGTGCCACCGGGAGCCGACGCTCGCGTGTTTCAGGAGATTTGTCCCCTGCAGTGCTGCATACGGCCCCCGTCACTGGGGCCACCCACGAGTCACTTCCAAGCTGGGAGAGGTACATTCACTCCAAAACATGGAGCAGAATTTTAGCATAGCCCTCACCATGCTTTACCTGGCTCCATAGTGAGTGAGTGGGTGACCGAGTGGAGAACTGTCACATGGCGGGGGGGGGTGGGGGTGCTGGTCACACACTAGTGTATGTGCCTGTGTGTGCGCGTGTAGGCTTGGGGCTTGGCGAGCCCTGGCCTCTGGCTGTCTGGCCTGAATTCCAGTGGGACACTTATGGGCAGCTCTGTATCAATTACAGGTTATTAATAATGCATCTGTTCAGAGTGGCCTGGGCCTGCCGGCCCCGTTGAGCAGCCATGGAGAAGCAGGCCGGGTACACCCACGGGAGGGAAGTTCAGATCAGCCCGGGTAGGAGGGGCCCCCAGCCCCGCAGAGCTCAGAGGGTTGCTTCCCGGGTCCCGTGTGACCTGTGAGACCTTGCTGTCAGCGGGTGGCTCGAGCCCTTTACCCTGCACGGGCCGCCCTGCGGTACCCCAGCCGCGGAACCAGGCCTCGAGGGCCAGGGTCCTGGCCGAGGGTGAGCGCAGAGGGTGGGCTCGGCGCTGTCTGTGGCTGCAGGGGGGACAGAAGCTGCAGAGCCGGGCCGTTTCTTCCGCAGCATGTCTCGAGTGCGTCCTGTGCGCCAGGCCACAAAACAGACAGGCTCCTGCCCTGACAGAGTGGCGCTGTGCGGGGGGCGAAGGCGGCTCTGGTGCGCCCGGCGTGAGGGCCAGCCGTGCACAGTTCGGCCCAGTTCTGCGTGGCACCGTGTCAGTCCTTTGAAATCGGCCTGGTGGGAGTGTTTACAGCTCTGAGGTTAGCATATGCTGCAGCTCAGGCCTTTAAAGAAATGCCGCCTGCTTCTCCGAGTTCCGCTGCAGTGATAGCAAAGAAAGAAACACGTAAGAGTTAAGAAAACTGTCTCTTTCAGACCTGTTTCCCGGAGCAGAGAAATTTCAGTGGATTTGGGGAAGATGGAGAGTGGATGAGAAAGTTCTAATGGATCTAGTTGGGTGGAGAATTTGTCACGAAACAGGCTGCAGAGGACGGTGAGGAAGGGCTAACCCCTAATCTGGGAGGGAAGGGGTAAGTGCGAAGCCGACCTCGGGGAAGGGGCCGGCTAAACGTCTGGGCACGGCCAACGGCCCAGTCCCCCACCCTGCGAGAGCCCGATGCTTCTCCTCGGGACAAACAACCGGGGGCACTAGGTTTGGCTGGGGCCTGGGGAGAGGCGCAGGCCCGAAAACGAGGATCGCGTGCAGGCCTTTCTGCCCAGGCGGGCCCTCTGCCCGGTCTCCTGTCCTGCTTTTAGCACAGGGGCAGCCAGAGGTGTGTCCCCAGGCAGCAGGCTGATGAGTCAGTCCTCTGAAAAACGGCGGTCCCAGGGACTAAACCTGTGGACACCAATACTGGGAATTTGCCCGGGTGCCAGTTTGCTGCCCAGCCCCCCCGGCGTTGGCAAATGCTTTAACCGTGTTTCACTGTCAAGAGAAAACCAAAACGTTAACATAGTGAGCAACGTCAGGAAGTCTGAAGGGCAACGCAGAGAATTCAAACAGGTCGATGTCCCTGGGTGGCTGCCTCAGGCCGGGCGGAGGGTGCAGGCGAAACAGGGCTCGATGGCTTGACGTGTATAAGGAACCCCGAGGCCCGCCGCGGGGGCACTGAAGGGGGAGAAAGGGTGGGAGGGGGGTGTCAGGGAAGCAGCTCTCTAAGCCCAGGGTCAGGGACTGCGGTTTTCTCCCACCCAAGGTGCGTGGACAAGGGGGCGACCCGAGACTCTGGGCTCCTCTGGGAGAAGGCCGGCTCCGGGCTGTAGGGGCTGCAGGGGTCCAGGCGAGAACTGGGGCCTGGCGTTCGCAGGTGGGGCTGGACTGGGGCAGGTCTGATGGGGGTGCAGGAAACAAGGAGCTAGGAGGCGATCACAGGTTTGGGTCCAGCTAAAACGAGAGGGAAGCGCCGAGGAGCAGGTTCGGGGGTGCAGTGAAGGGTGGCTTTAGCCAGCTGGGGTTTACAACTCCTGCGACCAACCCGTGCTGCTGTCCGGTGGGAAGTTGGAGGGGTGGGGGAGGGAGGAGCGGGAGGGGGTAAGAAGCCTGCACTGTGTGCCCTGGACACTGGGCGGTGGCGACGGCTCTCCTTCCCGCTGAGCCTACGGGGCCCTTCAGTGTCAGAGTCAAACTTTGCTTCCGCCTGGGCGTGGGGAAGTGCCCCCGAGGGCGAATGGCCAGCCCAGCCACGAACCCAAGAGGCCTCTGGAAGCTGTCTCACAAAAACACTAAGCCAGCCTGGCAACGGTGGGCAGCTTTCCCCACGGCCTTTGTGAAGCACCAGAGCACTCCCCAGGCTCCGTGTGGGGAGCCCTGCGTTACAGCTGGGACAGGCGGGGCCAGGGCCATCCTCCCAGGGCGTGCACAGCTCTCGGGACTCCTCCCGGACGAGGCCCATGGCTGTCACTGGGGGACGGATGGGCCAGGGGGCGCCCAGGGAGCACCTGGTGCAGGACACCGGCTGGCGACCGCCCCGCATGGTCCCTGCCGGTCATCACGGCAAACGTCTGCTGGAGCTTCACTGACAAGCACCACTTGGCCTAGATAGAGAACTGGATTCAAACCCGGTCTCCAAGGCCTCCCCCAAAGCACAGCCTCATGAGGGGCCCCAGGCGAGACGGGACACACTGTTACCTGGCGGAGGTGCTTGTGGTCAATGTTCGGGGAGCCCGTCCGCCCCCAGCACAGCGCCCAGACGCGAACCCCACCCTCGGTCCCCTCCTCTTGCAGTTCGAGATCCGGCAGCTGCGGGCGCATCTGGCACAGCAGGGCCTGGACCTGGCTGCGGAGCGGGAGGCAGCGCTGCTTGCCCCACAGGTACGCGGCCGGCCACACAGCCGCTACCACGCGGTGGAGGAGACGGCGACCGAGGGCCTCGTGGAGGGGCTGCGGCCCTCACCAGGTAAGCTGCCGCCGCGACCTCCCGACCCGCGTCTCCTGGCAGGGCCCCGGACCACCGCCGGAGCCGGGAGGAGGCGGTCAGTCCAGCTGCCTTGACCGCCCTGGAAACGACCTCAGGGACTCTCGCGTCTCATGCCTGTGGGCCCCCCCGCCCCTCCAGAGGAGGTGTGACCTCCTACTTCATGGGTGAGGAAACAGCCTCAGGAACGTCGTCCAGTGGCTTCGAGCTGGAAGGCTGGGACTTTGCTCCTGGATGCCTGGGCCAGGACGGCTGGAACCTGGGCCCGGGGCAGAGGAGACCGGCTGTGTTACCTCGTACAGGGGTTGTGACCTGGGCCATGGTGTCGCTAGCTGCGACGCAGGGGAATGCTTGGGGAAGCGGCCACCTGCAGATGTCAGGTGTCATTGTGTCGCCGTCGGGTGGAAGCACCCTCATCTGGTGACGGGGTCGAGTCAGGTTTGGGCCTCAGCAGGGTCGGGGGACGCTGTGTTTGATGGGCTCAGGCGAGGACCAGCCTTAGCTCAGGGGCCTCGGGAGCCAGGCAGGGGGCTCTCTGCCCGCCTCAGCGTCCACAGGGGTCCTCAGCCTGGACGCGGACCCTCCAGGCCTCTTTGTGCTCAGGCTCGTGTCCACCCTGTCCTGGCTTCACCTAAAAGCGGTGGGGGTTGGAGTTTCTTCACTCTACCAAGAAATGCTCTTCTGGACCGACCTCTGATGATTCGCAATACATTTCCATGTAAACGTCGTTTGCCTAAAGGCGAAGGAGCTGAGATTTCTCAGAGCTGGTCCAGGGGAGCTGTCATAGTGTGACCTCGCCAGTCCTCACACCTCCTTCCTCTCATAGGGACGAGAAAACACATACCCAACGAGGTGATGACGGTTTCACAGGGTCACACAGGAAGTGGTGCTGGGCTGGGAACCTGGGCTGTGGGACCCTCCCCCCAGCTTTGTGTCGCATGCTTCGCCCTGGACAGCTGCGCAGGGCCGGGCGGGTTGCGAGGCAAGAGGCCCGAGCTTCGGCCTCTGCCACCCCCAGCCATACGACTTGAGGCTTCAGTGTCCCCTTCTGTAGGGTGGACTCGTGACTCCAGCTGTGTGTGCCTCACAGGAAGTGTGAGCTGGTGGCCGTGAGGAAGCGCCGTAGGCTGCAGGGCACCGTGAGCGGGTTTTGGGGAGTGGCGTGATTGCTGTTAGGATCTTCTGAGAACCTTTAGGTCTCGCAACTATAGAACTTCGGGTCTGGGCGGAGCTTCTGAGCCCACCCCGCAGCCCCTGCTGGGAGACCCGCTGCAGGGAAGCCCCACCACCCAGCCCCCTGCCTGTTACACGGAGCTGTCTGCCCTCAGCAGCCATCTCCCTGCTGGCTGCATTTATGCAAAGGCGTGGTGGGTGCCCGCTGGCTGCCATGTCCCTTTAGACGCTGGCCTCTGAGTGCTTTCTCCTCCAGGGACCACCACCTCAGTCCCACCGCCAGTCCTCGGGGACAAGCTCCCCAAGTTCTTACTGTGCCGCCCTCCCGAGCGGTCCAGTGTTTTGGTCCTGCTCAGGGTGATGCCCAGAACAAAATGAAATTCTTGGGGAGCTGCGAGACCAGGGCAGAGCTCTGAGGGGCTGCAGGGCGACCCCTCCTTTTCTGTTCTGGACCAGAGACCCTTGTAATGCAGCTGGAAGGCTGAGGAGCCTGTGAAGGCTGCCGGCCTGAGCCCGCAGCTGACCCAGACCTTCGCGTTCCCCACGTGGCTCTGCCGAGCCCTGTGTCCCTGCAGCCCGTCCTCGGGCTGTTGGCATTTTGTATTCCTGTAGTTTTTTCAAAATTTATTTTTTATTATAGTTGACATACAGTAGTATTTCCAGTTTACAATGTACTGATTCAACTTTTGTCTACCTTACAAAGTGGTCACCACAGTCTGCTTAGTAACCATGTGTCACTGTACATAGTTACACTGTTATTGACTCTGTTCACAGCATTCCGTCCCTGTGGCTTATGTTGTACCTGGCAGTTTGTACTTCTCAATCCCCTTCTCCCTTTACTCCCTGTCCCCCGCACGCACCCCCGCCCCGCCCCCCGGCAACCGTTAGCTCTCTTTATCTGTGGATGCGTTTCAGTTTTGTTTTGTATTTTAGATTTCACATGTGAGTGAGATATGGTATTTGCCTTTCTCTTTCCAACTTATTTCACTGAGCATAATACCTTCTCCGTCCATCCATGTTCTTGCAAACAGCAAGATTTCATTCTTTTTGTGGTTCAGTAATATTCCAGTGAATATATGTACCACCTCTTCCTCTAGTTAGTAGATTGTCTTTCTGTTTTGTGGTTTCCTTTGCTGTGCAAAATCTCGTAGTTTGATGTAGTCCCATTTGTTTATTCTTTTGTTTCCCTTGCCCAAGGAGATACATCCAAAAACATTACTGAGAGCAGTCAGAGTTTGCTGTCTGTTTTTCCTTCTAGGAGTTTTACGGTTTTGGGTCTTAAATTCTTTAATGCATTTTGCGTTTATTCTTGTATATGGTGTAAGAAAGTGACCTAGCTTCACCTTTTTTTTTTTTGCCTGTGTCTGTCCAGTTTTCCCAGCACCATTTACTGAATAGACTATCTTTACCTCATTATGTGTTCTTGCTTCCTTTGCCATAGATTAATTGACCATATAAGCATGGGTTTATTTCTGGGCTCTCTGTTCTGTTCCATTGGTCTGTGTATCTGTTTTTATGCCAGAATCATGCTGTTTGGATGACCAAAGCCTTGTAGTACAGTTTGATATCAGGTAGTGTGGTTCTGCCAACTTTGTTTTTCTTTCTCAAGATTGCTTTGGCTGTTCAGAGTCTTTTCTGGTTCCATGTAAATTTTAGGATTATTTGCTCTAGTTCTGTGAAAAATGTCATTGGTATTTTGATAGGGATCGCATTGAATCTGTGGATCCCTTTGGGTAATGTAGACATTTTAATGATAACTCTTCTGGTCTGTGAGGATGGCGTATCATTCCATTTATTTATACCTTCTTTATTTAATCTGTTTCTTCAGTGTTTCATTGTTTTCAAAATGCAAGTCTTTGATCTCAGTTCAGTTTATTCCTAGGCATTTATTCTTTTTGATGCGACTGTAAATGGGATTGTTTTATTTCTGACAGCTCGTTATTGGCGTATAAAAAGGCAAATGACTTCTGAATATTAATTTTGCTTCCTGCAAGTTTATGGTGTGTGGCAGGTCTTCTTACTGACCTCCCTGCTGTCCACACTGTCCTGCTGCTGTCTTTCTTCTCGGGCAGCCGTGTGCCCAGCATCCAGCAAAACAACCCTGAGCTTTTGGAGCCGGACGCGCCAACCCCATCCTTCCTTGCCAGTGGCCACGAGGGGCGTCTGCTGAGTTCCGGCTCTGTGTCCCTGACGATGGCACAGGCGGCTGGCTCCCTTCTCCTTTCCCTTCGTTGTGCCTTCAGTGCAGACCGGAAGCCTGGATGCACAGCAGCCGGCTGGCAGCCACAAGGCCAACAGTGATGGCCGCAAGTTGGGGGCCGTGGGGGAAGGGTCAGGAGAGGCGGGGGCAGCGTCGACCAGCTCTGTCCACCTCGCCCAGCCCAGCTCCAGATCTCATGGAGGAAAACGAGGAGGCGAGTTATAACACGAGAGCAAAGCATTCGATCTGGCCATGCCCGCTGTCTGTGGAAGGCTCGCCAGCTGCAGACCGGCCACATCGGGAGGAATGCTGGGAGAGCTGTGGAATACTGGCCCGTGCTGGCCACTTCTCACGGCTCTCCAGTAGGGGCCCACAGAAGGGGGGGTGACTCAAATCTGCTCCCCAGCTAGAGACCAGAAAGGGTGGGAAACAGTGTGGTGGAGGGGCGTCTGCCTTCAGCCCTGCGACTGGGAATTGTTTTAGGAACGAAAGGCAGAACCCCCTCACCTAGGGCTAGTGTTAGAAGTGCCTCAAGTCCACTATGAGGGTTCAGAGGTCACTGCTAAGAGCTGAGACACTCCAGGCCTAAAGCCGATTCCCAGGAATGGTTTTTAGCTGCGGCTACGCCCAGTTGACCTGAAGCACACAGACCAGCCTGCAGAGGCACTACAGGCTCTGTCCTGTGAGAGCTGACGACTGCCAACCCTTGGGCGCTCCCCCTCGTCCCCTTTTCTTAATGGTGGCGTTACTGAGGTCACTCAGCTCCTCCTCCTTCACGTGTGGGAAGGGAATGGTTTAGAGACAGTGATCCTTCAGCCATGTGAACAGTCAGACGAGAGCAGACAAAGTCACCCAGTGATCCTGCTCCATTCAGTGACTGCATGGGAGAGGGGTGTCTTCGCAGAGGGAGACGAGTGTGTTCTGCTTAACCTGGGTGTGACGAGGCTGTGTGCGCACTTCAGTCGAGGCCCAGCAGACACTGCTGTCTGGCCCACTGTGTCCGTTCCTCGCCTCTGCCGTAAGCACTGGAAGTTACACATCTGCTTTTCCCATCTTTCTTCCTGCCGAGTAGTCGTGTAACGGAATTCTGGACTGTGCGCCTTCAGGGGATGCCGTGCAGGGCTTTTCCCTTTCCGATGAAAGGGTCAGACGGCCTGCGTGAACTCCTTTTGTTCCTTTGACCTCAGATGTGATGCTCGGAGCTGTGGTGACCACCAGGAGTCATTAGCCAACAGATGTGAACATAAAAAGTTAATGCACTCAGGATGAGGGAGCAAAAATACTGAAGATATTGTGCGTCACGGATCAGTAAACCGACCTCAGCGATCACTGAGTTCACGATTTTTTGTCTTGTGAGTAAATTCACAGCAATGAATGTGTGTGGTCTGTTGACCAGGGCAGATGCTGTAAAATTCCAGATGTGAGATGCTCTTCTCTGCACTCTGGCCCGGTTAGCTTCAGCCCGTTCTTCTTCGGGAAAAGGTGCCAGACAGTTAGGGTCTCTGGGGCCTCTGGGGTCTCTCTCTGGGCTGGACTGGGATGTCTGAGGCCTCTGGGGCTGCTGGATCTCTCTCTCTTGGGTTGGGATCTCTGGGGTGTCTGGGACATCTGGGGAACAGATCTTTATTTCATAGGGAATACGCTGGACATCTCCATGATTCATAGGGAAAATGCTGGACAGCTTCATGGATCAGTGGGAAAATGTTGGACAGCTCCTTGAGGTATGCTGGGTGTGCTGGGCTGGGGTGTCTGGGGCTCTGGGGTCTCTCTCCGGGCTGTACTGGGGTCTGTGGGACCTCTGGGGTTTCTCTGAGGTGTCATGGGGTGTCTCTTGATTCTCAAGTTCACTCTGTGGGCTGGGCTGGGGCCTCTGTGTCCTCTTGGATCTCTGGGGTCACTCTCTGGGCATCTCTCACGGGTGGAATCCTGGGGTCTCTGAGCTCTCCAGGGTGTCTGGATCCTCTGGGGATTCTCTCTGAGCTGTAATAGGGTATCTGGGGCCTCTCGGGTTTATCTCTGAGCTGGCCCGGGGTGTCTGTGTTCTCTTGGTTCTCTGGGCTTCCTGGGGCCTCTCTCTGGGCCGGGTGGGGTCTCTGGGGCTTCTAGGGTTTCTCTCTGAGCTGTCTGAGTTTTCTGGGGTCACTCTCTGGGTCGGCCTGGGATTTCTGGGGCCTCTACTGTTTCTCTCCAAGCTGTCCTTGGGTGTCTGTGTCCTCTTGGTTATCCTGGGTCTCTCTCTGGGCCAGCCTGGGGCTTCCAGGGCTCCTGGGGTGGAACCTCTCACGGGTGGAATCTTGGGGTCTCTGAGCTCTCCAGGGTGCCTGGGTCCTCTTGGTTCTCTGGGGTCACTCTGTGGGCCGGGTCAGGCTGGGGTTTCCATCCTTCTTACAAACTCAGATTCTTCCAGAACTGTGAAGTGTGAGGGCATCTAACTCACTACTTTGATCAGTGTCTACATTTCTCTTGCCCAAATGAACTGAGCAGGTGATGTTCATTATAGATTAATTACATACTTTATTGATAAATAATTAATTGAATGTGTTAATATGTACATAAAATTATTTTTTACTATTTTAACTTATATTACCTGAATTCACTTATTCTCCGATAACTGAATAAATCTTTGTATACACTTTATTTTCATAATTTCATTATTACATCTCAGTGACTAGATACTCTTAGAACTTACTATTTGATCTCAAAAATGAGCTTTGCTGTGTTTAGAATCAGAGACAATAGATAAAAGATGACATACTTGGGTGATCTCTGTAGGACTGCAGCAGAGGCAAACTGCACAAATGGGTCACAATGAACGGGTCCCGTTCTCATTCTCTGGTGCCAGTGGCCATGCCGTCTGGTCTAGGAAAAGACAAGA
Organism: Pteropus alecto; assembly: GCF_000325575.1. NCBI lineage: Eukaryota > Metazoa > Chordata > Mammalia > Chiroptera > Pteropodidae > Pteropus > Pteropus alecto. Next base: position 6,843,576 of record NW_006430726.1, read on the forward strand.
CTGTGTGTCACCCCAGATGCATGAAACAGTGGACACAGCCCATTCAAGGTCCACAGTGACCTCTGCCACTTACCCTGACAGGCTGCGGTGGTTGCCCAGGCCTTTCTCTGGCATCTGAGTGAAGATCCATGGTTTTCTTCCATTCGACCATGATTTCCTGAAAGATATTAATGACATTTGCTTGACTTCACTGATATATAGATATATGACAGTGCACAGGTTGGAAGATGGGATGGGGTGTGAGTAGCGTTGAGATAATGTGGCATGTGAAATGGGCCATTTGAGTAGGTAGTAATAAGCTAGGACAAGGGATGGGAGATGGGATAAGGGATGGATGGTGGGTACATGGACAAGACAGGATGGGATTAGGAAAGAAACATGCAATGCGAGTAGGAAGGGGAGATGGGGGGCGATGTAGGAAGAACTGCGTAGTGCGATTAGAGATGGTCTGGGAGTAGGGATGGGAGATGAGCTGAAGGAGGACAGGTGGTGGAATGGGATTTGAAGGGAATATGGGTGGGAGATAGGGTGGATGGAATTGTATTCACAGTTTTGGAGATTATTACAGCTATCTCAGTAATTGGAAACGACAAAATAACAAGAACACCACATAGTTATAATACATAAACTACATCAACAGAATGAAAGGAGGGACACCTGATCTCTATGCGTATGTGGGAAGGAAACGGCATGGGAATTTGGGGGAATTGGAGAGAGTCTGGGACAAGGGACAGGAGAGGAATTGGGTGTAGGGATGGGACATGAGATAGGATGGCTTGGCGGATGGCAGTGGGGAGGGAGGTGGGGTGACACATGTGGCATGGGTGGTGTGACATGGGATGGGACATGAGACATGGGATCAGGGGTGGGAGACAGGAGAGGCTGTAAAATGGGGTTGCATGGATGATAGGACAAGGAGCGGGGTTGGAAGTTGCACTTGTAAATCTTGAAGACTCTGGTTTTCACCTTCACAGGACATAAGGAGATAGACGTGTGTGTCGTGCTGACAGCCATTTGCTGATGTAAAACATAAAACCAGCTGCACTGGGACTTACGGTTGGCAGAGGTTTTCTTTGGTTGGTGGAGCAGTGAGGAGTCTGCAGCGCCTTGCTGGGTGGGGCTGACCTGGCGAGTCGCTCCAGCAGATGGCTCAACTGGAGGAAAGAGGGAAATTAGCACACACAGGCAAATAGCACCCTGCTGCTTCACGGGGACATCAGCACTTGTCAAAAGGGCGAAAGGCATCAGTGTCGCACTGAGCCGTTTTTGGGGTGTCCTCCGAGGCATGCTGGGTCACCGCCAGCAGACATACAGCTTTGACTACTCAGTACTTTACTAAGGCTCCTATACTCCTGAAGACTCCGTGAGAAGGGGTCCCTAACCACTTTTACCGATGAGCCCGAGGCCAAACACCATGGGGGGCACCAAAACCAGCCCAGACCCCACTGGGCCCAGATCTCGAGCCTGGGAGCTTTGGAAACGATGGCGTGGGATGGGAATGAGACTGAGGCAAGGGTGGGAGTAGGCGACAGATGGGATGGAGGTAGCGATGAGATGGGGGAGCGGAGTAGCGAAGGCGGTGGGCTGACACTTGATGGGGTGTGCAAGGGGTGGGAGACGGGATGGGAGTAGAGCTGGGATGAGGACGTGACTAGCAATGAGATGGGATGATGCGTGGGAAGAGGTAGGTGGTGGGAGAGAATGGAGGTGGGATGGGTGCAGAGGGAGGGAGGCGGGCATGGGGCTGAACGCTGCAGTGACATGGGACGTGGGAGGGATAGGACTAGAGGGAGACGGGATGACATGGGGAAGGGACAGGAGGTTGGACGGGAGTTGGGGAGGGGATGGGTAGGTACCTGTCTTGAGCGTGAGCCTGAACATGAACATTCACGGTCAAGAAAAGCCCATGCACACGCCTAGAACCGGACCAGCTCAGACCCACCCCATTAGGGGCACTGGTTTGGTGGAGGGTGACCAGCACCCCTCCTTTCTTGCAGATAGCGGTGCCCCAGAGCCGGCCATGTGTGTGGTCACCACAGCTGCCATAGACGTCCACCAGCCCAATGTCTCCTCTGACCTCTTCTCGGTGGACGTGCCCCTGAAGCTTGGCAGCAGCGGTACCCACGTGAGCACCTCCGAAAGCGCCTCCCACTCCGCTCGCAGCTCTGTCACCCGGGCCCAGAGTGACAGCAGCCAGACGCTGTGCTCCTCTGCAGACTACAGCACCACCCGTGAGGAGCCGTCCTTGGAGCCTAGCCTCTCCCCCCTGCCACCATCGCCGCAGCAGCAAGTCCTGCTGTCCTCCCTGTCTGAGGACCCCTGCCCATCCCAGAAGGACTCGGGCCCAGTCCCCTTTGGCTCACCCAGCCGGCTCTGTCCACAGCAGTCCCGAATGGGAGCAAAGGGCAGGTCTGTTCCAGCGGGAGAATCCGGAAGGCTTCACAGTCTTTCAGATGGAGCCTGCCACCCACTTCCAGTCTGCTGCACCCATGCTGTGGGAGAAGTCCACATCTTTGGCATCCAAAGAGCAGACACGGCGCCGGGTCCCTAAAGGGTAGAGACCCGTGGTAGGCAGGGAAGGCAGACACCTGTGGCCCCACGAAAGACCCAGGAGCCCACCTGGCCACTCTCAGGGTGCTGCCTGCCTCCAGGAAGGTGATGCCCAGAACAGGTGCCTCCTCTGGCCCTGATCACGGGAGGGCAGTACTCAGGGCTGGGGCTTTTAAACCACTTTCACAAAACTAGCCGGTGGCCCAGCTTCAGCAGGTGAAGTCCAGGCTCAGCCTCCATTCCCTGGACTGTGGGAACAGCACGGTGAGCAGGGGCTGGAGCCACATGACCCCACAGAAGACAACCCTCTGCGACTGGTTCGTTGTTCCTCAATCTCTCATTTCCGCATGAGTGTTTCTGAGTCTTTTCAAGACGAACCTGGTTTTCACCTTCACAGGACATAAGGGGATGAAGGTGGGGGCGGGGAGGCGGCCATTTTCCGATGTCAGCTCCAATAATAAAACCAGCTGCACTGGGACTTACGGTTGGCAGAGGTTTTCTTTGGTTGGTGGAGCAGTGAGGAGTCTGCAGCGCCTTGCTGGGTGGGGCTGACCTGGCGAGTCGCTCCAGCAGATGGCTCAACTGGAGGAAAGAGGGAAATTAGCACACACAGGCAAATAGCACCCTGCTGCTTCACGGGGACATCAGCACTTGTCAAAAGGGTAAAAGGCATCAGTGTCCCACTGAGCCGTTTTTGAGGTGTCCTCCGAGGCATTCTGGGTCACCGCCAGCAGACGTACAGCTTTGACTACTCAGCACTTTACTAAGGCTCCTGTAATCCTCTTAAAGACCCCGTGAGCGGGGTGTCCCTAACCCTTTTTTACAGATGAAGAGCCTGGGGCCAAAAACCATTGGGAGGCACCAAAACCAGTCCAGACCCCACTAAGCCCAACTCCCAGACTCCCAGCTCAAGAATGTTGGTAGCAAAATGGTCACTCTCAGCATGTCATGATTTCTAATTTCTAGGGCAGGAGCCAGCAGGGTCCTTGATTGGTGGTCTGCCGGCCTGACCAGAAACAGTACCGTCCTCGGCCAGGCCCGCTGGCCGACCTGTCAGGCAAAGGAGCCTGCCTTGCATGACAAGTGAGACTCAGTTACGAGCCAGCACCCGCCTCTGCTGCGGCTTCTACTCCAGACAATGACAGAAAGGACGGCAGTGAGGGACGATGCTGGGCAAGTGGTCCTGCATTCTGCCTCAGTTTCCCCATCTAGAAACAGGGTCTGCAAAGACTGGGTTTTTAGGGTACTTACAGATTGCTGAGAGGCCCAATTCCGCCTGAGCATAACTGCCTTCGTGTGTGAGCGGGCAGTACCAGGGTGCAAGCACCACCCTGAGCAGATCAAGACTGGGAACAGACACCAAGGGGTGGTCCCTGCCTCTGCAAGGACGGCCCACGATCACAGCTTTACAGGGTTCACGCTCACCTGCCAGGGCAGAAGCGTGGGGTGGAGCCTTGAGTCCTGGAGCGCAGGAGGTGAGTAAAGAAACTGCTTTGGCTTTCACGGCTCCTCGGTGCCCAGCCCAGCGACGGCTGTTGGGCAGCGGAAGCTGCACAGGAGCCAATCCTGTGGCCGGGGTCCCACGCTGACATGCCACACTGGCAGTGAAGACAAGGCTCAGAGCCAGCAGTGCTGGGGGCCGGCCCCCGGAGAGCTGGGCCAACAGAGGCCTGCAGGCCTGGCCCACGGTCCATCTTCCATGGGCAACAACTGCCCCTGTCCAGCCAACACTGGGCAAGGCCTCCAGCCCATATCCTGGATTTTCAGACCAAGTCACACAGATGGCACCTTTCACAAACCCTGCACATTAGAGACTGGTGGCCTGGAATTCTCTGAAGCATGGCAGTGTCCATCCCCTCCTTCACCCTCAAGAACACCTTCCTTGCTTGACACTTGCCCTGGAGCTGCCCCACACTCCCCTGTGTTGCAAACTCCTGTCCTCAGCCCGAGTGCTGCTGTGCATACGGGGGTGTTGGTGCCCAGGCACCTGCACTCCCAGCCCAGCTGCTTCTGGTCCCCCACCCTTGTGAGGGCTACAGGGGCAGCAAATGACATAATGAAAGGAAAGCCCTTTCAGAATGCTTCAAGGGAGACACAAGCACAAACCGTCTCATTAGTAACAGCTGCCTGGGGTACCCCCCGGCCCACACCTAGCGCCTCTGGGAGGGCTGCCCCGAGCTGCTCGGGGACATCATCTATAGCTGCTGCTAGTCTGGTACGGGCAGTCTGGCTGAGAGGACGTGTGCCCTGTCTCCAGACAGGAAGCACCTTACTGCCTTCCTCTCCCTCCTCCAGCATGAGGCATAAATCTACGTTTCCCTGACATAACCTGAGCGAGGAATTCCTAACTACTCTAGCTCCAGTGCTGACAAGTTTGGTGCTGCCTTCTGGCGAACCATTAATTTAATAATCCAAAGAAAATGATGGGATGTTTGTTGCTAGGTTTACTGCGAGCTGCCAGGGAGATGGTGCTGACATGGTTTTATGCAGAGGCCTCAGCTGCAGCTCAGGGAGCAGGCGCCTGCTCACCCAAAACCGAGCAGAGGGCCCAGACCACCCGGAAAGCAGTCAGGGCGCGGGACGCCATGGGCACACGCGGAACTCGGCAGCGTGGAAACTAACGGGCCAGCAGCCACTGCACTCCTGGCGCACACTTCCCTTCTGTCTGGGACACACTCCTCACTGGCTGGTTTGCTGTCCCTGCTGGCCCGGCTCAGCCATCTCACCTTGCTCCCTCCACTCCGCCCACCCCAGCCGGGCCACAGAAGACCCAGCCCCCGTCTCTCAGAGGACTCAGAATATGGCCCGAGGTCAAGAGCAGACTTTGGCCTAAGGTCACCACCGACTGACTCCTTCACTGTTTCCTACCCTTTCCACCTCTGGTGCCGTAACTTACACGGAACTGCTTTATAAACCAGGAATTATCAGCAACTCGTCTTCATTTGGGTTCCCCACAAAGTATTTTTTATGACCTAAGGGTGTACACGATTGTGGCCATGGGTCACCCTTAACAGACTTTCCACAGGTTATTAGGCAAGCCACCTTTAGCTTAGCGACAACTGACCAAATCTATCTGCTGTCATTCAGAGTGTCCTCTGGGTCTCCTGGCCTCTTAAGTCCACGCAGATGCAAACAAAAGCCCCTCGTGAGACGGTATGAAATGCCGCCTAGCCCAGGTTCAGAAAGAGCAGAAGCAGCACGCACGCCAGCCCAGCACGCACGGCGGGGCTCTGGCCCCATCTCCGCGGCCCCCTCCTCACTCCCCCTGTTCCCTCTGCCGTCCTGAACGCACTGCAGGCTGTTCCTCTAGCCGAGGTCACAGGCCTTCTTCATGAAATGTCAACGGCCCCCTGTTGCCAGGAGGGTGGCAGGGCCTCAGGAAGTGGCGCACCTCTTAGGTGGAACATTCTTGTGATACTGACCTATTTCATTCTAATATGCAAATGAAGACCAATGACCGACCGCCTCAGTGTTGAGTATCTGAGAAGCGTCCACTAAATGAGCTGTGGAGGGTCAGTGGCCACTACCGCCCTGCTTAATACCCACTTGCTACTTGTCCATGCGCTTTGCAACCCGCTTACGTTCCGATGACAAGCAGCAGCAGCCACCAAAGTTTTAGAAGAAAGTATGCAAGAAAGACGTAAGACCGGCCCAATGTTACTGATGAACTTTTTCCGGAAACTCGGGGCACGATGCCCATGCGCTTTCGCGGCACTGTCCCTGGCCCAGCTCCTGAGGGGCCGGAATGGAGAGCAAAGACTGAGAACAGCGACCTGTGAGGACAAAGGCCAAACTCCTGCACCATCAGTCGGTCTCCCCCACAAGCCCTTCCCTATGCTCCTGCCCCACAGTGCCGTCAATGCCCCCTGTGGGGACGATGTGGCAGGCTCAGTGAGGGACCCTCACCTGGCTTCATGCCATCCCCTTTTCCCATCACCGTGTCTCCTCTCATCTTTCCTGGGAGCTGTCAAACCTGGAGAGTGGGCTGTGCCCCCAGCAGCCCAGCAGGGACATCCCCAGACCGCTGCGCACGAGAACAGGGGAGGAGATGGACCCTCTGCTTCCTCATCCACCAGGAAGCCAGGTGGGGTCACCCACCTGACCCCACCTGATGCCCTTGGCCGCCTTTCTACATGCAGGTTTCTGCCAAAGAAACTCGGCCACTGAGCTCCCAGGGGCACTGCGAGGTGGACCAGAGACCCCCAACCTCGGGAGACAGGTGGGCGACGTGCACACCAAGCAAAACTTCCCGCACCCCTATGGCCCATATGCAGGGTGGAGTATCAGGAGCCGGCAGCTTCGTTCCCAGTAAAACACAGGGATCAACGGGTGCATCGCTGCCACCTGCCTTTCAGGTAAACTCTCAGTGGGCACTTAGAGGGGCTTCTGGGTTGAATAAAACGCTGCTGCAAACACCGGCCCCAAACACCACATCTCCTCTTCACTGGGGACCCTGCGCGTGTCCCTCAACCCAGCACGAGTACCTGGTGCCCTTTACCCGTTCCTGCAGCCGAGGTGGGACAGCAGCACATACTGCTGAAGCCACTGCTTTGAAGCTGCACCTCCTGGTTGCAAATCCTGGCTCATTCGTTAGCTAAGCTCAGCAAGTGAGACTCCCTCTGGGCCTCAGCTTCCTCATCTGGAAAACAGCGACATTCACAGCCTCTGCCTTCCAGGGCCGTGAGCACCAGGGACTGTGCGCACAAAGGTCAGCACGCTGCCTGGCATTCAGGAAGCACCACGCTAGTGACGGCGATGAGTGGTGCCCAGGAAACGTGAAGTGAGCAGCTGCTTGGGGCTGGGGCGGTCATGGCAGGAGGGAACCAAAGGGACACAGACCCACACCAGAGGACCATGGGCACAGTCCTCCCTGAGCCAGCCGACCGTCACCTTTGCCATCTGTCCTGTCCTCAGTTACTATGTCCAGCAGGGAGTAGCTGAGGAAGTAACTGAGGAAGAGCCTCAAAGTCAGAGACAAAGTGTCGCATTCCTTTTCCAAGGGGAATCCGAATCATGTGGCCATGGACTAGTCACTTTACCTTCTTCACATCTTCTCTGTCCCTCAGTGTCCCCATCTGCACAACCAGGTGACTGCACAGCTCTGATGCTCGAGAATCTGTGGCTCAAACACAGAGCATCGCTTCGCTACTCTCGTCCTGCTGCACGGAAAGGGGGAAAAGCGAGTGACAAGTAACCTTGATAGGTGTTTCACGGCAAGTGATTACGACACGAATCAAAAAGGGTTCAATTCAGCTAGTCGGCCCCAGGCTAGCCACGCAAAGGGGACTGGCTGGCCCTCTGCCCTCCCCCGTCAGGTACCACTGGTCACTTCCGATCCCTTCCCTGTTTTCCTCATCCTGTTAACACCCATAACTCCTGAAGCAGATCTGCTTCAGGGTGGCAGCCCTTGTCATTCAGGTCCTGGCCACTCCTGGCCTCCTGTGGCCCCAGGTGTCCATCCACGCCCTTCTGCAGGTCTGGCCAGGTCTCGCCAGCCTCTGCTCCCTCACCTGCACATGTACGCACTCAGCCATGCTCCAGGACAGCAGGTCCAGAGCCAAGAGCATGCAGCCGACCCACACACCTGACTGCTTCCTGCGAGCCCAGGAAGCCATCGAGAGGGCAAGGAGAAGGCAGAGCATCCTCTGCCAGGGACTGAAACATGGTCTGCAACTGTCTCAAGGGAGCCCCTCCCCACCACACCACACCCTCTCCTCCAGACGCAAAGCCCCGTATCAACACGAAACGGAAAACTGCTGCCAACTGCACACACTCGGCAGGGTCAGCCTGAAGCCAGGTGCGCTGTTGTCACATTACCATAGCTTTCTGAAGACGGGCCTATGTTTAGGATAACATTCATGTCACTTGTCCTTGTTTTAACTCCGAATTTGCCAGTCTAGTCCCCTTCTCTCAACAACAAGGTTAGGTGGCTTAAGATGGTGGCAACACTCAAGTTCATAATCTTCCTCAGACACAGAGCCCTCCGTGAACAGGACGGGCAAAGAGAGAGAACAGATGAATGTCTACTACCTTTCTTCGATTCTCTCTCCTTACGAAGCCAGGCATATTTCTGGTAGTTGTAAAGCTGTGGAAAGACTTTATTATATATTTATTGCAGAATTAGAAAATTTCAAAAACTAGTTGTTTAGAACCACAAATAATTGAAACATAATAAAAGAAACATAATAACAGCCCCATAAAAAAGCATTCCAGCATCTGTTAGAATTTTTCCTCGAATTCTGAAATACAGCTCTGCAAGGTTTCCAATAACAGCCATGGAATTCTATGATTTCAGCTGAATACTCAGACATATAATTTTCTTTACGACACGATCACGACTCATTTTTTCTTCAATAGCTCAGTCATTTCAGGAACTACCTGCGAATTGAAAAAAAAACTAATTAACCACTTGAGCCATCACTGCAAAAGGGCCACCGCTCCTTAAGTCCCCAGAGGCCAAAAGAAATAAACCCCTCTGAGGCACACGTGACCCTCTGCCACTCAGGAACGGCCTGTCCTCCTAGAGTCTCTCCTCCCATTGTGGGCAGACCACCCTGGACACACGGCTGGCAGGGCCGAGTGCCCACTCATGACCTAAGAGACTTTCTGACACAACTGCAAACCTCAAGAAGGCTCCAGAGAAAACAGGAAGTCCCATGTTTCCCGCTGGCGCCGACAGCGTCGTTGAGTGCCCTGGCCTGCCTCCCCTTCGAAGGCCACACCAAGTCTCTTGCTAAGTCACGGCTCCCTCGTTCTTGTTTTCTCCTCGTCTGTTCGCTCACCCGCCATTCATTCTGCAAAGACCGTCACTGCTTCCGCGGCGCGTCTCACTATCTTCTGGCACACGAAAACGAGTGGCAGCTGAACGCTCCAGATCACCACCCTGTTAACACCCAGGCCCGCTGCGAATGCAGCAGCTGGCCAGCGGACGGTAAGGAAGCACAGTGAGGGGACAGTGACCAAGCTGGCGCCCATGTTAAAGAGGATTAATTATGAACCGTTAGTCTTGGCGGTTCAGTGGCTGCAACTTGAGCTTTCAGTGTGGAGCCACCCTGTGACACCTGGGTATGGGGACTGCAGGGCGACGTCACACAGCCCACCTGAGCACCAGCCGAGCCCTTTGTATAAAATATCAGCTACCCAGGCTTCCAAGGGGTTGGCGACCACCCTGGCACACAGAGCTGAACCCGCCACGGATGAATACAGCCTCTCAATTATTTAAGAGCGTTACATTTCCATTAGGTGGAAATAATGTGTTCGTACAAAATTTATTAAGGAAATTGTCGACATGTTGTTTCTTCCGAGTGTCACTTTGTCTGCAGCCTACTAAAAGGCCCATGTTTACTGTGGAGCCAGCAGGCATTAGCTTGGAGCAGCATTAAGTGCTGGCACCTTCTCCCGGCCTTCCTCGGTGGACAGGCCATGAGCTTATGCCAGTCACAGAGACAACATGCTAAACGAGACTCAAGGGGACCTACGTGTTTTACGAGGAACAGGCTAGAGCCCAACTTCTTTTATATGAAACATTTGGTTTAGAACATGTAGTTGAAAAATTCTTACGGAATGTCCCTCTGCCACACTCCTCCCAGAAAGGGTTCAGGGGGCTTTCTCTGTCCATCACCTGCGTTCTTTTCTATTAGCTCAGCCTCAGACTTGCAGGCATACCAGACACCTCCGTAAAGGAAAGAGGATGCGAACGCGGGTTCGCTGAGCGACGGCTGCGCACACTGGGAAAGCTGGATTCTTAATCTTTATTCTATTTTAGACAGTACAGAGCAGCTCCTTGCTCAGTAAGACCAAATGAGAATGCATTTACCTTTAAAATAAGAGAATCTACTGATGTAAATCATAACACAACTACATCTCACAGACTTAACGCTTTGTCAGGGTCAGCAGTGTGGGAGAGAGAAGTCCAGGCCTGACTCCCCCCACAAGGAGTCGGCCCCCTCATTGGGGAGACAGACAAAGGCTCGCAAACCCCCAGTCAGAAATGGACACACCTTACATTGTAATGTAAAAGCATGAAAAGAATAGCATGAAGCACTCCAATTCAGGAGTCCTGAGGAAGGAGAGATTAGTGTGGACTGGGAAAAATCAGAACATGGCCATGGAGAAGAAAAGGACTCTGGGCAAAAGAAGAAAGGAGGGAGGGGGAGGAGGAGGAGGAAGGAGGAGGAGGAGGTGGAGGAGGAGGAGGGAGGAGGAAGGAGGAGGAGGAGGAAGGCAGGGAAAGCCTCCCTATTTTTAAATTTTATGAGGTTCTTCTGGCAGAGTTTTGTAGCAGTTAAGATGAAAATCCAGAAGCGGAAGGAGGAGGGGGAGGAAGGAGGAGGAGGAGGAGGAGGAGGAGGAGGAAGGCAGGGAAGGAAGAAAGAAAAAGGGGCAAGCAGAGATAAACACACAGGTCCCAGACAGTACATGGATTAGAACGACTCTAGTGAACAGCTATGCTGAGGAGAGGTGAGGAGGGTTTAAAAAGACAGGGGGCATGCCACGTCCGATCAGTGGGAACAGATGTCTCTCCAACGGAGATGGCGCTGGGACAACCAGGTGTCCACATGCGAAAGGATGAAGCTGGACCCTAATCTCGAACCACACACAAAAATTAATTCAAAATAGGTCAAAGACCTAAATGTAAGAGCTAAAACTCTATGATATGACTCTTAGAAGAAACCATAGGGGTAAAACTGTAAGACTTTGGGTTTGGCAATGGATCCTTAGTCTATGACACCAAAAACATTAACAAAAGAAAAAATGTATAAACCGGGCTTCAACAAAATTAAAAAATTTTTGCATTAAAGGACATTAATAAGCGAAGAGGTAACCTACAAAATGGAAGAAAATATCTGAAAGTCATCTGGTAATGCTTTAATATCCAGAATGTACGAACTCCTACAATTCAACGACAAAAAGATAACTCAATGAAAAAGACAGGCAAAAGATGTAGATAAACGTTTCTCCATACTAATGGCCAATAAGTGCATGAAAAGACACTCAATATCATTAGCCATTAGGCAAATGCAAATCAACCGCAAGGAGATACCGCTTCACACCCACTCGGATGGCCGAAAATAACAAGTGCTGGCGAAGAAATGGAGAAATGGGAACACTTATGCACTGCTGGTGGGAATGTCACGTGGAGCCGCTGGAGAAAGCAGCTTGGAGGTTCTTCGAAAAGCTAAACTTAGAAGCAGCACATGATGCAGCATTTCCACTCCAGGTACAGACCCAGAGACACCGAAAGCACGGACGTGAGCAGGTACTTGTAGGCGGATGGATATTCACTGCACTGGACTAGGGGCAGTTTCACATAAATGACATCGAAAACACAAGTTACAAGGAAAAAAAAAAAAAGGATAAATTGGACTTAATCGAAACTTTAAAGCTTTTGTGCATCAAAGGACATCGTCAAGAAAAGTGACAAGTATCTTCTCCTGTTCTCCACACAAGATACAGGAGAAGATACTTGCAAGTGATATAGCTGATAAGGGGCTGGTATGCGGAATATGTGAAGAACTCTTACAACTAAACAACAAAAAGACAAATAGCACAATTTTTAAATAGGCCAAGGACCTGAACAGATACTTCTCCAAAGAAAATATACAAACGGCCAATAAGCACAAAAAGAAATGCTCAGCGTCATTAGCCATCAGGGAAATGCAAGCCAAAACCACAATGAGATGGCATGCCCGCTAGCATGGCTATGCCGATAACAAGTGTCACCACGTGTACGGAGAAACGGGCCCTCATACACTCTTGATGGGAATTTCGAATAGGGCAGTCTCTTTGGAAAATAGTCTGGCAGTTCTTCAAAAGGTGACACATAGAGTTATCAAGTGACCCAGCAATTCCATACCTAGGCATATACCCAAACAAGGTGAAAACACGTCTGCACACAAACTTAAACGTGTACGTTCACTGCGGCATCATTTACAACAAACAAGAAGTGGAAACGAGCAGAACCTCCACCAACCGGTGAATGGATAAACGAAATGTGCCACATCCAAGCATGGATATTATTCAGCAATAAAAAGGAACAGTGTGCTGATGTACGCTCCAACGTGGGTTCGTGAACCCTCAAAACCGTGCTAAGAAGCTGGCCACGAAAGGTCACCCAGGACATGATTCTATTTACATGAAATGTCCAGGACTGGCAAATCTACAGACACAAAGCAGATCAGTCACTGCCAGGGGCTGTGCAGAGTGTGGAACAGTGAGTGACTGCTGACGGTTTGAGCTGCTCTGTGTGACGAAAATGTTCCAGAATGAGATAGTGGCGATGGTGACAGAACTCGGCAAATACCCTAAAAAACCACTGATTGTACATGTTTTAGAAAAACGACAACTGGTCAGGTGGTACCCTGTGTCCTCTCACTCTACCTCCAATTATAACACAGTTGACCCTTGGACAAGGTGGGGGGTCTGGGGCGAAAATCCTGGCACGATTTTTGACTCCGCCAAAACTTAACTACTAATAGCCTCCTGATGACCAAAAGCCTTATCGATAAGAAACAGCTGAAGAACATATATTTCGTATGTTATATGTGTTACATGCTATATTCTTACAATAAAGTAAGCCAGAGAAAAGAAACTGTCATTAAGCCAATCATAAAGAAGAGAAAATACATTTACAGTATTTACTGAAGAAAATCCACATTATATATAAGTGGACCCACACAGTTCAAACTTGTGCTCTTCAAGGGTCAACTGTACTTATTGTTTGTTGAGCGCCTCCTATGGACCTGTATGGGAGCAAATACACACAGACAGCAGGCTAACAGTTCACACCAACTGTACCAGGTGCAGTTTAATCTCATTTAGTCTTCATTATGACCTTGTACAGTAGGTAGTATATTTATATAATTTATGAGGACGTTTACATTTAGAGGGATCAAATAACTTGGCCAGGCCAAGATAATTTAACTAGTATGTGGCCAAGACAGAATATGAAATAAAGCTCTTAATTACTGTACCATATTATTTCCATCATTAATATAATTCCTCCTAAAAGTAAACATAATGTCTTAGTCCAGTCTCTCCATAGTTAAATGGGGGATTCTTACAATGCCAAAAGTAGCTTGAGAATCTCGGCCTGAAAATCAGCTGTCTGGACGCCTTCTGAGGTCCATTTCCACTTTACTGCCCCAGGACTGTCACGAGAGCTCTCTGAGCACACCGCCGCTCCCCCTCCCACTTCTCCCCACTTCTGACTCCCTCTTCCTGTCTCCCCACCTCTGTGTCAGACCGGGGGCAGCCCTTAATGCAAGACGCAGAGCGTAGGTGACCTCTTTCTACCAAGATGTCCACGGTACGAACATCACAAATTCCCAGCTGTCTGACACTGCATCCTTTTATCAAGTAAGCCCTGCATGTTGGTTGCAATACACAGTACAGAAGCAGACAGGAAAAATACCTTAAAAGAAACAAAATTACTTATAAACTTATTAAAATATTCTCGAGGCAAAATAAAAGGCAACTACAGTAGATGTCTTCTTGCAAACATGTCAACATGATATATGGTTAGGGTTTAGGAAGTGTTTGATTTCATTGTTAAATTAAAAGGCCTTGAGCTCTTTATTGTATCTCACCGGAACTAAATACTTGCTACTTGAACAAAGTCATCCTCGAACAGAAATGCGAAAAGTTTCTCTTTCTATAGTAACTTTTCCTCCTCCGGGGATATCTCAGTCGTCAAATAACTGCCACTATTGTTTGTTCTTACACAGCTGGGCCACGTGACAGGATTCCGGGGTCACTGAACCCCTGCCCTGCATTCTTCCCTAAGCACGATGCAAGCTCAGGGGAAGGGGGCTTCTCCAGAGCGGGACGGCCATGCCGACCCCGGCAACAGCCCTTTAGGCTCTGCCTGCCTGCGCAACACTGGCAGCTCACGGAGCATGGACCTCTCCAGAGCCAGCTGTGCTCTCCACGTGCACGCACGAGCACATCGGCTGGCACATGGGGCTGGAAGGCGACGGCCGAAGCCAGACCTCCTGAAAAGCTACGCGTCATGGGCAAGTCTCTAAAGGATGGGATTTACTGTGAATTTCTTTAAGGTGTCCCCGAATATGATTCTAGATTATAATTATCTGAGTCACTCCTCACTGTACACTAACTTCAGCGCATCAGATGCCAAGAGCCACGTGGATATTTTAAAGACACTATAGATCCCTTCAAGGAAAACTTATAATGCTCCATATAAACATCACGCATTAGGACTTCACTCTAAGTAATTCGAAATTGTGTGTACATATCTTAATATCAACACACAAAGGATACACAAACACACAGTCTCCCTATAAAAGCTTCCTCCCTGACCAGCTCTAAGGGGTTCTTGGATGACAATTTGGATAACAGCCATCACTATCAAGGCCAGCTTACCTTGAATAAATCTGCGACTATCCCATAATCTGCCACTTGAAAAATTGGAGCTTCTGGGTCTTTGTTAATCGCCACAATTGTCTGTAAAATAAAAACAAAGAGTTTGGCCTTTATCAAGAAAACATACCACATAAATTGATTTTTCTATTTTAACTTCCCTAATGACAAACTTGTAGTCTTAATGTCTACCAAATAAGATTAACTTGATTCATTTGTGCCGATACTGTAAATCTAGAACTTGCTGTGTTAGAACAAAGTTATCTCCCACCCCCACCATGAGCCCATCACAGCATTAAAACAGGTTTTAAATCATTGCTTTTTGAAGGTACGTTTTGATTTATAAACCGGTGTTTAATTTCTGATGAGGAACAACCCAGAGGAGAGGACTGCGGGAAGTGCCAGGAATCTGCCCCTCACCTGCACGGCAACTGCACGGGCAGGACCTGGACCTGCGTGCCCTAACTGTTTGGGGACTTGGAGGCTACTGCGAGCTTGCGACTGCCAGGGAGGCTTGCGGGGTAAGCCTCGGCTCCTGGCACAGGGCAGCTGCCCTCCCAGCAATGGTGCACCTGTTCCTGAGGCAGCTGGTACACAACCTGCAGGAGCCACAGTGGCCAAAAAGGACCCCATCCTCCAACACTGGGGACCTGTGCTTTGATCGATGACTGCTGCTTCTGACCACAGAGGTGTAGACAGAGGAGGGGCTCCTACTGCTACTGCACCGCCCTCCACTAACGCGAGCTCCTCCCCTCCGACTCAAGTTATTTGCAAGGGATTTAAAGGGTCATTTTACTTTTGCTGGCCCCCTTCACTTTCCTCTTTTTCCCCTTTTGGCAGCCAGACTAGGAAATTCAAAAGCAACTGCACATAAGGGGAAATTACTGTGACCACATGTGCCCAGGGAAAGGCGCAGGCTCAGAAAAGCCCAGAGAAGACGAACTTACACTCATACCTCAGGTTAATCCTTGGCACAGAGACAGCCTTTGGCCATCAAATAAATAAGAATAAACAAAAATATAACCAAAAACCCCTGGAAAAGGAGAAGAATTTGATTTCCAGTGATACATTATTAGATTCAAATGTCCGGTTTTCAACAACAAAAAATCACAAAGCATACAAAGAAACAGGAAAAAAATACAGTCCATTCAAAAAACAAAAACAAAAAACAGAAACTGTCCCTAAAAAAAAAGACTGATGGCAGATCTAATTAGACAAAGACTTTAAAACAACCATCTCAAAGAACTAAAGGAAAATGTGGAGAAAGTCAAGAAAATGATGTATGAACAAAACAAATAAGAAAGAGAAAGAAAACCTAAAAAGAACCCATAAAGAAATTCTAGAGCTGAAAAATACAATAATTGAAATGAAAAATTCACTAGAGGGATTCAAAGGCAGATTTGAGCAGGTAGAAGAATGAATCAGCAAACTTTAAGGCAGCACCATTGAAATCAACTCTGAAGCACAGAAAGAAAAACATTAAAGAAAAGTGAACACATATTAAGAGACCTGTGGGCAATCATTAAACAGACTAAAAGACATGTTTGGGAGTCCTAGGGCGAAAAAAAAGGAGAAAGAGAGAATATGTGATGAAATAATGGCTAAAAACTTCACAAATTTAATGAAAGATGTGAATATAAACATCCAAGAAGCTCAACAAATGCCCAAAAAGATGAACTCAGAGACTCACAGTGAGACACATTATAATTGAACTTTTGAAAGCCAAAGATAGAGAATCTTGAAAAACAGAAGTGACTCATCACATACAAGGAATCCTCAATAAGATCACCAGCAGCTTCTCATCAGAAATGGGGGGCCAGAAGGCAGTGAGCTCATATATTCAGAGTGCTAAAAGAAAAAAAAAACTGTTGACCAAGAATCCTGTAACTATCAAAACTGTCCTTCCAATGAGTTTTGCAGAAATGTAAAAACCCATCACCCCTCCTAAAATTCATAAGAAATCTCAAGAAACCCAGAATAGCTAACACAACTTAGATGTCATTACTACCCAAAGCAATCTACAGATTCCTTGCAACCCTGTTAGAATCTCAAGGGACCTCAAACAGTTAAAACGACCTTTAAAAAGAGCAAAGCTGGAGGACGTGCACTTCCTGGTTTTAAAACTTCCTCCAGAGCTCATCAAAACACTGTGGTACTGGCACGAAGGCAGACACGTAAAGCACCGGAACGGAACAGAGAGCCCGGAAATAAACCCTCGCATATATGGTCAAGTGATTTTTGACAACTGTGCCAAGACCTAAATGTTAAGACTGAAAACTATTAAACTCTTAGAAAAAAACGGCAAATCTTCACAATATTGGATTTGGCAGTGATTTCTTAGATATGACACCAGAGGCACAGGCAATAAAAGAAAAAGACAAATTGGACCCCATGAAAAAATGTTTAATTTGTGCATCAGAAGACACTATCGATAGAGTAAAGCAGCAATCCAGAGAATGGGAGAAAATATTTGCAAATCACATATCTGATAAGGGATTATGACATCCAGAAACTGGAAAACTCCTGAAACTCAACAGCAACAAAGAAATCAACCTGATTAAAAGAATGGCAAAATACCTGAATACACATTTCTCCAAAGAAGACACACTAATGGCCAATAAGCACATGAAAAGATGCTCAACATCACTGAGGATTAGGGAAATGCAAGTCAAAACTACAATGAGATAACACCTCACACCCATTAGGAGGGTTATTATCAAAAAAAAACAAACAAGATCAGAAAACAAGTGCTGGTGGGGACGTGGAGAAACTGGAACCCTCGTGCACTGTTGGTGAGAATATCAAATGGTCCAGCTGCCAAGGAAACCGTGGCAGTTCCTAAAAAAAATTAAAAACAGAATAACCACATGACCCAACAATTCCACTTCTGGGTATATGGCACGAAGAATTGAAAGCTGGGTCTCGAAGAGATATTCGTACACCCATGTTCATAGCAGTGTCATTCACAGTAGCCAAAAGGGGAAGCAACCCAAGAGGCCATCAGCGGATGAGCGGATAAACAAACGCGGTCTACCCATACGATGGAACGTTACTAGGCCTCGAAAAGAAAGGAAATTCTGACACATGCTACGACGTGGATGAACCCTGAGGACACTATGCCACGTGAAATAAGCCAGTCACCAAAAGACGAAAACTTACACGAGGTCCCTAGAGGAGTCAAACCATAAAGACCACGTAGAACGGTGCTTGCCGGGGGGAAGGGGAGTGGGAGTTGGTGTTTAATGGGTACGGAGTTACAGTTTTATAAGGTGAATTCTGGAGGTAAATGGTGGTGATGGTTGTAAAACATTATGAATGTACTTAATACCATTGTGTATGGTATACGACGTGTATACAATTTTTAATTACATGGCTAAAAATGGTTAAGATAGTAAGTTTTAGGTGTATTTTACTAGAAAAAAAATTTTAAGTGGAATATATTAAAAAGTTGACTATTACTGTATATAAATTATACCTCAATAACCTCACTTAAAACAAGCAAAATATAACTGGCAAGTTCTGCAGGTGATTCAAAAATTTTTACCTGTACTGAATAAAGCCCATGGATGGAAAATTGAGTAACTTATTTTATATATTTAGTGTGCTTTGTTCAATAAGATAGAAGTCTACTTTATCGGTCACAAGATATTTATTATTACAGTCACTCCTCAGCTTATTTCCCTTATAAAAGGATTAATGTTTTCTATTAACAACACATAAATTTAAACTTGTGATTACAAATGTTAAATTTCAATTGAAAAAAAGCTGTATCAAATCCATGCCCTAATTCATAGCTTTTGCAGCTCAAACAATTTATCCTCCATATAAAGCATTCCGTTTAGTATTTTAAAATTATTATCTTGGGTCTACTGTGACAATGTAAAAGTTAACTATCTAATCAGCCTGTTTGTAAAGGAGGACTTTAAGGTAAAAAAGTTCATTCCTATGTATGCAGCAAATACATGTAATAAAACAAATTAATCACTACATCTCCTATAAAAAGTACCAAAAGTTCCTCTTATGTCCTATAAATTTTTTAAATGTTATAATGACAGATCGGTGACAGATTAAGGAGAAATACTAAAAAAGGTGCTGTGTTTACCATTTACGCTTTTATTAACAACACATTTATCTATTACAAATAATTTGGTATTTCCTATAGATGGCTTCTAGAATCACTGTAATTAAAGTAAAATTAGAGTCTTGACTCTAATGTAGTATTATTTTATAGACAGATTATTATAATGCAAGTCTCTAAAAGCAAAATTAAGTATCAAACTGCCTATTACTTTATTTCATGAAAACGGCTGGAACACGTTTTAAAAGTATTTTGATATAGTCTTATATCTTTTGATACAGGCCCCATGACATATGTGTCATTCCACCAGAGGGCCCTGAGGAGGCCCCTGGACGATGGGCATAACTTCCTGGAGGACCCGGGGTGGCGCAAAGCAGAGCCCGGGGGACCACCCAGCCAGAGAAACGTGCCGTGTGCACTGGAAGGTGTGCGCTCAGAGAGAGTCAACAATGGTTTCCACCTGAGCCTCACACGCAAAGTCACGAGGACAAACGTTCTGAATCCCAGGCTGGATTCGCATGGAGGTGCTTCTTTCCTGGGCGTATGTAGCCTGTTTCACTGCTGCTGGCAGAGATTTATTTAATTAATGATGGGTAACAATTTTCCTGGAGGCCACCAAGTTAAACATCCGACAGTTAATCATGTGAAAGCTTTTTCATCCCACTATATAAAAGTTATTTTTAAAGAAACAGCATGTGACTGTGGGCAAGGAACTACTGAAGTATTTACAAAAAAGGACCTGGGCTGGTTACAGTTTTTCAGATTACTAAAGAATATTCCTGAACTATCGACTGTAAACATGATAAATCCTGCTTGCACTCGAACTCTCTTCATATCCTTCTAAATCCATGCTCTTCTTGATGACAGAGCTGTTAGGGCACAGACGGTATTCGACCCTATCAGTATGTAAATAGTCCAAAAAGTACTTTAATTACACTGACTTGCTTACTATAACAACTGCACCTCATAGTCTTTCGACTTTAATTAAAAGGGCAGCTAGTAGGCCATGCAACCATCAGATTTAAACCAATCACTCTAAAATCCCGTTTTAAAGCTTAACAAAAATTATAACCAGAGACTGCCGTGTCTCCCGCACAAGACAGGGATGATGACAGGGGCTGTGTGTCTTTTTCTTTTAAGCAACCCCCGGAGGTAGTACAAGCACGGGCTGAACAGACGTTTGCTGACTGCGTGGACAGTCTCGGCTCAAGCTTATTCTTGTGAACTGCTGCCGAGCACTGGTCCCCTTGCTTCGGCTGCTCCTTTTTCGCTTTGGCGTCTACTCTCCAGCCCACCTGCCCCTCCACCAGGCCCTGCCGGCACGGAACGAGAACGTTCACCAGCGTCTTCTCGGGATCCTTAGAGATGCAGACTTCTACAAATGTATCAACTGGCCTGGCTAAAAATATTTTTTAAGGCTGCTGCTGTTGGAGTGGGATTTTTTTTTTTTTCCTTCTAATGCAGAAATAACATTTTCCCCATTGGCACTGCTGTTTTCAGTAAAGAAACCTGCCGTCCAACTGTGAAATCTGACTGGTTTGAGGCCAATTCATTTAGAGGTTACAAGGAGGTAGGTGCATGCATTTTTTTCAAGTTAGAAGTTAAACCTGTTAAAAGTTTTATTACCTTTTACATCAACTTTCCATCAAAATGGATAAAAAGCAGGGACATCAAAAGCATCTCCGACTTTATGAAAGACTAAGTTCTTCATTCTAACTGTGTACACTGTCATGCGTGAATTAACGTGTCAGATTCTGAAATCTATTTTCACAGAGTCATTGCACAGGACTCCAACAGACAGTCCGAGCAGCAGCTTAAAATTAAGTGTTTCCTCTGTATACTGTTATTTTTGAAAATTACTGAGGTGTGAAGAATGAAGATGCTCCAACCCAAACCGTGTCAGTCACACTTCAGTAATGAGCCAAAAAGAGGGCCTTTCTGACGCATGAGGGTAGGACTGCTGGGGGGACCAGGGTGAAGCGGACAGAGGACCAGGGGTCGGAGCCTCACCAAGTTGTCTTCACACCACGTGTGCTAGTCACAGACTGTCAGAGCGACCTCAGAGATCACCATCCACCCCTACTTTTGGCAGACGAGGGACTGAGGCAAACAAGACAGGCCCTGCAGCGTGCTGGAGGGAGGGCGGGGCCACAGGACTGCCTCAGCTAGAAGGCTGCGCCTTCAGGCAGCGAATGTGACGGGTTTCTTTCAGTTCTCAGATCTGTGAGAAAGTGAATGGCTCAACTATACACACTACTTCTGTGGAAACATACAGTGAAACCCAAATTTTAAACACGAAAGTTTCTCCTCTTGGCATCATTATTATTGTCTAGTTACCTTGCTGTCTTTCATCCCGGCTAAATGTTGGATGGCTCCAGATATTCCTACAGCAATATAAAGTTCCTGAAAGTAAAAGAGACCATATCATTAATATGGATTTATATTATATTACATTATAAATACCTTGCAAAGTATTTGCTATTAGCAATTCATGTCTCAGACAAAAATACTTGAAATAAAATAGATGCAAGAAGTATTATTTCAATCGTGCCCTCCTCCTTCCCTGACCCCTAAGCCGTGGCCGGCTTCCTCTCCAAATGCCCACAGTCACGGAGGTGTACCAGGCCTGTGGGTGGTGAGCCTTCGAGCGCTCACTACTGTCAACGACTCCACCAAGCACATCACAGCGACTGTCCCACTTAACCTCACAACTCCATGTCAGGTGGCACTTTTTGTCTGTGCTCCTTGTTCAGCTATCACACTTCAACTCATCGCTGTATATATCCATGTGCAACATACACACATTGTATATGAACAAAGACTCACTCATATTAAAATATATTTTGACTTAGCTGTCTACCTTCTCATAAAAGCATATTTGTCTAAATGGTCATCAAGATATATTTAACTTCCTATTTAGAAGATTTGCAGGTAACTTTGATTGATATTTTTAGCATTATTTCCGTTCATTCTGAGTAGCATTTCTTTCATGAAAAGACATTCGTTAAATTGTTAATCAAAATATACTTACTAAATCTCACATTCAGGAAAACCAGGCTAACAAGTTCTAATGTAAAGATTTTTAACGCAAGTTATTTAGACAGAGAGAAACTGTCTCACTGACCACTCCCTAAGTCATCCTTGAGGCAGGCATTGGGAAGGATCAATAGTCTGTAATGAGCCCTCTGACATGCATGTCTACATTAAAATTCAAGAAGCCTAAAAGCCTCTCTGTCTGCATCATAAAATGCTAATAAAAACCTGAAGTTGATTCACTTTGGCAGAAAACATCTACATAACTATAACTATCCCACTGACTTCACCCATAAACGTCACTGAGGAAATAACAGATTCTGGGCCAACACAAACCAAGGCAGGTGGTTCCAGGGCCTTTCCTGCCTTTCTGACCAGCATGAACCGTCCAAACGGTCCGCATGACCAACAGGACCTGATCTACTATCTTGCAAACCTGGTTCTCTGAAGACAAAAGCACCGAGAAACAGCTGGGCACAGGCCTGGTCTCTGGCTGCTTTCTGAGATCTGACTGCTCGCCTGTGTGTCATAGCTGCTTTCTTCCCTTTTAAAGAACGCATATGGGCATTAGACTAATACTGCAGGGTGTGTCCTCACGGTTCAGAAAGCACTTCTGCATTTCAATAGTAATACTGTGACCCACACTGCACAGATGCCAATTTATGCAGCATTCCAGACCCCGCATCACTGCAGAACAAGGCGATCTCCACCCTGAGGCAGTCTCCTTCCAAATCAGATAGTGCATGTGTAAGATAATTCGGAGAGAAGACGAGAGTCACGTTGATGGAAAGAACAGCAATAAGGGTTCGAAAGGCGGGGGGACTGGAGAAGAGGGTGCGCACTGCAGGAAAGAGGGCAGTGCTGGAGGTCGGGCCTGGCAGCCTCGGCGAAGGGCAGAGCCCGGGAGTGCACGGGCCAGGCCAGCCTGTGGCTGCTGGCAGCGCAGGTGCCCTGCAATTCCAAACGGGGGCCGCTGGGAAAAAGCGACGCCACTGCCCGGTCAGCGGACCAGGGGTTGTTTTGAACCGAAGGGGCAGCACTTCACATAAAGGAGGACTGGCAGAAAAGAGCACAATCCCGCCTCCTTTGCCAAAATCGGAGAAAGGCTGTAGCTACAGACTCGCCCACGGCACGAGGGGCAGAGGCCTCGCTGCCGCCCTGCACGGCCGCAGGGTCTGCTGTGGCTGAGCAGGCCGGCTCGAGGAGCGCACGCCTGCGGCCGAGACCCCGCTCTGGACTCTCGCTGCCTCGGCTGGACTCCCAGCGCAGCCACCTGGCAGACACGGGCCTGTGGCCAGTTCTCTGACCTCTCTCTGCCTCTGCCTGCCTGTCTGCAAAACCGGGGTGTGAGGAGCCCCAGCCCCACAGCTTCCTGTGAGCCTCCAGTCCTTACTGCAGACTGGTTTCCCGGGACCCTGGGTGCCACCCACGACTTGAGGTTCGCTCGCCTCCTGGCTGTCTGACCCCCGCAGCGGTCTCAGAGCCAGCGTGCAGCTGCACGACTGTGAAGGCGCGTCACTCGTACTAGTCGTTAGAGATCTGCCTTTTTATGACAACTTCCCAACAGAAGGCAGTGAAGTAACGTGAGACGGGGTACTTTCTCCCCGATTCGTACCGTACCGGAGGGCTGTGTGGTCCAGGTAGAGTGTGGCGCAGCCGAATCCCTGTGGCGCCGATGCTGCGACTCTGTAAGTGGCCGCAACAGGAGAGCGCCGAGCAGCAGTGCTTACCCGAGGCTTTGCTGTTCTCGACACTGTCATTGGACGGAAGCTCAGTCTAACAACAGAGCTTAAGGTCGGATCATAAAAACCCGGAATCCAAGAGAGAAGACACTCAAGAGTGGGACCGCGCCAGCGAGAAGAGCAAAGGCCGGCGATGCAGGAGGCAGATGAGGGACGAGGCCCTCCCTCCGAAGTCACTCCCCACCCACTGCCAAGCAGGAGCCCACTTCTGCAGCGCACCCCATCTGCTCCTGCTGCCTTAGTCCTCCAGACAGAGCGAGCTATTAAAAGCAGGTTTTACTGGTCCCCGCTTGATAACAATCCTGCGTGTCTGAGAAACAGAAAGGTGACTAGAATGAAATCTTAAACCTTTTCGAGAAATCTAACCAATGTGTGGAATCAACACGGTCAGAGTATTCTTGGGTGCATGACTTGCGTTCTGGCCGCGTTCTTCAAAAAGAAAGAACAAGCACCCGCTTCCCCTGACCTTGTGCAGGAACCGTGGAATTCCAAGAGGTGTTAATGTGAGTCTTCTCCGGAGCACTGAGGGCAGAAGCTAGGAGAAAGCTGACTTGTACCCGCAGGCTATGACTGCTGCCTAACGCTGTTGTTAACCCAAAAGACATACGTGATATAAATATGTGAGCCACGTATGTAGTTTAGAATTTTCCATTAACCGCATTAAAGTCAAAAGAAACAGGTGAAACTAACTTTAATAACATTATCTTGATTTACCTAGCCACATTTCAAGTGCCCCACAGCCACATGTGGCTTAGTGGCCTCCAGGGTGAACGGCACGGATCCAAGCAAATTTCAGAACAAGCTAAGGAAGAGCCTCTGGTAAGCTCCATGGGAGCTGTGGAGCATGGTCCGACGGGAGACACAGAGGCAGAATGACACGAGTCTCCTGTGTCTCCTTTGCTTGTAACCGGTTCAGAATGAGTTCATTTATGGGTTGTTTTAAACTCTGCGAGAGAACCATACAGCAAAGTCGGCAGTGTAACAATGCCGAGGACGAGCACGAGCGACAGCAAGATTCAACGAGAGTCACAGAGGTTCAGGCAGTGTGGACCGCAGTAAGAAAGCCAAAAGCAGTTGACAACTACTGGCTTAATACAGTTAAGTTGACACTCAAAAAGAAACTATCAAATTTTGTTCTCTAATAAGTTATATTTTTTCTTAAGACTCTAGAAGAACCTGAAAAATCTATCCTTAAAAACTTACACTCTCAGGGAAAAAAAGAAATACCCAGATAATCTGAGTTGAATACATTAAAACTAAAAAATACTTGGAACGAAACACCAAAAAAGAGTACTGTGGTCCCTGTTTACCCACGATTTTGCTTTCCATGGTTTCAGTTACCCACAGTCACCTGCGGTCCAAAAATATTAAATGGAAAATTCCAGAAACAATTCGTGATATTTTTCTAGATTTAAAAATTAATGCCTAGTCAGCATGCAGTATTACACTAGTTTCGAGTGTACCACACGGTGGTTCGACATCTATCCACCTTACGAAACGACCACAAGTCTAGTCCCTCCTGTCACTGTGCAGTCACTGTAACGTTAGCGACCATGTTCCCGATGCTGCACGTCACATCCCTGTGGCTAATGTACTTTATAACTGGAAATCTGCACCTCTTAACCCCCTTCGCCTTTCATTCACAAATTTTAAACTGCCCACTGTTCTGAGCAGCAGAACTCTCGTGCCATCCGGCACTGCCCGGCCTGGGATGTGAATCATCCCCTTGACCAGCGTCTCCATGCTGCATGCATGGCCCATCCGTTAGTCACTTAGTAGCTGTCCTGATTACCAGATCGACTGCTGTGGTGTCACTGAGGGTCTTGGAACGTTTCCCTCACAGACGAGAGGAGACCACTGTATAAAACAGAACCTGTGGGAGGCAGCTAAGATGATACTTAGAAAATTATTTATAACCTTAAAAATATTCATCTTAGAAAAGGATAGAAAATGAATGAGCTAAGATCTCAACTCAAGAAAGCTGAAAATGAGCAAGTATAAGAAACCATTTACTCACTCACTATTATAAATAAGATCAGAGAGAGATGGGTTCATATCCTGACTCTCTCACTTACCTACCGTCTGTGTTCTTGGGAGAGGTACTTGACCTCTCGAGGGCTCAACTTCCTCGTGCGTACAATGGAGATAAATACCCATAGCTAAGAGGACTGGTGTGATTATGAAATAACGCCATGTATGTGAAAAGTTCAAAATGTTACCTATTACTATTAATGCTATTATTATTATTCCTAAATGATTAGTAAATCTTCAAACCAAAAGGCATATCAGGACAACCAACTACCATATGACTTTTGAGTAACGGTAATTATTATTATCTCAAAGAAAGTTGTTATTAACTTGATACAATTCTCCTGGGGTAATATATTGGGAAAACTTCTTTTCACTGAAACCTGTTAGTTTCTTTTTTCATTTAGTAAGCTATGAAGTCAGAATTTCTGTCCAACTTCCTAGACAGTGCTGGCTGGTCTAGGACGCCGGGGTGAACTTCTTTACAAGGTTTTAACACAATCTTCATACAGAGATACAAATCCAAGATACAGGTACCAAGACATATCAAATTGGCCACATAAAAAAATATAGATGAAGCTGAAATTACATGAGTTTATGATACAAACTCATATGCTGATCTTTTCTCTAGAACTGGAACAGTATTTTGGCTGCAGAAACTTCAGATCTGCTTTACTTTAATCAAAGTAGAAAGGAAAGATTTAAACATTTATTTTTTTATTTACATGAAATATGAATATGAGCGGAGTGGTTAAATCTGGAGCTTTCAGAGCAGAAAAGCCAAGTCAATATTGCTTCATCTCTTTAAAAATAAGATTTAAAATTTCTTTTCTACCAACAGTCTCTCTTTCTAGATAGAGTTGGAGAAGGAACATAGAAAACTACATTGCTTCAAAGATAAAAACGTAAGGAGACAGCATATAAGTAATTCTAGCTAGAGTTCAGAGATCCAATGCTATGCTCTCAGAAAACAATACCACTTACTGCCCAGACAGGACAAACTTTCTACAGAATGGCCACCTCTCTCTCGATCTTCACTCTGAAGGATGCAGATGCACATCCTTAAAACGGCATCTGTTCTAGGAACACGCGCGCAGGACAAATGCCAGATTGGGAGAGTTAAGTGGAATTTATGCAAATAATGAATGTCTTTCTGAGAAGCTGATTAACCAAACTCTATCTTCTAATTACTGCAAGCCTCCTGTGCATCAATATTGCTATATTTAATCCTGTTGCTCACTTAAAAGGACAAACTATTTCTTCTGTTTGCCAAAATGTGTTCAAGTCTCCTCTTTTTGGAAGAGGCCCCAAAATGCAAAGCACAGCGATCTCGCAAACAACTCCCTGACTGCATTACGAAAATCCTCAGGCAGGACTGTGGCCGAATTTTTTCACGAACAGAGCCCATCTTGGTCTGAAGCTGACAGTATGTCCACCCATCAGACAGTGCTCTGTACTAGGATAGCTCATCTTGTCACGATTCAACACAGCGTACTAATCATCACAGTGACATGGACTGTCTCTGATATGCCAATAACCATGCTGTACTTTGCTACATACTTGATGCTGATTACGGTAATAACTCTACGGCATGGAAACTGCTGCCATTTCACAGAAGAGAAAGCACAGGCTCAGGCAGGCTGGGTGAGCTGCTCAAGGTTACATCGCCTAGTAAAAGGCAAAGTTCTTAATCCAAGTTTTTTTATTTTAAATTCAAAGCTTTTTATATCACAATAACAAGACTGTGACAGTAGTAGTAATATGCTTTAACTGAAGTGACTAGTCTATTAAAAGTCTAGTAAATATACTTTTCTCAGAGGAAAAAAGAACAGTAAAACAAGATGAGATGAGATGAACAGCTAACTTAAGTTTATCTATATAAAAGTTTCATCAGTTCTGGCTAGCACTAGTTTTTATCCCATGTATCGGTATCAGTAAAAGTATCAGCCAGTAGATGAGCTCTGGGTTCCTTAACCTGAATAGAAACATAAGCTGTGCCCTTCAGATTTCTGTCTCTGGGGCCACTCGCATGTCCATTGGAATGCTCCACACACACACGCTAGCTACAAGGCCATCACAAAGACTGACTCAGAGAAGGCAAGACTTGGAAATTATTTCCCATTTCTTGTTGTCGACATTTCATGTATGTGCCTGGACTGAAAACTAGCTAACGCTTTCGGATAACAACTTTGACCTGGCTTTCAATGAAGTCAATATCTTGTTCCAAATAACTATTGATGAGAAAGGTCGAAAAGCAAAGGCAGGAAACTCTTTTAGAAGAAAAAGCAGCAGTCGTCACCTACCCTCTGGAAGTTCACACATGAACATCCCGAGGCTCAGTGGATGGACTTGGTGCTCATTAGGTACAGAATATATAGCCTAGAATTTTTAGTCGAAGATTTTTTGAAATCCTAAATTCATCCTTCATAGAAGTTTCTCCACATTCTTTCTACTGGTTCCCTTTACTCTCAAGGAAAAGCCAAGTAAATGTCTTTTTCGCAACTAGCCCAGCTATGATGCGTCAAAGCAGATGGTAATCTATACACCACTAGCAAACGCTTCATTATGTACTTCACTATTTTTGTTCAAAATATAAATTTAATAACCCAGCTGCTCAAATACAAAGTTAAAAAGATTTTTTGAAAAACAAGGATAATAACTATATTGTGACTTGCAATTCAAAAGTTTAAATGTAAATCAGAAAAAGCAAAATTTTAGCTCTTGACCTTTTAGTGGTGTTTTTTAATTGTAGGTTTTGATTACATAGGATGCATAACACTAAAATAAGGTTTTCTTAAGAGAACATTTTTACAATAAGATAGAATTTTTAATATTTAACTATTTGTAATTAAATGCTTCACATGAATCTAATTACCTTCTATACTACTGCACAGATTTTCCACTGTGGGGAAATACCCCTCGAGTATACCTGGAATGATAGAAAGCCAAGTGTATTATCATATACTTTGTTGAAATTATTCAGATGATCACTTCACATTACAGTATTTGGGTATAGGATATCAAAACCTTAGATATAGAATTAGTCTATTATAAAGCTTTGCATTTCAGCAGCTCAAATAAAAAATCTGACTATCAAATATTTTATCGGTAAGGTTTTTCAACTGACTCAGGTGGGTCAGAACATGCTAAGTTATACATACCTGCAAAGAGTTTTGGAATAGTAAGGAACCTCTCAGGTCATCTACTCGGCAGTCCTCAACCTTTCTGACACCAGGGACTGGTGCTCCCATGAGACTCTAATGCCTTTTGATCTGAGGCGGAGCTCAGGCGGTGGGTGATGCCAGCGCTGGGGAGCGGCTGAAGATACAGAGGAAGCTTAACTCGCTCGCCCGCCACTCACCTCTGCTGTGCGGCCCAGTTCCTAACAGACCGTGGACTGGCACTGGTCTGCGGCCTGGTGGTTGGGGACCCCTGATCTACACACTATCTTTACCAATAGAAAAAAAATCAAGGCCTCAGGAACAGCTGACACTAGACCCTGACGTCCAAGTACTGTTCTTTTCACTCACTGAGCTGCTTCTGCACAGCCTTTTTTGATGTTTAGTCTAAAATTACTGTGATAACATCTATGCCAAGGAGCTCATGAAAGCTACGAAGTTACCAGAGGAAAGCAGTCTCGCGGTTCTTTAAAAAGCTAAACGGAGAATTACCATATGACCCCACAATGCCACTCCTAGGTATAGAGCCAAGAGAACTGAAAACGGGGACTCAGGTACTCGTATGTGAATGTTCACAGCAGCATTATTCACAATGGCCAAAAGGTGAACACGAAACAACCAGTGTGTCTGCCCATAAATAAATGGATAAACGAAATGGTTATGGAATATTATTGGGACATTTTATATCTATGAAAAGGAATGAAGTTCTTACACATGCTGTAACACGGATGAA
The DNA here is from genome assembly GCF_000325575.1 of Pteropus alecto. Taxonomy (NCBI): domain Eukaryota; kingdom Metazoa; phylum Chordata; class Mammalia; order Chiroptera; family Pteropodidae; genus Pteropus; species Pteropus alecto. The sequence continues at coordinate 6,873,297 of NW_006430726.1, forward strand.
ATCTGAAAAGTCTAAATGAAGACAGTCACAAAAGGACAAATATTTCATGACTCCACTTTTATGAAAAACCTAGCATAGGCAAAATCACAGATACATCAAGTAGATGAGGGACGACGACCAGAGGCTGGGTGGGATGGATGGGGAGCTAGTACTGAATGGCTACAGAGCTCCTGTTTGGGGTGATGAAAATCTGTGGCTATAGACAGTGATGGCTGCACAACACTGTGAATGTTATTAATGCCGCTGAATTGTACACTTAAAATGGTTAAAATGGTAAATTTTGTTAGATTTTACCATAATAAAAAGTCATTAGAAAGTTATCACCCTGAAAGAAACTTTCATGCAACTCTCCATCTTCAGAAAAATCTGATTTTAGAATCTTGTGATTTCAACAATTATCAAAAATAAATAGTTCACTTCATAAACTATATAAATGTCTAACCACTGTGCAGTACACTTGAGACTAGCATAAAATTTAAAGAAATAGTAATTCATATAATGCTAAAAAAAAATAACAACAATAGTAGCTTAAACCAGGTACAGGATCTATGGAAATTCTCTGTACTATTGTTGCAATTTTTCTGTAACTCTAAAACTGTTCTAAAAAGTAGTTTATCAAAATAAATAAAAATAAAAACCAACTGAAGTTGTGAGGTTCAGCCCAAGTTATAGAAAGACTCCTTGAAGCATCTTCTAAAGTTATAAGAATTTGAACTAAGTCATTAAAATGTTCTTGTCTACAACATGTTAGCGCTCATGTCTCAGGCCCTCAAGTGAACAAAGGGATTGAATTGCACATGCTAAGCGATCAGTCGTCCACTGAGTAAACATCTTCTGGTGCAGTGTCTCATGTTCTCTGACCTTCACGTGCATGTTTATCACATCTGAAGCTATGCATGAGAAAGTAAATCAGCTTTTCTATGAAATAACCAAAAACACAGAGAAAGAATAGAAATTTAGAGTAGTTTTATTCCTTTCAAGTTACCACACTGAGATAACTACAACAAAGATTTTTGTGTACTCTAGATTTTTACGCCAGCTGTTAAATTAGACTGTGTGCAAGACGTGTCAATATACCTTAACAGTGGCATGCTGTTAAAGTTATGATACATAAAAAAAATCCAAGACTCTCCAAAAGTTAAAAATTTTAACTTTATATACAAAATGGTAATGTATCAAAAACTTCATTGAATTCCATTTAGTCCTCTGAAATAAACGTTTAGAGAAATCAGTTTAATAAAAATTAGCTAAGAAAATAAATCCAAGATAAAATTATAACTTGAAGATACAACTGGAACTAATTTTTAGCAAATAAGTTTTTACCTACTGCACAACCAAACCACAGCATATAAATTCTATGACTTCTCCTTTGTCACTTTAAGCGCCTCTGTAAGAGCCTGGAGCACCCAGGCCATGTAATTGCCTCTGAGAAGCGCGCTCAGGGTGTTTCCTGGGCTGCAGGTCCGCGCAGCATCTCTTTGTCCTCTTGGGAACAGGACATCGACTGCTTTCAGCTAAATGCACTCACATATGAATATTTTAGTACAATTTAATGCTTCTATACCAACCCCAAAGGAATAGAGCATCAATTTGTGAACATGGTTCTCTGGGAGTTAAAAGCCAAGTTGGATAATGCAGTATGAAAGGGGTTGTCAATCTGTAGCTCTTTAGCAAGTCAGAAAAGCAGTCCATAAATTCAGTCCCCGCTGTATACAAATAACTCTATAAAGTTTGCTCCTACACAGACTTTCCAACATTAATGGGTTTTCAAAAGAGAACCCCAGAAACACAATTTCTTGTCTTGGTCAATTCTCCCCCCAAACTACTGCTTCTTCATCTAGTAACTATTAGCTTAATCTCAGAATCATAAATGAACCGCTGGTCTATTCGTCAAGTACCAAAATACAAAGTAATCTACGTTCACGAAGATGATGCACTAAACAGAAAAACACATTTCCCTGGCAACAAGTTACAGATTCTTTAATGACTGCAATATGCTTATATGTGTGGATGGTTAGGAAGGTAAAGTCATCAATGGAGCTTCCAAAAGGCAATCCAGAAAAAAAACGTAAAATGGAAACTACTACTAATTAAATTCTAGTCATAGCACAAATCTGACACTGTATTTAGTTCAACGAATATTAAAGCAGAAAGTTTTTCCTCTAAGATCACAAGACAAGGATACACAATGCTCGCCACTTTTATGCAACACAGTATGGAAGTCCTAGATACAGAAATTAGGCAAGAAAAGAAAGGCATATGAATTAGAAAGAAAGAAATAAGACTAACTCTATTTGAAGATGACATTACATATACAGAAAACCTGAAGGACTCCACCAAAAGAACTGTTAGATCTAAAAAATGAATTCAGTAAAGCTATAAGATTCAAAATTAACACATATTAAACTGTTGTGCTTCTATACACTAACAACAAACTATCAGAAAGAGAAATTAAGAAAACAATCCAATTTACAATTCCTTCAAAAAGAATAAAATACCTAGAAATAAATTTAACCAAAGTGAAAGACCTATTCTCTGAAAACTATAAGACATTAATAAGAGAAACTGAAGAAGACACAAATAAATGAAAAGATAGTCTGCACTCATGGACTGGAAGAATTAATGTAGTTTAAATGTCCATACCACCCAAAGCAATCTAAAGATTCAATGTAATCCCCTGTCAAAATCCCAATGTCATTTTTCAAAGAAAAATGTCAATCCTAACATTTGTATGGAACCACAAAATGGCCCCAATATCCAATCTTAACAAAGATCTAAGTCAAAGGCATCATACTCCCTGATTTCAAATGATATTACAAAGCTATAGTAATCAAAACGGTATGGTACTGGCATAAAAAGAGACACGTAGAACAATGGAACAGAACAGAGAGCCCAGAAATAAATCCATACATTATGGTCAACTGATTTACAGTAAAGGAACCAAGAAAATACAAAAGAGTAAAAGACAATCTCACAATAAATTGTGTTGAGAAAACTGGACCATAAGATGCAAAAGAATGAAACTCGACCACTATCTATACACAGATCCAAATTTAGTAAAGATAAATGCAAGTATTGTGTTTAGCTTTAAACACAAAGAAACACTGCATTATTAGTTGACAGTGGAGACTTGGTTTTACAGTAGGCAATAAAGGGTGGAGGAAGAAGACAGAGCTTTTGGGTAGCCACAAGTATAATACACGCAAACACTGGGATATGGCTGCCAAGAACCTAATGCAATATTAAGTAGCATTAATTAAAATGTTATTTAGGAAGATAATAATCCAATTCTGCACTAGTCGGAGCAATGTGAGGTAATGCATTCAATTCTGAGCCTCAGGACTCCTGCTTACAGCCCTGAGGAAATGACTCATATCAGACTAACCCTTCTGTGGAGAAAAACTATGAAACTGGGTTAAAATACCGACAGTCACTGTTTCAGTACACTGGAGAGCAACTGAGACAGAGAGCACCTGAGAAGCCAGAATTCTGCAGGGAGGGAGCAGGAGATGAGCCCACCCGATACTTCTACTTTCTCCCTTGGGGCATTTGCAGATTTCCCACAGGGGGATAAAAACCAATCAGAAAGCAGTTACTTCGGATAGAAACCTGCAGTCTTATTAGCTGAGGAAACACACACACACACGACAGTATTTGTGGCTGCCACATTAGCTGGAAAGTAAGGAAAAAATTCCAGAGGAAGAACAACAAACTGCACACATACGCTGCTCGAAACTCTGGCTGACTCCTATACGAGAGATAGGCAAGGTTAGGGCTTCTAAGCCCCTATGGCTAGGAGTAAAGGAGAGGACAGAGTTTGGAGTTCGAATTCAGCCAAGTTAATTGCCTGCTAAAACAAAAAATTAATATTCTTAATAGGAATATAACAGAAACTAGAATCTCTACACACGTTATTCACTGTCTATAATCCGAAAAGTACTAGGCCAGTGATGCTGACTATATGGTCTGCACATCCCTGGAAGCTCCAAGACCTTTTGGCAGTCTGCAAGGTCAAGACTGTTTTCACAGTAATACTAAAATGGGGTCTGCCCTTTTCTCTTATACTATCGCAACTGTATAGTGGGTTTTCCAGTGGCTACGTAACTTTTGAAGAAATCATCATTCTGATAACTTCTAGAATGTATCTGTATTTTTGTGTTTCCTAAAAATCTCCAATCATGATTATGGGTTTGTCTGTTTCTCACTTCACTTGTCAGTTTTTGCTTGATGTATTTTGAGTCTGCTATTGTGTACTCGTACATTCATAATTGTTCTGTCTCTTGATAAACTGATTTCTTTTATCATTACATAATGTCCCTCTTTATCTTTGGCAGTACTGTCTTGAAGTCTACTTTATCTGATATTAATAAAGACACTCCAGATTTCTTATGCTTACTGTCTGTATGGTATTTTTCTATCCTTTCCCTTTCAATGTATATTTTCTTTTATATTTAAACTGTATTTCTTATAGGTGACATATAGTTGAGTCTCGCCTTTTACACATTCTGACAATCTCTGCTTTTTGACTGGAGCATTTAGTTCATTCATATTTTTCTCTACTACTAAGAATTTCCTTTTATCATTCTTTAAAGAAGTCTCCATCACATTTGGAAATTTCCTGGTCATTGTTTTTTCAAATAGTTTTTTCTGTTCCAATTACATATATATTAGGCCTCCCTAAAGTTGTCCCACAGTTTATCAATGCTCTGTCCATTGTTTTTCCTGTATTTTCTTCTTAGTTCTCTTATTTCATTTTGGATAGTTTCTGCCGCCATATCTTCAAGTTCACTAATCTTTTTTCTTGCAGTGTCTAGCGGCAGAAAGTACATATACATTCTTTTCAAGTGCACACAGTGTGTTCACCGAGATATAGCACTTGCTAGGCTATAAAATAAGTCACGAAAAAATTTTAAGACTGAATATTAAAAAGATGATCTCCAAAGTTAAATTAGAAATCAATAATAGAAAGCTATGTAGGG
>NW_006430726.1:6878641-6895969 GCF_000325575.1 Pteropus alecto
TTCTAAATTAGAAAAATTTTTAAATGAATGAAAAAACACAACACATCAAAATTTGTGGGATCAAGCTAAAGCAGCACTTAGAAGAAATTTATAACTTTAATGTTTACATTTAAAAACAAGCAAAATATAAATTTAATGAAGTTCTACCTTAAGAGTTAGGTGAACCCAAAGAGTAATTAGAAGGAAATTAAGAGCAAAAGGCAGTAAAAAGAAAACAATAAAAAAAAAATTTAAGCTAAAAGTTGGTAAACTGTTGGCGTAGCTCCTCTGGAAAACAGTGTGTCACTTCCTCAAAAGGTTAAACACAGAGTTACCATGTGCCCTAGCAATTCTGCTCCCAGGTATATATCCAGGAAGCATGAAAACATATGTCCACACAAAAACTTGTACATAAATATTCATATCTGTATCATTCATAAGAGCCAAAAAGGAAAAACAACCTAAATGCCCATCAGATGACAGATAATGTGGTATATCCGTGTAATGGAATACTATTTGGCAATAACACGGAATACTAATGACATGAATAAACCTTGAGAACATTATGCTAAATGAAAAAGTCACTCATAAAAGGCCACATATTATATGATTCCATTTATATGAAATGTCTGGAATAGGCAAATCTATATAGACAGAAAGGTCGGTGGCTGACTAGGGCTAGGGGAGTTGGGAAGAAATGAGTATGCAGTTTCTTTTCGGGGTGATGAAAGTGTTCTAGAACTGACGGAGGTGATGGCTGGGCAACTCTGTGAACATACTAAAAGCCGCTGAACTAACTACTTAACTCAATAAAGCTCTTATGTTTAAAAGGTAGATAACTGAAGAGATTTTTAAAATTTTTTTTATAAATTCCTACCTAAACTGATGAAGAGAAGGGAACAAAAGAGATAAGACACAAATTACCAATGGCAGAAATTAAAGGGGAGCTATCACTCTAGATCTTACAGATAATAAAAGAAAAACAGGGCAATATTATAAACAACTTTATCCAATATATTTGACAACCTAGAAGAACTTGACCAATTCCTTGAAACATATCACTTGGCAAAAGAGGCTCAAAATAAAATAGAAAACCTGAACAGCCCTAAATCTATTAAAGAAATTGAGTTAATTGTCAAATACACCAACAAAGAAAACTCATTGAGAGGCCCTGGGAACAGCGACACCCCCGTAGTGAAGAACGCAACTACCACTCAGTTGTCTTCTAAACACCATTTTTCACTAAAAGGAACCAGGGCTCCTTGGAGAAAACACTGATTCCAGGGCTGGGACGAGAAAGTACTAAATGGGCTTGGAACATCTTATTCAGTCAGAAAGTAAGAAGGGGCTCAAAGAATGGTGAGATCATGTCAAAAAGACACAGAAGCCACCCTGAAGGTCCTCAATGGCCATATGTAGGATAATTTCTACATCAATAAGAACAGATTTTCACTCACTGAATAAAATAAAAACTATACATTCATACTGATATAAATGAATAAACTTAAAGTTTGAGGAGAACTGGAGTATTCACGGCATTTCAAAGTACCTCTGCATAAATCATTTATTAATTACAAAGGGAAAAGCAACTTTACAGTACAGAAGTGTGACAGGTATCACCTTAATCGAATGATCAAAGTGAAAATCATTAGTAATAAGACAAAATGAAACTGTGTACCACCTGAGAGAATAAAATATCACTTTTGTGATGTTCCTATTGGAGATGTGTAACCTCAATTGAATTGTGAGGAAACATCAGACAAATCCAAATTGATGGACAAGACACAAATTACTGATGGCAGAAATTAAATAAAAATATACACACATATATATAGATGTCCAGGCCTAACTCAGAATTAATGAATCAGAATTCTAATCTATGAAACAGCTGTCCTATAATCTTCCGAAGTATCAAGGTCATCAAAGTCAATATAAGCCAGGAACTGTTTACAATGGAAGGACACACGACAACTATATGCAACACATGATTCTGAACTAGACGCCTTTGCTATAAAGAATATTACTGGGACAGCTGGCAAAATCTGAATGGGGTCTGATGATGAGACAAGATTAAAACGATCAGTGTTTATGTCCTGACTTTAAAGGTTGTACTGTAGTTATGCAGGATAATGTCCTACATATTAGATGATGATGGGGCACCATCTCAGCAACGTACTCTCAAATGGTCCCCCAAATAAAGGTTTTTTGCTCTCTATTTACAAGTTTTCTATAGACCTGAGATGGGTTCCAAAAGTTTTAAAGCCTTAAATAAAAATATACACACATATATATAGATGTCCAGGCCTAACTCAGAATTAATGAATCAGAATCTCTACAGATTGCATGATTTACATTAAAGAAAGTCTTCAAAAGCTTTCATATATTTAAATTCCTTATAAAAAATTTCGATAATTCTATATTCACAACAGTGAGGTTGAAGAAAGCGGAATGTATGACATTTATTTTCAATACAGTTAACGATGCCACTGTTCATTCCCTGTCATTCTACTATTCGACTTAATAACAAGTGCTCCCTTTTAGCCAAAATAAATAAAAGTCCATTTGCCACCTCGGTGCATGTCTTTGAATATCTTGTAGAAGTATTACTGATTAGGAAGGTTGTAGATTCAAGCCTGAAGTTTTCTACTCATGTAGACTTGGACAAACAAGATTCCCACAAAAAACATACGTGTGCCACACTCATCAAATTCCATGGAAGGCGCAAGCTCATCTACTCCAAAAATGCTCTTTCGCGGCCTAACGAACAGGAATCACAAGCAAACAGGTCACATGGTTTTGTAACTTCATTTTTAAGTAGTTTCAGTACCTATTTCAGATTCTTAGATCATCTTATCTGACTTTGAATAAGGTGAACAACACAAAAAGTATTAACCACAAAAGACCAATACATTAGATCTGATAAAAATTAAAAATTTCTGCTTGTCAAAAGAAAATGAAAAGGAAAGCCCCAGCATGGGAAAAAAATATTCACGGTACATGTATCTGACCAAGAATTTGTACACAGGTTATATACAGAACTTCTACAAAGAGACAAGAACCAGATTTTAAAATGGGCAAGACTGAACAGGCACTTCGAAACAAACTTCAAAGAAAAGACTTGGAATTCTGACTCTTGAAAGTCTGAATGGACATCTGATAGAACAGGGCACTGAGATACCAGGTTTTTTAAAAGGGCTACAACTTAATATAGGTTTCTCTCCACTATCCAAAAGTAGAGCAGTCCTATGAAACTTTTCATAAGCCAAAATGGCATAAAACAAAAAAGCAATGATCATTAATGTATATGGAAAACTTTTTGAGAGTTCTCAGACCCCCAAAATAACATACTAAATCATATCAAACAACATACGAACCCTAAAATAGCACTAACTGCTTGGGGTGCTGCTGCCTCCACACCTGCAGAACAAACACTGAATGTGATTTTCACTTTTCATGTTTTTTTCCTAAAAAGAAAAATCCTCGAAACGAGTACTAATGTAGGTCTTCCCAAAAGCAAAGTGTCTTGACACAAACTTTTGAAAAGCGTGAGATATCTGCATCTTGTTTCAAAACTATGTAAATAACTCACTTTCTTCTAAACAATAAAGATTTAAACTGGCGGAGAACCCTAATCACTGAAAACTTGGATCATCTAAGAAACGTGAACAATCGTTAGATATTGTTACTGATTCGACTTTGAAATCAAAGCATTCCTTTCCTAAGTTCTGGACAGGTTTACCTGAAGAACTTTCTAGTGTCACTTATCTTTATGGATCAGAATTTTCTGAATTTCAAACAACTAGACAAAATACAGAAATAAAGTAGGTGTTCCAGAAGATGTAAGGCTACAACTGCCATTCGTACAGCTTCTGATTTTGAGAATCTGTGTTCATTAATATAGACTGCTTTTGCTGACTGATTCCTAATATACAGGCATTATGGTAAACAAATGTCACTGTGAACTTACAAAATCTACTTAACAATAAAACGCTGCTTTTACCAATTTTGAATTTGGTGTTGTAATATGAATTCGACCAGTGTCCCATTGCTTTAAAATATCTCAAAAACAATGCTGGCTTTAGGAACTGCTAAGCATTTTACTGAAACTAAGAAATCCACAGACCTCGTGAAAAGAGTACATTGACATGATAATGGCTAACTGCTTAAGTACACGGAATAAGACATAAATCATAGAGATGAGTGTTCGACAAATACATACAGTTCTTATCCCCACAGAATTCTGTGCAGCCTATTTTGTTGCGGTACTTACTGGGGCTACTATTTTTCCCGTCTGTCCAACTTGCATGTCATTGGGAACAAAGCCAGCATCAACAGCAGCACGAGAAGCACCAACTAAGGGGAAAAAAATGTGATTTTTTTAAGTCCGATTATTCAACTAGTTGGGATATTCACTGGTAACTAAAAAAAGACACTGACGTAGTACAGTTAGAAATTTATTTTATTAAGGCCTTCCTTTATTAACCACTAGGTCAATCCTCGTAATTTCTCAATGATTTTTAGCTTCTGAGTCATTGTCACGTTCTCCAATACTCATCTTGTCTTAATCCTGAGAGATTTCAACACCCTGGTTTCTTGGTTCCTTGAACGATCCTCTTCCAGTCATCTTGTCCTTCATGTCACCTCAGCCACCCCCGTGGCCATATCTCCAACCTTTCCATTACCCACCTCCCTCAATAATTCCCATTTCCGGCATTTCTCTGTGACTTCCTCTTACCAGCTGACCCCTTTTAGTGCCCAACTCCAACAGCCCTCTGACCCCACTGTGGCCTACACCTCTGTTCACTGACCTCTCCAATCCTGTTCCCTTAAATTCTACGATCAGTGCTCTAATCACTCCTTTGCAACGTGCCTTCCTGAAATCATCACACACAAATGGCAAAACTTCCATCTCTGGTTAACTGACTAAGCAATGTCTTCACCTTCTCCGTACTTGTTCTCCTGTAGTTCAGCACGACTGCATAAAACCCCAACACTCAGCCTGTTAACTGGGTTCTACTTTTAATAAACAGGCCTTAATTTTCTCACTCTTTCATAAACTATAATTTCCTATCTCTTCCTCTCCCTTCAAACTTCCAACACTCTTTAACATCCTCACTTCCAGCTGATGACTTTGCTTCCTATTTCACTAAAAAACTGAAACAATCAGAAGAGACCTTCCACATGCTCCAGCTCACACACACAACCTGTCAACCTGATGCTGTGTCCCTAGTCCCTCTTGCCCACTCAAGGACACTGCTCCAGCAACTCTCCCTCTCTCCTGTGTGGTCAATCTTCCCTCTCAACTGGAGCTTCCCATCAGCATGTAAGCATGCTATCATCTGTTCCATCTTTTAAAAAGTCCCTTTTTGGGGCTGCTCTCCCTCTAGCTACTGCTCTGCTGTATTGAAATCCCTCTAAAGAGCTGTCTGTATTCACTGTCTCTAATTCCAGGTCTATGTCTCAAACCTTTTTTATTAAAATATAATAAACATGCAGAAAACCACACAAATCACAATGTATTGCTCAATGGCTTATCGAAAAGTGAATACGGCCACGTAACCACTACCTAGGACCAATTTTTTAAACCCATTTCAATCAGGTTTTTGCCCTACCCACTCCACTAAAACTGTTCAAGGTCACCAATGAGCTTGAAGTGGCTAAATCCATTAGTCGCTTTTCACATCTCACCTTCCCTGACCTATCAGCAGCACTCTGGACACAGTGGCCGCTCCGCCCTCCCTTACTGAGACGCTTCCTCCTGGACTCAAAACACCAGCATCTGTGCTGGTCCCTGCCTCAGCCACCACTCCTTTTGGTTTTTGTTCTCCTCTGCCTCTTAATCTTACAGTGTTGTCTAGGGCTCGGTCCTGGGATCTATTATTTCTTATTGCCACTCACGGCCCTTAGTGGTTTCATCCAATCTTATGGCTTCAAGCACCATCTAAATGCAACTGATTTTATAGCTCCAGCCCAGACTCCTTCACTGCACGCCACATCCCGTTACCAACTGCTTAACTGGCATCTCTACTTGGATGTCTAGAATTGGACATCTCAAAACTTAAGATGCCCCAAACTGAACTCCTGATCTCTCCCTGGAAACAGCACACTTGGGGTCTTCTCCATCTCAGCTAACGGCAACTCCATCCTTCCTGTTGCCAGATAAAAACTTTCTCTCGTAATCCATATGCAATGTCAGGAAATCCCAATGGTTCTACCTTCAAATATATACCCCCAAAATGACTATTTCTCCCCACATCTACTGCTACTAACCTGGTTCAAATCATGAGCATCTCCCACCTGAATGGATGAAAAAGCTAACTGATCTCCCTGTTATTGTACTTTCCCCCTACAGTCTAGTCTCAAAACTGCAGCCAGAGTGATCCTTTTAATATGTATCAGATCAGGTGACTCTTCTGCTCACTTAACCTATTACCCTCGAGGTCCGTGCACATTGTTCATGACTGAGTAACTCATCAACACACTTTTAATAACAAGTTGTCTTTCATAGAAATGGTTAATGACAACTTTAAAATAATATCAAATGTTAATTTCTATTTGCATTAAAGTATTAGACCACCAATACAGAGGAAAAAAATAAATGCATTCCTGAATCCAGAGTAGGAATTGCAGTTTTTTAAAATGGAAAAAACTATTAAGACATGGAAATGTAAGAGTATAACATAACTGAAAAGAATGAGGACACCCTCTCCTCGCTGAATGCTATACCATTTATTTGGAGACTAAGGAAAACTGTTTCAGAGAGTAAACTTAAAAACCAGAGAAAGCAAAATAATTTGCACCCTTGAGTGACTTATACATAAAATGAAATAATGAAGAAAAAATATTTCCAATGAAAAGGGAACATTCTTCTACTAAAGAAAATAACTTTACCTGCGGCATGAAGTTGATCTGCCAAATCATATAACAACTTAAAGTTCTCTCCACTCTTCAAACCCCGACCTCATTAAAAGAAAAGATGGTGAAAAAAAACAAATTAAGCAAACATAAACTCCATCCTATAAAAATTTTGCAACTCTGTGTACCTGAGTGGTCTTTGTACTACACATCTGCCACATTAAATATGCCACCTCCTATAAAGCCTCTCCTGACTTCCCTAATGATAGTCCTGTATCTGCCCTATAAAGCATTCAACACTACTACAATTAACTAGCCAGGGTCAACTCATTATATAATCAGTGTTTAAAATCTCTTTAACTGGAGGATCCATATCTATCTGGTCACTGCTATATCCACAGTATTCTGCAAAACTTCATTGAGTGATGACTGAATGAAGTTATTTATTATTTGAATGAAGTCACTGCACTCGACTTCAAACTTCTTCACAGCAAGAAGCCCTGCTTTTTCCTCTGTTTCTCCAGCACTTTGCAATGGGCCTGGCATGGAAAAGACACCCAATAAACATTTCTTGAAGAAATAAGTGAATAAAAGAGTCAGAAATAGCTTTTTGAAATATTACATTATTTCTTCTCAGTGGTCCTTGCAATACAGAGCCGTCTGGATGCTTAATTATTTTGCTCGATGTTTAGTTTGGAAAGATTTTAAAATCATAGCAGACTATAAAGTTTGTTTGTTTTTTTAAAGTAAGGAGCATGACATACAAAAAGAAGAAAGTCTTGCACAATATTAACAGCTTTGATACTAAATGTGAAGAAACTTTCAAAGAGTTATTCACAGGGACCGACCCAGCCAGCACTGGGAATCTTTCAAAGTAGAGTGAAGGGTTAGGAAGCATACAACAGGGCCCTGAGTCCAACCTGTTCTTTTTACGATTCAGAAGCAACCATACTCTTCAGAATAACATGGAAGTCGGTCAGCAAAACAAAGATATCAAGTTGCAGTTATGGAGACAAGATCTGTAAAATGCTCCCCGCTGGTGCCAGGGACTCAGATTTGCAACAGAAAGCCCAAATCGTGTATTAAGTTTATGATTTCACTTATTAATTGGTAAAATGGGAATAATACTTGCAACTTACCTACTTCTTACCTTTGGGGGAAAAAAATCTGTGCTCCTCTAAAAGAAATATTAATAAAATCAAAGTATCTTAAGCTTACGTCATGTTTTAAAACCAATACATCACACATCTCACTTACCACCAGACACCACCACCTGGGCGCCAGTTAGCTCTGGCCGGTCGCTTTTTGTTAATTTCTGGTCAAGCCATTCCGACAGCCCCACCGGGGAAGTATCTGATGCTACACGCATTGATACATATATAACGAAAAAAGGACCATGAGTTGAAGTTCCAAAATAAGAATTTTTAAGAGAAACACACAAAAAATTAATTTCATAAAATTTAAGTATGTTACTGTGCATTTTTTCTGCTCCTTTCATTCTCTGATTTTTTGAGAGACTTAAAGGGACTAGATTCCAGCTTTCACCTCATTAGCTGTATGACTTTTGAGAAGTCATTTAATGCTGAGTCTACCTGTAAAATGGGAAGAACCCTATCTCTCTGAGGTTAAAATAAGATACTAAATATGTTAAAGTGTGACACTCTACACGCTTACTGAATCTCCCGAGGACCATGACAGGAAACAGTGAGAGGACAGTAATCTTTTGGACCCTCTCTCCACTCCTATTATCTACCAAAGCTACTATCCTAGTACCAAAAATGATATGAAAAAAAGCATGTCATAAATATTTCTTATTTTTGTATAAGATGGGGGATATCATTTAGATTGAGCTATCAAGTACTCTGCATTAGAAATTTAACTAGAGATCACCTCTTATACTACTCTAATCTATGCACTAAAAATCAAGAAACACAATATAAACCCCAAATTAACACTCACCCTTTTCTGAACTGGCGCTACCTCCACTTGTTGCTGCAGCTTCGAAAGATGTTCCTCGGACAGAAAACACCTTTACTTTCTCATCGCACTTCACTGTACATAAAGCATTTCCTAAAATACACAATGTATTAAAAAAAAATGAAAGGCAACAAAAGTATTCCTTAGAGGTTCAGAATTTACTTCACAAAGACAAGGCAGAAATAACTGTAGGCCAGTTTTCTACCTTTACTAAGTACAGGACAAAGAACCGTAGCATTGAAGAATCATATCAGTAGATATTTGCTTAACACTGAACATCTTTATAAATAGGACAAATGCTGACTTGCCTGGAAGCAAGTAACTGGAACAGGCAGCCACACTAATAAGGCACATGTAAACAAAAGCTTCCCTCTCCAAAATACCACAATCAGTAACTCAACAGTATGAGCTGGAACGGCTCAGTAAGAGGGAAGCTACTTCACGTGTTGAGACGAAAATAAGTGAAAACATGATAGGGCATGAAGAACATGAAGTGCAATGTGCCAAGATTTTAAAAGAATTTGAGACACGTTAAGATAGTATATTTCAAGCAAGTGTATGACTTTTTAAAAAATCCAATCTTCAAGATTAATTTCTGCTTTTAAAATTTACAAAAACTTAACATGTTTATTAATTATTTTCTTTGTGCACTCACCTGCATAAATAGTTCTCACAAATGTGTCAGGTGACTTGATCGCAATGATGTCAGAAACTGGGGCAACATCAAGTTTGGCCGCTATTCTGGGCAAAAGGTTCTATAAGTAAAATAAGCAGTAAGTTACACACCTACCTGCTGATGAATGGCTAAAAACTACTGACGATAACATTCTTTAAATACACATTCTGTAGAAATTTTAATTAAAATATTTCATATTTCACATACATCTTTAGACATACAACTTAAAGCACAATTTTTTGGATAGCTTTGAGATTAAGTGAGCATCTATCATTACTCTAACTGCATTAAGAGTTTATGAGTTTTATATTAATAAACAACCTTAACTCAATATGTTGAATTATGAGATACAATATTGTTTTAATATTACTTATAAAGTGTGACATTTATGAATTACTGAATTTAGATAAAATAGAAAAATATTTAGAAAAGTAATAAAATTCTCAAATACTAAGAAAGAATATACTTGTATATATTGACCTGACATATATAAAAGAAATGATTTCAAAGCAGACATTTTCACCTTTTAAAAAATTGATATTGCATAAAAAAAAGCAAAACTAACCTAAATGTCCATCAACAGGGGATAGGTTTATAAATCATCCATATAATGTAATCTTATGTAACCATAAAAATTAGAAAGCTGAAGCACAGCCTATACAGCATGTATAAAAAGAGCAAGGCAAATTAGCGTAAATATTTTTCCTGTATACACCTATCACGGCTCTGGGATAGAGACACGTGATAACTCTGCTCTCGCTAGCAGGGATCACTGGGAAAGCCACAGCATCCCCAGATATCAGTTGCCTTACCTCATGTCAGAGGAAAAGACTCTCTATGCTTCTAGTCCAAAATTCTAAGAGAGAGTCGGTTAGTAAAGACTGAATATCTGAACTTTCTACACTCAAAGATTCTTAGATGGTGACATAATCTAAATGTAATCAAAAAGGGAAGTGTTGCTTCCATCACACAACTAGTAAAGCTGAATGCCACACTGCTCTCTACACAGTGCTCACTCGATGGTGTCTCCTGAATGTGACGGCACATGACAGACGCCCCCTCTAGTGGGCAAGTCCCTCTCACTGTGGTATCTCCTGAACGTGATGGCACACGACAGACGCCCCCTCTAGTGGGCAAGTCCTTCTCACTGTGACAGTGCTCAAGTCCCTCTCCTCGTTCCGTCGCTAAACCTCCCTGCTCTCTTGGAATTCTCTCAGCATCGCCTTCTAATTACTCCTTTATTCTAGATCCTTCCACATGCATGTATAATTACACTATTTAGATAGCAATCACATGTAGTTTGATTTAAAATAATTCCTAATAAACATGCCCTCAACTAAATTTATAAGCACCCTGAAGGTAGAGGTTTTATGTCCTCTATTTCCCGGATACCTAATCTATATCTAATAAGTGGTTCTATATAATTTGATGCTTACAAGTGTTCACAGCCTGCATCAATTTTCCAGCTGTCATAATTCCAACAGGAAAGATTTTCTAATTTTTAGTTTGTTACCTACATTATATAGTAATCGTCTTTCAACCAAAGTAGAAAAGCTACTGAAAAGTACTTGTAGTTTATAACACCATAATTAGAAAACATTAAGATCTCTTAGAAAATAAAAGGTTTGAAATTATGTAATTCGGCAAAAGCAGTTCTAAGAGAGAAGTTCATAACTATACAGGCCTACCTCAAGAAACTAGAAAATTCTCCAATAAACAATCTAAACTTATACCTCAAAGAACTAAAAAGAACAAAGCCCAAAGTGAGCAGAAGAGAGGGGGGTAAAAAAAGATCAGAAAGAAATAAATGAAATAGAGACTAAAAAAGAATAGAAAAGATCAATGAAACCAAGAACTGGTTCTCTGAAAAGATAAAATTGACAAACCTTTAGCAAAACTCATGAAGACAAAGAGAGCCCAAACAAATCTAATCATAAATGAAAGAAGTGACAACTAACATCACAGAAATACAAAGAATCACTAAAGAATACTATAAATGATAACATGCAAACAAATTCAACAATCTAGAAGAAATGGATAAACATCCAGAAGCATACAACCTTCCAAGGGTGAACCAGGAAAAAAAAAAATCTAAACAGACTGATTACTAGCAGTGAAATTGAAGCAGTAATCAAAAAACTCTGAACAAACCCCGGACCACACGGCTTCACAAGTGAATTCTACCTGTTCTTCTTAAGCAAGTCAAAAAAAAAAAAAAAATCAAAGAAGAATGAATGCTTCCAAACTCATTCTACCAAGCCAGTATTACTCTGATACCAAAACCAAACAAAGACAGTACAAAAAAAAAAAAAAAATTACAGGCCAATCTCCTTGATAAATATAAATTAAAAAAATATTAGCACACCAGGTTCGGCAATACATTAAAAGGATTATACCTCAAGACCAAATGGAATTTATCCCAGGATGCAAGGATGGTTCAACATCCATAAACCAATCAACATAATACAATAACAAAATGGAGGATAAAAATCATATGATCGCCTAAATAGATGCAGAAAAAACACTTGACAAAATTTAACATCCCTTTATAAAAACTCTCAACAAAGTGGGCATAAAAGGAACATACCACAGCATAATAAAGGCTATATATGACAACCCCACAGCTAATATCACACTCAACGGTGAAAAGCTGAAAGCTTTTCCTCTTAGATCGGGAACAAGAGAAGGATGTCCACTTTTATCACTTCTATTCAACAGAGTATTAGAAGTTTATAGCAATCAGACAAGAAGTAAAAGGCATCCAAATCAGAGAGGGATAAGTAAAATTCTTATGTGCATGATACTGTATATAAAGCCCTAAAGACTCCACCAAAAACTACCAGAATAAATGAATTCAGTAAAGTTATAGAATACAAAATAATATACACCAATAACAAATGATCAGAAGAAGAAATTAAGAAAACCAACTCATTTACAATCGCATCAAAAAGCATAAGCACCCAGGAATAAATTTAATGAAAGTCGTGAAAGACCTGTACTCTGAAAACTGTAAGATACGGCAGAAAGATATTGTAGAAGATATAAATAAATGGAAGGATATACTACATTCATGGATTAAAAGGATATTTTTTAAATGTCTTTACTAACTACAAAAATAAACAGATTCAATGCAATTCCTACTAAAATGCCAATGGCAATCTTCTCAAAACTAGAAAAACTAATCCCAAACTTTTTAAGGAGCCACAAAAGACCCCAAACAAACAAAAAACTTCGAGAAAGAACAAAGTGGGAAATATCATGCTCCCTGATTTCGAACTATACTTCAAAGCTATAATCAAAACAGTATGGTACTGGCAAAAAAAAACAGACAGGCAGATCAATGGAATAGAATAGAGAGCCCAGAAGAAATAAATCCTCACTTATAAGGTCAATTAGTCTACGACAAAGGAGGCAAGGATATACAACGGGGTAAAGACATGCTCTTCAATAAATAGTGCTGGGAAAAGTGGACAGATAACAAGAAAAATATGAAAATGAGTCACTTTCTTACACTACATACAAAATAAGCTCAAAATAAATTAAAGATTTAAAGGTAAGACTTGAAACTATGAAACCCCTAGAAGAAAACACAGACAGTAAGCTCTTTGACATCAGTCTTAACAATATCTTTTTGGATATGTCTACTCAGGCAAGGGCAATAAAAGCAAAAATAAACAAACGGGTCTATATCAAGATAAAAAGATTTTGCATAGAGAAGGAAACCATCACAAAACAAAGAGACAATCTAATGAATGGGAGAAGATATCTGCCAATGATGCATCCAAGAAGGGGTTAATATCCAAACTATATAAGAAACTCATACAACTTAACCCCCAAAACACAATCTGATTTAAAACTGGGCAGAGGACCTGAATAGACATTTCTCCAAAGAAGACATGTAAATGACCAACAGACATGAAAAGATGCTCTACATCACTAATCATCAGGAAAATGCAAATCAAAACCACAATAAGATACCACGTCACAACTTTGAGAATGGCTATCATCAAAAAACTCAACAAAGAAATGCTGGAGAGAGAGTAGAGAAAAGTGAACCCTGGTTCACTGTTGATGGGACTGTCAACTGGTGTAGCATCTATGGATAAAAGACAAAGATCTATCTCTATATTATCCGGCGGACTTAACCGCATGGTTTCAGGGAAGGAGAGACTTTAACTGCCAGTGTTTTCATGCACAAAGACAACAGATATAAAAATTCTAGCACACCGGTATAAAACTGGTATCTGAAAACCACAGCTGGAGAAGGCCTGTTAGAGCCAATTGTGCAGCTTCATCTGATGGACTCTTTCTCATTACAACCTCATTCAGAGGCTGTAGCACCAGCTACCATTACGAATCTGGTTCTCCAAACTCTCACTTGTCACCACGCAGCAATCAAGGCCAACATGTTAAAATCGAGCTAACCAGACACAACAAACACCCTTTCTTGGTTTAACAGTCTTTTAGGTGAACTATCATCACAGAAACGCAAGACTCATGAAAGTATTTAAATCATCCAACACAGAATCCAAACTCTCAGAGATGGAATGGTCAAAAAAGATTTTTCAGTTCCACGCTCATCTGCAGCATCCCAAGTACCGTAGATGGATGTCAAGCCTCTGACTTAATGATTCCAGGGAACATATCTGGTTGGTAGATCTTAGACATCACTTGGTCAAACTGCATCATTTTCCATATATGAAAAACAAACTTCAGGAAGGTAAATGGCTAGCCTAAGGTCATATGTGTCTGTTGAACCATCTTACTTTTCAATTAATAAACCTCGGATAAAAACCGGAAAAATTATGATAGTCTGCAATGTGACAACCTATTAAAAGAACAATTGTTCATTAAACTCATATGTTTACATTGTAGGTTGAAAATTCTGTCAATGTCTAGAAATTCTATGAACCTTAGAAGAAAAATTTTAATGAGTTCGAATTGATAATTCTAGGGGTTAAAAACAATCTAGAGCAATGGACAATGGTAACTGGGCAAGGCCCCTACACGGTTCACAGTGATTCATGTCTAGAAGCCAATTCTGTACCACAGGTAAGATATTCACAAACATTGCTCATTTTGCAAGTAAAGAGGTCAATGTATTTGGAGCTCACTATTATTGCCACTCAACATGGCTAATGAAAGAGCTTATATCTTATTCCACCAATTCATATTTAAAAATCGGTAACAACAGAATTGTAAATGTAATTTACAACTGTACGTGCATTATAATTTGAAAATCCACACTAAGAGGCCTAAAGAATGTACAATTGTTGACATCTGTAACTGGAGAAGAGGAGGTTGGCAATAAGGGGAACGCTGATACCTTTGCTCTGCATACTGCTGTACTGTATGCATCCTTTATAATAAGAATGTGTTTATGTACAACTTAATTTATAATCTTTAAAAGCAAAAATAAAAACTGCAGCTTATTGAAGGGGATAAAAGAAAGCTAAGATAACACCCATGGCCTCAGAGAAAGAAAGACCCACTGACAAATTCTCTCTCTTGGGCTCTCCTTACCTTGCCCTGTCATTTTTTTTTTTTTTTTAAAAAAAACTTCATACAGACCACTATCCATCTGATAGCACATTCTTTTTTCAGACGTATCACAATGCACATCATCAGATTACAACTTTCTTTGCCTTAAGGATATCTTAAACTACCACACAGCCCTTCCCAAATCCCCAAGTAGATAGAATTTGGCCTTTCAAAATATCAGCCACCCAAATAAGCCATCTCTTAACATACGCTACTAATACAAATGACATTCATAGACACACAGAAGTAGTTCGACACGTTTTTAAAGAAAAGTAACTTTAAGTTGTCCAAATAGAGTCTTCTCCATGACAAAATTTGAAAATCTATAAGTGGCATGCTGGTAATTATTAAATTGGGACAAAACCTTAAAAGAACAGAGTTGTCTCTATGACCAAATCTGAAAACCTGGAGATCATGTTTTAAAAAAAATCGTAACAAAATCTTGAAAAAATAAATCTTAGCAAAACTACCACTCATTCAGAAAGCCAGGACCAGCTATCTAAATATAGTCTGCTGTACAGTTTGTCACAAAGACATAATGACATCGGAGTCCACATTCTCTGGCTTCTCACCTTTCCAAAGGCAGATGCTCCCGCACAGATGTGTGTGTAATTGAACTGCTTCTGAGTTGCCAGAATCAATGGCGTCAGCTCCTCTGAGAATAAAACACATCTGATAAATACATTTCAGAATATTTTTATATTAATATAGTCAAGAATAATTTAGACATTACATTTTTCTCACTGGAAAACCTCACCTGGAAGGAGGCCCTTGTATGCATCATGCTGAGCCACCAGAACTTTTGCAACGCCTGCTACTTTGCAGAGATCTTGTGCCACCTATGAATAAAAGTTTTTAATTATCCATCTAAAAGAAAGATGCAAATAGAGCCACCAGTACAAATATCAACAGAGCATAAAACTTTAATGGCCAACTGTAAAAACTGTTCTTATCAGAAAAAGGGTTACTCAGGACTAAAAAAAATGTATTCTTTAACAAAGAAAATAGTATGCCAATCGATCTTACTACAGATTGACAAAAATCCCTGCCTTGAAAAAAAAAGTATTATCAATAAAAAACCGATCTTAACAAAGCTCTCTATTCAAATTTAGTGTAAACTGGGCTCTTTACCTTCCTCTCAATGCAGGCCAAGTACATCATTTCAGAAATGGGAAATGGTGATAATGAGGCCATGAGCAGGTTCTCTGTCTCTCACAATAACACAGCCAATACATTTCAGACTTACGATTTCCCAAGGGTAAAGAACAGGACCTAACCGCACCAGTTTACAGGCCATGCATTTTATCTGGCAATAATAATTTCTACTGACATGAAAATTAGTGAATCTGGGCAAGACAGAAAATCTTTTATAACCGTCCATTGTCAATCACTGAGTTCCTGCCTATCTACATATATTTATCTACGAGGAAGCAAAATACTTT
Source organism: Pteropus alecto (assembly GCF_000325575.1). Taxonomy (NCBI): domain Eukaryota; kingdom Metazoa; phylum Chordata; class Mammalia; order Chiroptera; family Pteropodidae; genus Pteropus; species Pteropus alecto. Next base: position 6,895,112 of record NW_006430726.1, read on the forward strand.
CTATTTTATTTCCTCATTTTTCCTGTTTGGATCACAACAGGGTTCTAGAAAAGCTTTTTGACCACTCAGAATTCCTGTATATAGAAGGCAGTGAGGAATCCCTCTTTTTAAGCCTATTCCACGACAGTATGGCTGACTTCTGCTTTAGGAGAAACACAGCAATCATATTATGCTGATTCACTGATGAGCAGGCATGAAAGGCTGTAACTCAATGGACAGTCAAGTTGCAACAACATTCACTGGAGAAAGCGTAGAAAAGCTTTTACCACTCAGAATTCCTGTATATAGAAGGCAGTGAGGAATCCCTCTTTTTAAGCCTATTCCACGACAGTATGGCTGACTTCTGCTTTAGGAGAAACACAGCAATCATATTATGCTGATTCACTGATGAGCGCACTATAAAAACTTTTTTTTTTTTTTTTTTTTACCAGCAAAAGCTTCTGGCACTACACAGAAGAGTCACTTGCTGCCTACAATAAATAGCTACAGAAAACAGTGCAGAACTGAAATCTGCCTAGGCTATGAACAGTCTCTTTATATAGGCGCTGTGTGTTTTTCTTGAAAGATTAGAATGTGACACGATAATAAAATTGTAACCAAAGAATGATTTGCTTTGATTTTTCTCAAAATAGTGTAAATAACATTTCAAATATTTTTCAGGTAATACTAGAATGATTATTTAAAATCACAGCAAAATAAACAATCAAACCCAGAACTTGTATATCTAAAAGCTAGGCGACCAAAAATGATAGCATAGCCATATCATCACACATTTTGGTTAGTATCAACCACATAAGATTCAGTAGTTGTTAGCAGATTTTAGAAAAAGAAATCCACATAATTTAACACCAAACCTGG
>NW_006430726.1:6899248-6909752 GCF_000325575.1 Pteropus alecto
CAGCAAAAGCTTCTGGCACTACACAGAAGAGTCACTTGCTGCCTACAATAAATAGCTACAGAAAACAGTGCAGAACTGAAATCTGCCTAGGCTATGAACAGTCTCTTTATATAGGCGCTGATTGTTTTTCTTGAAAGATTAGAATGTGACACGATAATAAAATTGTAACCAAAGAATGATTTGCTTTGATTTTTCTCAAAATAGTGTAAATAACATTTCAAATATTTTTCAGGTAATACTAGAATGATTATTTAAAATCACAGCAAAATAAACAATCAAACCCAGAACTTGTATATCTAAAAGCTAGGCGACCAAAAATGATAGCATAGCCATATCATCACACATTTTGGTTAGTATCAACCACATAAGATTCAGTAGTTGTTAGCAGATTTTAGAAAAAGAAATCCACATAATTTAACACCAAACCTGGTAGAATACGTTATTTTAAGATATCAATTTCACATAAGAAATTTGAAGGAACGCAAGCATTCTGAACCTCTTTATACCACATGCTGCCATTTAATAAAAACTAAGTGAAATTCTCTAAAAGGAAACATGCTCTCTCCAGATTTCTTCCTCTGAGGTCCAAGCCCCCAGTGACATACTTGACGACTCCTGTGTGGTGTGAGGGGGAAGTGGTGGCTCAAGCTGCTTAAGCTTAACTGAAGCACGACTTGGACTGCACAGCCGCCCAGTGGGGCAGACCCTGCAACCCACGCTATGGCACTTTGCCAGCGGGTTCGTTTACAAAGCTGTCAACATCTTATTCCAACAACAACATAGAGGAAGAACTTCTTTCTATAGTGGCTGTAGTTTGGAAAGCATAGTAATAACCCCCATTGGAGTTCTTATACAAATTAAAAAGCAACATCCATGATACTTGGTCCAGATTTACCACTTTCAAGAATTAAAAGCAATTAGCAAGTATATTCATCAATACAAAAAAAGGAATTGGCTATTAACCTCTAAGGGGACTCAAATATTATCATTCTACTTGGTACCTGATGGCACATGATGGTGCCAGTGGAACTAAATCAAGTATTCTACCTCATTTCAAAAGATAAAATGCTTAGTGAGCAAACTTAGTTTTTTTTCACACATGGTAATGGTTGTGACGTTGGCCATTTAATGAGGATTAGAGCCCAGTTTGGGTTACAGTCCTCACCATAATTCTCTGTTGCCATCTTTCCCTGTCTCTTGATGGAGATTATATTTGCTATGATTGACCTTAAAAATTTCTCACCTTGTCACATTTGGTTCCAGCTATTAAGCAGGACACTTCACCTCCAAGACGTTTGGCTGCAGTGATGGTATTTAATGTAATGGGTGCTAGGGTATCATTTCCATGCTCGGCTATTACCAGGGTACTCTGAAATCGCAGCCATGAAGCCTAAAAAGAGGGAAAAAATGGAAAAGAATGTTGTCATACAAATAGTTTTTACTGTTAAGCACGTGTGCTTTAAAGAAAACTGTATAGAAAACTCGGTTCCATAAATGGAATTATGAAATACTCAACAGCAAAATTGGGCTTTTGTGTCTATCACTCTATTACTAATATTCATGCCAAACGAGAACAGAAAATGCAAATTATTCTACTATTAGAAATTTTTAAAAATTATTTCAAAACTATTTTCCCACTAATCTACGTTCAATAAAAAACTATTAATATATATAAGTTCAAAATCCTTAAACTGAACATGTCAACATCAAACTAGGAATCAAACCACTACCAATTGCACTCACTTGCAGCAATGCTGCTAAAGAGCACAGTATGTCCAGAAATAATGGGTCTGGAATCATTACTCGAGTTGATTGCTACTGCTTCAGGCAAAATGCATTTCGAAATACCAAAACAACTGATAATGTAAATCTGTCTTTAAACCACAACACACAACACAGCAATTTTGCTGGGGTTTTCAACTGTTAAATATGCTTCCAAATTCAAAATGAAAGCTTGCAGACAGTATCTTAGAACCAAGTGATATCTACCCAGATCTATCGTAGACCATCAAGAGACCACCAGTCATCTAGAATGACTTCAAACACCAGGAACACAGAGATGAACGAGAACGGTCCCTGTATTCAAAAATGTCAAGGGAAATAAGACTTGTTCACATACCATTACAAGACAGAACAGTTTTCCAATTTACAAAGAGTTTTCCAATTTACAAAATGTTGGAGACTTCAGATCATGAAGTAATGAACCAAGAGAAAGAAAGGAAGTACATTCGGGTGTTCCTGCCGTGTGGAAAGATGAGGAAGTGCACCACGGGATGAGCAAAGAAGCCACTTTTGGAACCATCCTTGGGGGAGTGGCAATGAGGAATGAGAAGAGGAGGCAGTGGCTGTGTGGCTTCAGATGTGGAGTGGGAGTGAAGAAGTGTAATACAAAATTTACCCAGAGCTGGAAATTTATAAGGAGAGTATGAATGAAGGGAAGGGACAGCACAGGACAATAATACTGGTTAACAATTTTACTTACAAAACACGTTTTTTTCCATTTACTGTATTGTAAATATCAATTGCTATTTTAATACCCTTCGCCTTTTTATGAGCATACCAGTTTAACCAGTCTCTTTAGTACTTGAGTTATTAATAATTTAATATTATAAACAATGCAAAGAGCACTCTCATAGCTAAATCTCTGCACTCAACAGATGAGTTCCCTTCATCTAGAAAGACCCATCTGATTAGAACCTGGCGACATTTTACTCTAGCTGCTCTCTGCTTCACAGAAGACTATGCCAGCTTCTGTTCAACCTTTAACAAAATCGGGACCCGTCCTCCCCTAAGCTTATCTCTACTGCTTCCACCCCAACCTTCTCCTAGGCCCTCTAATCACCTCCCCCCGGCCCCATCCTTCAGGACCACAATCCCAGACCTGGGGGCCAGAGACAGCAGTGGGTAGAAATGCTTGCAGAGCCACACCAACCTGAGGGCGGAAAGAGGAAGAGGACAGCATGACAGGATATGCCGGAGGAAGGGTTTACTGCACTGGGTATCAGTGGATGACACTTCTTGTCCTTTTCCTCCCTTTTTTATTTATTCAAAGGGAGCAAGGATGAGGAGAAAATGAGACTTTTGTTGTTGCCAAATCAAGTACCTGCTTGTATAACTTTTTCTTTTCTACAGTAAAAATGTGCCTTCTCATGGGAGGTGGTTAAGGTGAGAAATCTTTATGCACATCTAAGGGTTCTTCTCTTAGGACAAATTCCTAGAAGTGATGACTCAAGAGGTAGGCATACTTTTGATACTTTTAATATTGACACAAACCATTCTCCAGAAAAGTTGTAGCAAATCATAAGAATTCATGATTCCTGGGATGGGTTTAAAGTTCTTAGAAGACAAATACCATGCCTATTCATTTTTGTGTCCCCAGAGTTTAATATAATGTTTTATTCCAATAAGTATCTATAGAATTATATGGTGCTTCTCTTTTTTAATCAGATGAACAGACTATCTTGTAAAGAAATTTCTAATTTAGGACTCCATGGCATAATTTATGATTTAAATCACACTTCGCGAGAATTGCCGGTAACAAACTATTTATTACCAAATATATCAGACACCAAATTTTTGATAATGTTTCACACATCATTTACCCAAAAACTTATGAGATTTCCAGCAACATTTGGAGAATAAATCCAGGATCTGGTGGCAGAAGGCCTACATTTGCTGTAAATTATGGTTCTATCAACAGATAAATTATGTAGTTCTCCTAAGGAATCCTTGAGCTTTTAAAAACATGCTGGGGGACACTGTATTAAGCGTGTGTGTGCGTGTGTATAAAGTCTTATTTAAAACTCATAGAAACTCTATGATGTAGGTACTATTATACCCTGACTTTACAGATGAGGAAATTGGAGCTACATAGCTAGGAAGTAGAACCAGGTTAAAAGCCCAAGCCGCTGGACTTCAGAATTTGGGTTTTTAATTACCACTGACATCAAAGCAGCATCATTTTTATCTGTTTCATATATGGGTCATTCCTGTAAGATTCCACTTAGTAAATACTTTCCTGTCTTCCCCCAACACCTCCTCCTCCTCCCACCACCACCAAAATAGCACTGGTCAAAAAAGAAAAAAAAAGAAAAAGAAAAAGAAAGATATCAAAGGCTTACCATCTAGCTCTAAAAATTCTATAACCCTAAAATTCTGCTTTAAGTAGAAGAGGGGTATAGAATACCACTAAAGATTCAAAAAGTACAGGTCATTACTTAAAGGTTTTAAAACAAGAGTCACTGTTATTTATCTTTTGCTCTAATGCATCTTGTACACTTTAGGACTCTTTTATGGAGGAAAAAAGAGCCAAATTCTTAAACATTTGAAGATAACTATTAAAATAATAAGGTAACTACCCAGAAAAAAAATCTCAATCTCTTCAAAATACTGTTATTTAAAGCAAGATTAATGTAGGCTGCTGTCACCATAAATTCTTAGTCATCAATCTTATCTGGGTCTTCAAAACTACATGGCAATGTTACTATGATATACTTGCTGGCACTCTCTCTCTCCACGGCCACTATTTCAAATATCCCCTTCTGACGTTTCTCGAACTGCCAAAATAGTCTGTCCTCTGCTCTCAGAAGAGAACCTCACTTCCTACCTCACAATGAAAACTGAAGTGGCAGAAAGGACCTGCCTCCACTTCCCAATCTCCAACCCCAAACCCCTTCCCTGCCCTGTCACACTGGAAGCAGCCTCAGGTCCTTCCTCTAGGGTCTACTCCCTTCATCTGGGCTCCCTCTCAAATTCAGTCAGACTTCTTTCTGTGGTCTCTTCTCAGCAATGTCTACAACCTCTCCCTTTTCCTGGCTCCATTGGGGGATATATTTAAACAAGTCTGAGGCCCTCCCAATTTTAATGAATCCCAAAATTAAAACCCCACTACTCCACATTCCACTCCAGCTCTCCAGTTCCTCATCTCCCATTCACTCCTCAACTACAGCAAATGAAACATTATTCAGCGCGCACACACACACGTTATCAGGCCATGAGATGACATGGAGAGACCTTAAATGCATATGAAGTGAAAGAAGGCTGAAAAGGGTACATACTGTACAGTTCCACCTATATGACATGCTGGCAGGGCAAAGTTACAGACAGAGTAAAGAGATCAGTAGTTGCCCACGGTTAGGGGGAGAGAGGGATGACGAGGCAGAGCACAGAGATTTTTAGGGCAGTGAAACTATTCTGTACACTATAATGATGGATATGTCATTGCACATTTGTCCAAACCCATAGAATGCAAAACACCAAGAGTGAAGCCTAATGTAAACTATGGACTTGGGGTGATAACAGTGTGTCTGTGTAGCTTTATCAATTTTAACAAATGTAGCACTCTGCTGAGGGATGCGGAAAGTGAAGAAGGCTGGGGAACATGGGAAGGCTGTGCACTTTCTGCTCAATTTTGCTGTGAACCTAAAACTGCTCCGAAAAATCGTGCATTTAAAAAAAACCTTGTTGCTTTAAAAACATCCTTTTAGTACTTTCACTCTGTACACTGAGCTATAAACAATTTTAAGACTCTACATAGGCCATTCTCCAAGATTGCTCGTCTGAACCACAGAAAACGATTTTTCTTAATTTAATAAACATAGCTAGGAACACTCTAGACAGATAGGTGAGAAGTTAATTCATTACATACAGTGGATGCTTTAAGATTCCAAATGCTTGTTGTCCCCTTAAATTTTTCTTCCTTTTGTGTGTGCAGATGTGCAAGTTTATTGAGAAGTATTCTTGGGAACAGCATCCATGAAGCATCAAGAAAATAGGACTGGGTAGGAGAAGAAGTGGAACGCAGTCCAAAGAAAGATCTCGGCTGATGCACAAGGAGCATCAGGATGGCCCTTCAGAGCTGTCTGGGACTGAAGCAAGGGGGCTGCAGATATTCCTTTTCACACCATGTCAGGACACTTTTTACTTACTCCGGGACAATTTTTTCTTAATTTCAAGGGCCCCTTCAGCGTGTTCCACCTTACCTTAGAATTCACATTAGACTTTATTTTTATTTTTTTAAATAATCACACTAACATGCCTAATGCTTTCTTTTACTTGTTTCTAATTCAACCCTGGAAATAACACCATAATAAAAAAGAAAGATAGATCTAAAAAGAACTCGTACAACAGGAACAGAATTAAAAGAATGATAAACAAGTGATTTAAAATAGACAAAACTTAAAAATGAAGTGCTATTTTATCTAAAGAAAATCGTTCACCGTATTATTACTTCATCACTCAATAACAATGGTTGTAAAGCACCTTAGTTTACAAAGTAATTTCACATATATCCATTCAGTGTTTCTCTAGTCCCCTAATTAATCATCTCTCCTTTACACGTTCTCCCAAAACCTGTACACCTGTTACAACGATCACATCTAAAATAATGTGTTCATTATCTGTCTTCCCCAGTCTATTCGCATCACATGGGCAGGGATTAGGTCTATCCCGTTCTCCACTGTGAACTCCTACCTAGCTTTGTGCCGGGCACACAGCTGACACTCCATGTATGTTTGGCGACTAAATGAAAAGCTTCCCCCAAATGATCAAAAATGAAAAAGCAACTGTTTCTATCTCATTGGTAATTTAATGATCTAAGTGCTTATATGTGTACCTACCAAGGATAGTACATAAACTTATCAAATTACTAAAACGGCTATCCTATCATGGTTTTAAAGAACGTACCTTAACAACTGACTAAATTCCACACAGTAAAATGGGAAAAGTGTTCTTTCACCCGCCAGCCACGTACCCTTATTTAAGGTGACTGGCCTTCACAAGATACAGGCATACCTTATTTTACTGTGCTTCACCAATGTTGTGGTTTTTTTACACACTGAAGGCAAGACACCCCACTCCCGGACACACACACAGATGCACACACATACACACACACACACACACACACCAGCAAAGAGATCACAACTGACTGTACTGCAGAAGTCTGGACTGGAACCTGTAGTGTCTCTGAGGTGCGCCTACAGTGAACTTCTTGAGGACTGGGTTCGAAGGGATATCGAACTCTCTTCACCTTTCAGAGCCAAACTTGAAAATAATTTCGATACGCTCCTATTCTACCACCTCACCTCACCTCTCCTCTTCTTCACTCACAGTAAACTGATTTTCACTTCCACTTAAACAGTGAATGCACCCTCTTCAAGGTCACCCACAACCTTGTTATAGCTAAGTCCAAGGAACACATTTTGGTCCTTCTCTTATTCAACCTTAACAGTTTTTGACACTGCTTGAACTTTTGTCTTCTAGACGCAACCAAGATTTCCTGCTCAGGAGTTCCTGCTAATGAGACTTCATATGTTTATGTAGTAAACTACACCACAGGTGTTAGAAGAAAAAAAAAAAGTTGGACTCTAACCCCCTACTTAACCCTTACAAACCCACTCGAAACCTGAATAAGAATAATTTTAACCTACATCCCCCACCAGTGATCTTTGAAAAAACTAAGCAGAGTAAAATTAAAAAGCAGGAATAAAATCTTTTCAAGTTCTACCGAAAAAGGTAACATATAACGAAAGTCACCTATACCCATTTTAACATACATTTTGTAATAAAATATGTTATATGTCTGTACTTAAACTAAATAACTTACTTTAACCTCTTTAGTAATAAAATATGGTAGCTTTTAATTATTAGAAATATCATATGACGTTGATATTAAAAACACAATTTACTTCACTTTAAAAACAGACAAGACCCTTAGTAGACACACTGGCAGGCAGCATAATTTTATGGAACTCACCTTATGCAATAAATCTTTTAGAGCCGCATTAAAATTGGCGCTCTTTCTTTCAAAAGAAATTAAAATCTGAATGCAAATTAGAGTTCAATCTCATTCATCAACACTAAACCATGGACTCTGAAAATGTCACGTTCCTTCATACTAGTTTCGTAGCTTCTGAATCATGACAGATGTGCCTTCTGTCTAGCAATGAACACAAGAATACTCGAACGACCTTGAAAAGTGCTGCTGCAATCTCCACATAAAATATTTCTTTGGCATTTTATTAGTCAGATTCATTTCAAATGCAAATGAACAAAATAATACTAATAATTCAGATTAATATCCCGGCAAGAATGTTAACTAATTGCAAATGCCTACTTATTTTCCTCTCAGTGTGTCCTCTGGCTCTTTACTGTAGATTTAAAATACCACCTTCATTAACAGATGATACTGAGGAGGCCAACGAAGATGAAGGACTTTGCTCAAGGGCACAAATAAGTCAAAACTAGAAATGGAAATTAGATACCAAATGCAAGTCATTTAACAAATTCTAATAGTTCAAGGTATCTCTTTTTTTTCCTATTAACTGTGGTAAAAAATACATAAAATTTACCATCTTAACCATTTTTAAGTGTAGAGGTGAGTAGTGTAAGCTATATTCACATTGTTTTGTTAACAGCTTAAGGTAACCTTTTCAATCACTTAATAGATTAACTTAAAACTGTTATTAAAAATATGGTTTCATGTAAATATCTTCCTAAATTTACTTATAGTTAGCTGCAGAACAATTTTTTTTCAGATTTCAAGAGTGGGATTTTCAAAGAAGCTATTTTGACTTTGAGACATCATAAATATAAGTTAAATGGAAACCAGAGTAAAGGAACTCCCACTTTAGAAATATAAGACAACTCGAACATCAAAAAACTTAAGAGTAATAATGGATAACCTACTAAATAAAATAAGGATCTATGAGCCACAAATAAATATATTAATAAACAAGAAGAGAATTTTCTTCCTTATAATAGAAGGTTAATAAGTGTAGAAGGAATGACAGAATTAGAAAAATCACCATTTTACATCGCAGTAATCATTTCTCAGGCAAGAATCATCAACAGACAGATGGAAATCAGGGGAGAAACAGTAGTTACATAGTCTCAAAGTCGCCCCACAGATTAGTTAAATATCACCAGGGGAGAAGTAGTAACTCTATAGTGGAGAAACTCAGTGAACACTTTAGACAATTAAAGTTAATATCAACAGTGAGATAAACCAATATTATAAATCTCCTAACATGAAGCTCTAAGAACATAACATCGCTTCTGTGATACTCGTGTCATACATAGCCTGAATCTTTCTCTGGTGAGAAAACAGCAGACAAACCGAAATTGAGGGACGGTCAATAAAACAGAAGCCCTGTACGCTGCAAAAACGTCAATGCCATCAAAGCCAAAGAAAGGATGAGGAACTTTTCTAACAAAGATTAAATGCAAGGCATGATCCTGGACTATCTTAGACCAGAATAAGAACTGCTATGAACTATACTAAGACAACTGGCAACATCTGAATAATGTCTCTGCAGATGATCGTATCGTGTCACTGTTAAACTTGCTGATCTTGCCAATTATACTGTGGTTATGAGAGATGAACCTCCTTGTTCTTAGAAAATACACTGAATTATTTAGGAGTAAAGGGCATGTCTGCAACATAGTCTTAAATGGTTCAGAAAAATAACAAGTATATAAGAAGAGAGATAAAGCAAATGCGCCAAACCGTTAATAGATGATGAAGCTCAGCAGAGTTTTGAGACTTCTTTGTACTATTCTCGAACTCTGTAAGCTTAAAATTTCACAAGTTAAAAAGTTACACATGTATATATTTATGAGTCCATTTTAAAAGTGTTCGGGCTATTTTCTATGCACTTGAATTTCCAATCTCTCAAAAGTTCTTACTGAGTTTAGAGCAGCTACTTTAATCTGACTTCGAATTTTAAAAATAAGGTCAAAGACTCTGGAAAACTACAATAAAGATTTGGAAATACTGTGTGCATATATTGGCAAACTGTGTTGATGATAAGTAAACTGATGACTCCAAATTTTTTTGTTAACTCTACAAAATAACTAACTCCTTAATTCTCCCCAGCACAATTATTTCACTGTGCCAGACTTCTAACGTGTCCACAAAACTACCTTCCAATTACTGCATCAACAGGTATTTTTCTGCAAGTCTGGCTCTGATACCTGCAATTTACCCAAATCCACGACTTTAACTTGTTTCTGTCTAGATCCTCTGAGGGGGAAAAAGTCTCCTGGGAGAAAAGACTGAGCAATGACCTGAAGGATGTGGGTTTGAACTTGGGAGGGGGTCGAGGGCAGGTTCGGGAACCCTTTTTTACGGAACCGGGAATCCATCAGAGCCTACAGACACCGAGAAAGATTGCCAGCTGCGTCTGAGGGAGAAAACGCCAGCGGTAAACGGGAAAAGCAGCGCGCACGCGCACTGCGTAGAGAAAGTGCAGGCAGGAAAGTTTCCGAGCCCTTGGGCAACCGTGTTTCTCACTTGGCCGCGCTGCAAGTCAGAAAATCTACGCCCAGCACGTAAACTGTTCCCCGACTTGTCGATCTCCGACTGCCGCTGTCCCCCAGCGTTCGGACAAGTTTGTGCTTTCCATCCGTCCTCCTCAGGGCGGGAGACGTGGCGAGCTCACGACCTGTCAGTAGCGAGAGCACAGAGCGCGCCCCGGCCGCAGCTGCCCGCCCCGCCCCCTCG
>NW_006430726.1:6909866-6917931 GCF_000325575.1 Pteropus alecto
GCGGGGAGACGAGCGACAGCGGGGCAGGTCCTCCCCCCGGGGTCACCGGGACCCCGCCGTCTGACCTCGGCCTCGAGCGGCCGCCGGACAAGGGCAGCCCCGCAACTCCGGGGTCGTGGCCGGGCCTGCGAGAGGGCCAGTCAGGCGGCCGGCCGCTGACCTTCTCCGAGACCGTCACTGGGCTCGGCCCCCACCCGACTCACCGCCCGCCGGAGACGCTTCGGAGCCGCCGCTCGGAGCATGGTCTGTGCTCGCCGGAGCCTCGAGAACCTTCGGCCTCACAGCAGCTGGACGCGGACACAGGTGCGCCGCCTCAGCCAGTCACGGCAACGCTCGCGAGAGCTCTCGCGAGAGCTGACGTCCCGGGCGGAGAGCACTAGCTCGCGCTTCCCGTCTGCCCATTGGGCGGCCGCGCAGCCAATGGGGGCGGCGGAAAGTTAGGGGCCGGGCTTCGGAGTGGGGCAAAGGTGAGGCCGCTCTCGGCGCGGCTGGGAGGCGGCGGCCCCCCGGCCTCGCCCCCGAGCCGATGACGTCACTGCCCCGGCTCCCAGCGCTGCGAAGTCCACCCGGCTCACTCCCAGCGGTCACAGACACCGACGCGGCACCCACGGTGTGCTAAGCACATTTTCCAAGTCCGGGGGATGTAAGACAACGGTACGTAGGATGTTGACTTCGCCAGCCCCTGGAGGAAACATCCAAGTAAACGTGTCATCCCTGTAACGGGAGGAGCGATCCACCGAACCGGTGACATTTGAGCCGGGTTCAAATGGAAGGAAGGAAGCGCGTGGGCACAGGCAGGGAAGGACTGTGACGGGAAGGTGCAAAGACTAGAGGCAGGACTCTGCTGCCTGCAGAACGGCTGGAGACAGAGCTGGAGAAGCGGACAGAAGAGCGGATCGGGGCCCCCACCCTAGACCCCGTCTCTCCCCACCCTACGATCCCTGGGCCGCCACCCACACGGGCCGCGGACTGTCCGATCTCTCCCGATCTCTGCGTCCACGTATCCACCTGCCTCCCCAGCATCTCCTCAGGATGTCCGAAAACACCCCAAACCCACATGTTCACAACTGCTCAGCCTTTCCTTCCGGATTTGCTTTTCCTTTCTCAGGGAATATTTTCCACCTCTACCCACATGCTCAAGCCAGAAACCTGGGGTCATAATTGACTCCTTTGTCGCCTATCCTAAGTTCTAGTGATTCCATTTCCCAAACAGGTCCCCAATCCGCCTGGGACTCCCCTCCCCAGTTTGGGTTGCTGGGGTTGCCTCCTTACTGTTCTCTCAGCCCCCAGCCTCCTATCCATTTCCCACTGCAACCCAAGGGCTCTTTCAAAAGGGTTAGCTGGTGATGTTACACTCCTGTAGAATACACTTCAGTGGCTCACCGCTGCTTTCAGGATAAAATGCAAACCCGTTAACACTCCTTACAAGCCCCGTGTGAGCTGATCCACAGGATAGGATTACTGCTCCTTTCTCTCCCCCAGCTGAAGAGGGAGAGAAGGCAGGCTTCTGCAAGTCAGAAGACAGTCCTAGGCAGAACCATGCCTTGCTGGCACCCTGACCTTGAACTTCGAGAAGTGTGAAAAAATATATTTGTTGTTCAAGCCACCTGATCTACGGTACTTATGGCAGCCCCAGCTGAGTTGAGTCTACTGTATTTCATTCTGTGACAATAGAAAGGCGCAAGTTACTGACACTCACCAGCAACGTGGGCGAATCTTAAGAGCATTATGCCACGTGAAAGCAGCGAGATACAAAAGACATAGATTCCATTTACATGGCAGTCTGTAAGAGGAAAAACTAGAGGGACATAAAGCAGACCAGTGGCTTCCAGGAGCTAGGGACGGATTTATGATTGCCCACGGCGGATGGGGGGAACAGAGAGTGACTGCTAATGGTCGTGGGCTTTCTTTGGGAGTAATGAAAATGTCTACAGTGGATTGTGGTGATGGTTGTACAACACTGAATACATTAAAAACCAGTGAACTGTACGCTTTAAATGTTAAATTGCGCAGTATGTAGATACACACACATCCCATAAGGGATGTTATAATAAGACCTCTCATTTATTATTTTTAAATACATCATTTAAGAAAGCCAGTCATTTCACTGTTCATGATTACAAAGATCTTGTAACACATCTTACACACCAACCTGGATCTGCCCTCGTTCCTGGACTCCATGAATGGGGACTGCTGCTTTGCATCTTAGCTTAACACGCTGAACACCCTTCAGTTCTTTCTGTTATCCGTCGATGTGGCTCGAATTCACTTTCTAAAGCTGCTCCAAAATTTCTGTGTAAGTGTTGTGGGGGCATAGTCTGGTCACATAGGAGGCTCGGGGATTTGTCCTGAAGCTGCATCTGCACAGCTGGCCCAAGTTTTCACTTAAAATTTGGAAGATGATGGAGATTGGACCCAAGGCTACTGCTTCTGGTTGGTTCTCTCCTCTGCTTCAACATGGGCCACGTAGAAATGGGCCTATATTCTTAAAATCTGCTTTATATTTTCAAGGCTTGTCTGTGTTCTCAAGAAGAAGTTAGTTGGCAATAACATTCTGTCTTTCTAAATAGAGCACATGAAAATGGATCAAGCTCCTTAGCAGTGTCTGCCAACAGGACTTCTTTCTTCATACTAAAAATGCCTACAGATGATTTTAAGGTGCCGCCTTCAGATTCCGCTTTCAGCTTATCTGTTCCTCCCCACGTGTTGTCATTTGTTTGCAAATCACAACCGTGAAACCTCAAACATTTATGGGTTATGCAAACAGCTTCCCTTGATATTTCTAATAACCACAGCTCTTATTATTACCAGATGTTGAAATCTCAAATGATGACAGGGACAGACTTTAAGGGTAAGATTATTTGGGCAGGAGAAATTGATATGTTTATTCTGAGATACCAGTTGTCTGACCTGGGTTTGTATCCAGGTTTTTTCACTTTTAGCTGAGATGACTTAGACCAATTCCTTCATTTCACTGCTCCTCTGTGTCTTCATTGTCAGAAAGCCGCGATGCCTTCCTTATAGGGTTTTGGTGACAAACGGGTGGGATGATATGTTGTATTTGTTGTCTACTGCTGTTAACAAATTACCCCCCAAAATTCAGCAGCTTGAAACATTTATTATCTCACTCCATTTCTGAGAGTTAGGAATCATGGTGTGGCTTGGCTGGGTGATTCTGGCTCAGACTGTCACAAGTTGCAGACTAGCGGCCAGAGGGGCACCATCTTGGGACTGAAGTGGGGCTGGAGGATTGGTTTCCAAGCGCACTCACGTGGCTGTTGGCAGGAGACCTATCCATATGGCTTCTCCCAAACAGTGATCAGAGAGACCGACCGAGGTAGAGGTACACCAAGACACACATCGCAGGCTTTTATATCCTAAACTTGGTAGTGATTATTTTCCAAAAGCGTTCTTTCAGACCTTGGCTGCCTCTATAGCTACACTAATAAATAAGGCTCCAGAGTCCAAAGTTCCTTATCTCTTCATGAAAGTGACTAAGGTGTGAGCTCTATTTGCCAAAGGCTCACCACTGTCAACTTTGTTAATGTCTAATATAAATACATTGTACGTACAATACACAAGGTGACCTTGAGTTTAATATTTTCTGCAATGCACTCTGACCTTCTCCCGCGTTGTCCCAATTAGTGAAATGTTACTCTCCTGATACTTTACTTGTGTTAAAATATTCATATTTCAGGCTCTTAGAGGAGACATGTATGATTCATGGGATTAATGGCAAAGGAACTTGCCTCCATTATCGAATTAACCTTGCATCTCACTAGCCTTCCGAATGCTGAAGGGAAGCTTGAGATTCACACATAAATATTGAAGTCTTATTCCGAGCTTAATAAAACATGCCTATCTTCCCAATATACTCACGCCCAGAAATGAACACAAGGACTTTCACTGATGCAGCAGAGCCTGCGAGTGCCCGAGGACACTATCTGAAGTCCCACCGGATGGCTGTTCTTCACTCTAGTGCCCCTGACCAGCCTTTTCAGAGCACTGAAGACTTTGTGGCTCGGGTGCTCTTTGCTGAGAGAAGATGACACCATCTCTGGCCTCACAGATTTAGTGAAAGACACTTGCCCCAGAGGCTGCTCCTCTATATGAAAAGGCAGGGTGATGTCCGTCTTAGTGCTTAGACAGGGGATTCCAACTGATCGCCATTAAGGAGTTCCTAAGAACTAAATCATCACCTGGCCCCCAGGCGACTCCACATTTAACCACACACACCATGAAACTATAAAGACAGCCTGGGGCCAGGCAGATGTCCCAGGCCTCCCTGGTCCCCCCCTTTCAGGCTCATTCCTGCCTCTCTGCTCTGCTGCCGTGTGCCTGCTGCTGGATGCATCCTCCTCATTTCCAAGACTCGACCCCAGTGGTTCCCAATCTTCAGCCCAATATGAAGTTTTTTGTGTTTTACAGCCAAATGAGAAACATGAGGGTGATGTCATGAGTTTTTCAGTAAGTCCAGTGGAAAGGACTCTTTATTCTGAAACCAGGTTTTTCTTTTTTGGTGTCAATGCGTTTCCTCTTACATGAAGTGATAATAGTTGTTGTTTGTTTGTTGTTTAACGCCCCATTTGGCTTCAGGGAACAGTGGCAGTCCCATGTGATGTCCCCGCTGTTTTTTCCTTGGTTCTTGAATCCAAAAGTCTGAGAACCACTGTCATATGAGACCAGTTCGATCTCCACCTCACTCTCGAGGCCTTCCCTGGTTATTCGGGGCTCCCTTTACCTTTCTTTTTTAAAAAATCAGTTTGGGTATTTTCTCTCTAAAGTGATAGTATATAGCGTACGACAATTGGTAAATTTTAAAACCTGGCCAGAAGAACCTCTATAGTCCTACTTCTCAGAGAAAATAAACAGTCTGAGAGACAGGCTTCTATTCTATTTTCTGAGTTTATCATTTAAGTTTTGAACTCGAATGCAGTTGTTTTGTGTAAGCTGTCTGGTGACTTGAATCCTGTCTAGTTCATGGGGAATTTCCCCCCCGTCTGTGCTTGGCCTCTGAGCCTCACCACACTTTGCCTCCTGCGGTTCCTGTGCTTTCCTGAGTCTGGACCCCCCTTCCTGTTCTGTGAGCATCAGGCGCCCTTGTGGCCTCGTCCACCAGCCTGGCTCAATCTCTTGCCCCTTGTAATGTTCAGTCAGTACTTGATGAACCTGCCAGCCTTTCGTCTCTTCTCTCCCCTGCTTTGTATGGCTGTGGGCACCAGGACTCAGCTAAATGAGATTCCTACAACAGTGAGAGCAGTGTTATTATTTTGTTCTGAAGGTCTTTACAAGCGTAAGGCATGTCTAAAGTGGCTATAAATAATTTATATTGTCCATAACTCAAGCGGATCAAAACAGACCTCATCATGGTGATGCGGCAAAATCTGGTACAAGCTGCTTTTCTGCTGCCTCCAAACCAATTACACATTCAGAGCAGATGAAAATCTGACTGGATTCCCTCCCGAATCGGATTAAGGCCCCCTCGGCAATCACATTGATCACAATCTGTGTATGATTAGACATTGGATAATCCCACTGGGCAAGAGCTGACAACCTAGATTCTATTATCTCATTTATTATCTATTTTTGGAACTTGCCAGTAGCTCTAGCCTCCAGAAGATGTTTTCCAGTGAAAGAGGAGCCTTTGTAGGTTCTTTTGAAAAATTGTTGCCTGATGGGCTTTGACTGGAGCCAAGCATTTGGTGTCATTTCTAATTCCTACTTTATTTCAAGGTGACGAATAGACAAAATAGGACACGAGTCTGTTAGCCCTTGTTATGAAAACAAAACAAAACAAAACAAAACACATATTTAGCTTCTTACAGATGTGTGTTGGAAAGAATGAAAAACATCCTTCAAAACCTTTAAAAGATTACGACAATAACTTCACAAAGAGGCATCTTCACATTTGAGGATATATGACAAATCATTTTCCATTTGTTTTAGTATGATCAAAGCAAGCATGGGTAAAGTGGCTGTAACGGGCCCCCAAAGTCTCCAAACTTAAACCCACAACACATCCACACACCTATACAGGATGGGGGAGCTTATTACAATATTCAGTTTCCTGCTGGAGAAATAAATTGAAAAATAAGTATCACTGACGTACAAGTCAGATGGAATTTGGTCGCTTACAGTTCCTTTTATCTGAATCCAGAAATACGTCTAAAGGGAAAGGCTGGGACTCGCGGAGCGGGACTGTCACCCCAACCCACGTGTAGTCTTCAGTGTCTTGAACAAGTATGTTACAAGTGAGTGGTATCCTGGACCCTTTTCCCCAGGATTACAAATGAAAACGTTCCCTTCACCTCATGGAAATGCTTGAGAGCAACTGACCACCATCCGACCCCTCCCCCTACCAGCCGCCCTCCTGACCGCCGTCCTCCTGCCTGGACTCAGTCCTCTACGTGTTTGTCTCTCCACAGCATGGCTCTGTCCGAGCCATTTCCCCTCTGAACGTCTTCAGCAGCAGCAGAGCAGGGTCACTCAGGTGCCCTCTGCCAAGACAAGTCCCTCAGATCAGCCAAGATTTCCCACAGTCTCATGCAAACTCCCCTCTCGGTCTCTGGCTCCTGCCGTCCCCTCCATGACAGTCCAGCCACATGGACCTGCCTCGGGTGGTCACGAGGTCTGCGCCCTCTCTGTGACTTGGCTTGTGCCACTTTTTCCCTTTATTCCTCATCCAGCTTCTCCTGGCTGCTCACATTCCCCCAAAATGCACCTGACTCACACAATGCTCTCTGTCTGTGAGGCTGGCCATCTTTACCGCTCCTTCATTGCCTGGAAGAACCCTGCTCACCCTACAGGGCTGGGCCAGAAGCTGTGGGCTCCAGGAACTCTTCCAAGCACTCCGCTTGTCCCCCACCCCAGCATTCCGGACGGCTCCACAGCGCGGACCTGAAGGCAGCGGTGGACAAAGCAGAACACCAAAGTGCCGAGGACAGATCTCAATGAGCAACAGCCACCGCAACGGGGAGAGAGTAAACTGAACTCGGCTTTGATCTGCACAGAGGTGACTGGGTGTTTTGAGGGAGGATGAGGGAATGGGGGTGTGTGGTAGAGGCTCAGTGGAGTAAGGGAAGTGGAGGGTTACAAAGAGCAGGGGAGTCGCTAATCATTGGAGGAATGCAAATTAAAACCACAATGACATATGCCTCACACCTGTCAGAATGGCCATCGTCAGTAAATCAAAGAACAAGTGTTGGCGAGGATGTGGAGAAACGGGAACCCTCGTGCGCTGTTGGTGGGATTGCAAATTGCTACAGCCACTATGGAAAATAATCTGGAGGTTTCTCAAAAAATTAAAAATGCATATACCTTTTGACCCAGCAATTGCACTTCTAGGTATTTATCCACAGAAAACCAAAACACTAATTCGTAAAGATCTATGTACTCCTATGTTCTCGAGTGCAGCTCTATTCACAATAGCCAAGATATGGAAACAACCTAAATGCCTATCAACAGACAACTGGATAAGAAGTTATGGTTCATATATACAGTGAAATATTACTCAGTCATTGAAAAAATGAAATCCTATCATTCTCAACGACATGGATGGACCTAGAGGTCATGATGCTGAGTGAGATAAGTCAGAGAAAGATAAATACCATGGTTTCACTTATATGCAGAATCTAGGGAACAAAAAGAACAAACTAATCAAAAACAGACTCACAAATATAGAGGACAATCGGGTGACGGCCGGAGGGGAGGGGGGTCGAGGGGTTGGGAAAAGGGGGTAAAGGGCTAGAGAAATACAAACTAGTAATTGATAGATGGTCACAGGGATGGGGAGCATGGCGGAGGGAATGCAGTCAGCTCTAATGTAAGGGCCGGGTGGAGAGCCAGAGGAGAGAAAGAGCAATCAGGGAGATCATTTTATAAACTATATAAATGTCCAACCAATGTGCTGTATACTTGAAACTAACAGCAGCAGAGGAGGTGGTTCGTCTATGTGACACCATCTCCTACCCCGCTCCACAGAGCTGGGAGATAGGGCTCCACCTCCAGGTGCTGAGTGGACCAGACAGTGGGTTATGCTGGCAGCCCTGAGCGTTCTCAGGCAGGC
>NW_006430726.1:6917966-6926289 GCF_000325575.1 Pteropus alecto
TGTGGGGCCGTGTAAGGAGTCCCAAGGATGTGTCTTTAAGCTGTTAGGGATTTTGTCAGTGTTTGTTCAAGTCTTCATAGGCCAAGGTTGAGGCCTAGGTGAGAGCAGAGCTCTGGCTAGTTTGGTCTTTGTCACCTGCCACATTCTTCCTTTCCTCCCTACTGTGCTGCCTGCTTGGGTAAATGGCACCCTGTCCATCCAGGGCCCCAGCCTGAAGCCGGCCCCTTTGGCGAGAGGCTGGCTTCTCTGCAAAACCACCATCCAACCCTGTTTTAGTGAATCTGTTCCCTTTGGAGCTCAGTCTCTCCCTCTTTCCTTCCCCACCCTTGTTTCTCATTTTGCCATCACCCAGACCTCGGCAAGGGGAGGGATAGTTCTGGAAGAAAATGGAACATTAGGAGATAAGCCCCAAAGTCTGTAGACTGGCGGAGGCCAGCCGGGAAAGCCGGTGCCCCAGACCAGACTACTCAGCACCACTCCCCACCAGCTGGCTGGGGTTCCCCCTTCTGGAAAGAGGAAAAATACACGTTTCCCAGAAGCCACCAGGCACAGCTCCTTCTTCCACCCCTCCCCTCCCAAGATCAAGGCTGGGTTGGTTGTCCTGGCAGCTATGTTCAGTATGGGATTTGAAAAGAAACCAAAGCTCCCACATGTTTGCAAAAAAGAAAAAAAAAAGGTTCATTTCTCTCATCCTTGTATAATGACCCTATTGAACCCCTAAGGATGAAAGTGCCGTACGCTCTGGGTTTCTTACTACAGAATGGCTTTGACACACATCCACTATAAATAAAGCGACACCCAAATGAGCGAACAAGGCCATTCCCACTGCACAGACTCAAGTAGCACAAGTTCCTAACCAGTCTCCTCGACTGGTGGGTGTGGGTCTCAGTCTCACCTCTTCCTGGTTGTACCAGTTTGTGAAGGTTATGGATTTATTCATTTCTGGGATGCTAAAAATGAACATAAGACCGGCCTCAAGGCCTCAGAGGCAGAGCCGGTGCTGCGGGCACGCCACCTGCACTTTACATGAGAAGAAAAGTGGAGGCCTGTGGGCGCGCGGTGGGAGGAGGATGGAGGAGCCAGGAGAGAGGCCTGGTACTCGGCTGGGCAATGGCAGAGTCCCATCCCCAGGGACGCCAGCAGCGAGCGCCCTGCTCTGGGTCAGGGGACGTATTTCCAGCTCCATTTCTATCACTTACATCCAGGAGAACAGGCCAAAAAGTATCATTTCCTGTCTGATACTCATGGTGAGTATGCAACAGCTTCCTTTGTGTGGGGTGTGCTCTGTGCCTGTGGCACCCCTCCGTGAGTGCTGGGGAGACAAGATGGTGTAAGGGCTCCATAAGCAGGCTCTGGAGGCAGAGAGCCAGGTTCGAATCCTGGCTCCACACCTGTGGAGCCTATGACATGTTGCTTAACCTCTCTGAGCCTCAGTTTCTCATCTGTGAAGCTGGGGTTATTTTACCAGCAGCAACCCTTCCCGGGATTGTTGTGAGGAGGAGGGCTGGCGTTTGTGTGAACGTGGCCCCGATCAGGGTCCAGTATGTTAGCCATCATGATACTGAGGACCTCCGTTAGGCCTGGCATCCCTCCCCACATATGTGATTCCATGAAAATCAGAGACGCAGAACCTCCTTGCAGTGAGGGTCTCTCGGTGGGTAAGAATAGAAAGGTAGTTTGTGGGGAAGGGAGGCCAGCGTGTGTGTGAGCACCTGTGGGTCTGTAGGAGCTGACTGAGCCCCCAAGAGAGGACTTGCGCTGGCATGGGCAGGCACACAAACATATACAGAGGCTCTCAGTGAAGATACAGCCGTAATGATAATTCTCACAGTTAACCTGGATTGCACACTTACTACGTGCCAGGTATCGTTCTAAGCCTTGTCCAAAGAATAGTTTAATTCTTAGAAGAGTAGAGGTAGCTGTTATTTTGAGCTTCCATTTTACAGATGAGAACACTGAGGGAGCAGAGAAGTAAAATGAGATGTCTGAAGGCAGAGAGAGTGGCCTAGCGCAGACACCCACGGAGATGCCCGACCCTCGCCTCCTGTTTATTTTCCTTTTTCTTTTTCTTTTCTTTCTTTCTTTTTTTTTTATTTAACATAGACACATTCGTTCTAACGCAGCGTTCTCACCAACCCGGGCCCTGACGTGCCGCAAACACATTTAAAGTGAGCACTAATGGCTCAAAACACAAGAAATGGCGTGTGGGCAGAGTTCTGAGACGCTGTGCGGAAGAACTGGGCCTGCGGGAGTGGACGTTGAAAGGGCGGCGGCGGTGATGCCTCCGACGCCTTGACAGACGACGGCACCGCGGGCGCTAAGCGCGGGGCGCAGTGCGGGCTGGGCGCGCGCGCACCGCTGTGCGCTGGGTCCCCACGGCCTTCCCCGGGCCCTCGCTGCCCCGTTTGCGCCGCGCCGCCCAGAGCTCGAGGCCAAGCAGCCTTAGGTGTTTAGGACAAGGGCCCGGGGGCCCGGGGGCCCGCGGAGACCTGCGCCTGGGTCTGGGACCCGTGGACGCGTTCTCCCCGCAGGCGCTCGCTCGCCGTGCCCCATCCGGCGCTCACAAGTCCTCGGTGGCCCTTTTAATGGGAAAACAGCAGCCAGCAAGGTCGGAAACATGTTATTTATAATTCATGGGCCGGTCTTCGAACCCTTTCAAACGAAACCCACAGCGATTTCTTTGAAAGAAATGCCAGGACTCTGCTCAGAAGCCGCGGGTTTTCTAAGGACGGCCCGGCAGCCGCAGATAGTAAACGACCCCGCCCGCCACGTTTGTTTCTGATTATTAGCTTTGCCGCTGCTTAGCGAAATGTAACCGAAGAGTTTATAAACATCGTTTCTTCGGGGAGCCGGACACGCGTTCGACCCCAGCACTGAATCTAGAGGGAGCTGTGCGCTTCGGATGCAGAAAAGGATGAAGCGAATCGACGTCAACCCCCCACCCGCAAACGTGCAAGTCGACGCTGGAACCGGTGCGTCTCCGGAGTCTGCGTCCGGCGCCCCCCGCCCCGTGTCCCGACTCAGAAGTTTTCCCGAGGCGGCGGGTGGGGAAGTCTGAGTTCATCCGAACCGCGGGGGTTGTTCCCGGACTCTCTCCCTAGCACGGGTCCTGAGAACAAAGGCGCGTGAGAGAAGGGTGGCCGGCTGGGTGCTGCCGGTCGCGTCCAGCAAACCACGTCTTCCTTCCCCCGCTCTCGTGCCAAGAGGCTGGGTTTGTCAATTTTGTCCTTATAGAGAGGAGCTTCGGAAGGCGAGCCCCCTCCACACCCCAGGTATCCACCTCCGCGGCCAGGCGCGCCCCGCAAGGCCAGCAGGTAGCTGGGAGCGGCTGCGCCCGCGGGACTTCTGCGTGGTGACTCGAGGTCCAGTCCGGACACCGGGGCGGGGAGGCTCGTCGCAGATTTCGGGGAGGGGGTTGCGCTCCATTGTTCACTCCGGCCAATCAGGCTTGTCCCTTTCCTTGCAGCCAATCCCGCGTCACACCCGCCTTCCACCCAGCACGCCTGCCCACCCGCCGCGGGTCCCCATGGCCTCCCCCGCACCCCGCTTCTGGAGAGGTTGGTGACGCCGCAGGTCCCGCCCCCGGCCCGGCCCGGCGACTGCGTGCTGACGTCATGCTGCGTGCGGGCCGGTGCGGTCGGTCCTGCAAGTCCACGGGGCCGGAGTTAGTTCGCAAAGAGCAGGCGGGGCGCGCGACCCTCGCACTGTGCCCAAGCTGCCCTTGGCGCACTCCTCCTTCTGCATGGTGGACGTTATTTTTCACTATCCTTTTCTGGGTGCTATGGGGGATCATTCCAAGAGTAAGTCTTCCTCCCTGTGCGGCTGCGGGTGTTTGTGCTTCACGGGCGGCATTTCTGCTGTAGGAGAACGTGTAGTGGATTCTACAAGTGGCTTCCCTGTGACGGGGCACTAGCGGAGAAGCCGCCAAACGAATGCCTTTGGCCTGCAGGACGCCTCATCCGTTGGAATCCTGCTGTTTTAATTCATAATTAAACACTTTCTCAAGCCTGCGGGGCTGACCTCAGGCTGTGAAATCTGCTTGTTCTGCGCTAAGGCAATTAGGGGTGATTCAGGGGGTCGGGGTTTTTGTTTGCTCGCTTGTCTTTTGGTCTTGCAAATAAGGGTTCCCCCAGCTTGCTCTGGAAGATTTAAACCAGTAAATGTCGGGGAGGACGCGAAGAGACGCCGCTGAAAGCCGACGTGCGGTCCGGGCTGGAGGGAGTCGCTGCGGGAGGGACAGGCTGGCACGACCCCGCTCAGCGCGGACGCAGCGGGTCCGCGGTTCTTCAGTGTCCACTTACTGTTTCTTCTCAGCTACGATACCATTTTTTAGCTACAACGCCAATCGATAAAACGGCTGTGTCCAAATGAATGTTATTAATTATTTTTCGGTGCTGGGCGGGGCGGGGGGGGGGACAAAAAGCTCTCGCTAATTCTGATTTTGTTTTTTCGTTTCCAATTGTCTGGACCTTTACACAGTCCGAATTCTCTTCCCTGTGGGTGCAGTTCCCGCTGGCGCGGCCGGGCGTTGGCTGGCCTGACGCGCTGCACTCTTCCCGCAGAGAAGCCGGGCACCGCCACGTGCGTGGGCTGCGGGAGTCAGATCCACGACCAGTTCATCTTGCGGGTGTCCCCGGACCTCGAGTGGCACGCCGCCTGCCTCAAGTGCGCCGAGTGCAGCCAGTACCTGGATGAGACGTGCACGTGCTTCGTGAGAGACGGGAAGACCTACTGCAAACGGGACTACGTCAGGTGAGGCTGCAGGGACCGCGGCCCGGCCCTCGGGGATGGCCGCTCCCACCCGGGGGGCGGGGGCCGGGGGCCGGGGGCTGGAGCCTGCGGCCGCGCGCTGACAACTGCCCTGCGCGCACAGGCTGTTCGGCATCAAGTGCGCCAAGTGCCAGGTGGGCTTCAGCAGCAGCGACCTGGTGATGCGGGCGCGGGACAGCGTGTACCACATCGAGTGCTTCCGCTGCTCCGTGTGCAGCCGCCAGCTGCTGCCCGGCGACGAGTTCTCCCTGCGGGAGCACGAGCTGCTGTGCCGCGCGGACCACGGCCTCCTGCTGGAGCGTGCCGCGGCCACAAGCCCGAGCAGCCCTGGCCCGCTCCCCGCGCGGGGCCTGCATCTGCCAGGTGAGCCGCACCCGTGCAAAGGCCCGCGTGTGGGCCGCTGGCGCTGGCACGAAAATTGTTCCTGGTGTGTGGTCCTGCGAGTGCAGAACCGCATGCTGGGGACATAGCCCAGTGTGTGTGCGCGTGGGGAAGCCGCCTGTGGGTCCGTGTGAGCCGGAATCGTGTGTGAGTGCGGGGTCAGTTGTGGCGCATGTGTCCTCCGTGGTTCAGTACAGGGGAAGCGGTACTGGGAGCGGGAATGACAATGGGGACTCTGAAGTGGGGCCTGCCTGGGGATGTGAGGGACACAGCTCTGTACCAGTGCAGGCCTGGCCTCTGAAGGCCAGCTAGCCAGCGGCGAGAGGGGTCTGTCGGTGTTGAGTCCCAGTTCCACGAACAACTTAGCCAAGCGCTCATGGGTGTGGAGGGAGGGGACCATGGCAAACTCAGGAGCCCCAGAAAACGCCTCTGGAAGGAGTGCTCTGCGTTTTGATGCGGCTGCCCGGAGGTGGGGGCCGAGTGCGTGGTGGGAGCCCCTTGTGCCCGGAGGGCGGCGAGCACCGGCCGGAAGCAGCAGTCCCCAGCCCAGGCTGCGCCGCTGCTGCTGTGCGGCCTGGCAGCGGCCCTCAGGTGTCTGGCCCTCGGTGCACTCCCCGGCAGGACATCGAGCAGGGCGGACTAGTTGTCGATGGCTATCCAGACCTAAAAGCGCCTGGCGGGGGGCGTGGAGACCCGGTGCGGACCGGGAGTGAAGCGGGACGGAGCCGGCGCCCTTTTGTTTGTCGCCTCGGCGCGGGCGTCGGGCCGATTCCCGGGTGGAGAGAACGCGAGGCAGAGCGAGGGCAGTGCCGGCGCCTCTGGGCCGGGGACCCTGGAATCTCGAGGGAGGAGCCGCGCCCAGGCCGGCCTCTGCGGCCTTGTCCGAGTGGCTTCTGAAGCGGGGGCAGGGGAAGCCCCTCGTGGGCTCCGGGGAGCGGGGGACAAGCCCGCAATCGGCCACCTCCAGCGCCCCGGACGCGCCCCACTCCTCTTCCTCCGCGACTCCCACTTCTTCTGGAGGGCGTCCCTTGTCCCGCGGGCGTGTGCGGGCATCGGGGATGAGGTAAGGGCGGGAGGTTCGGCCGGAAGCGGCCGCTCCGCGCTCGGGGAGTCGGGAAGGGACGACACTGCACGGAGCCCTCCGGGTGGGGCGAACACCCGCAAAGGGAGGCGAGCACAACGAGACGAGCGAATGTGAGGGAAACGCGATCGAGCGGCGGCCCGTCGCTCACCCCGCGCCCCTCCGCAGACCCCGGGGCTGGCCGGCAGCCCGCGCCGCGCCCGCACGCGCACAAGCAGGCGGAGAAGACGACCCGCGTGCGCACGGTGCTCAACGAGAAGCAGCTGCACACGCTGCGGACCTGCTACGCCGCCAACCCGCGGCCCGACGCGCTCATGAAGGAGCAGCTGGTGGAGATGACCGGCCTGAGCCCGCGGGTCATCCGCGTCTGGTTCCAGAACAAGCGTTGCAAGGACAAGAAGAAATCCATCCTCATGAAACAACTGCAGCAGCAGCAGCACAGCGACAAGACGGTGAGAGGCCGAGGCCGGCGCTGGTCGGGTGGGGCGGGTTCTGGGGAGATCAGGGGATGGCATTCTCCAGACGGCGTGTCTGTGCCTTGAGAGCAAGGCCTGCCGCAGGGCTCAAGGCTGCTCAATGGCTGTGTGAGGTCCGGTCTCGGTCTCAGCGGCACGCCGGAGCAGGGGTCCGGGGCACAGCTCGGAGCCCAAGGCGGACCGGCTGTGCCCGCCTGCCTGTCGCGACTGGAACGCAGGCCTCCCGTTCCCTCGCCCTGAGGTCCCAGCGCGGGGGCCGGCCCCTGGTGGCGGGTTTGCGGGCCCACGGTGACCTCGCTGGGGACGGAGGGCTCACTCGGGTGCGGTCGCGCGCGCGCCTCCCGGGACAGCGCTTCAGGCCCCAAAGAGCGGGCCAGCGCCCGGCCCCCAGTTTCAAACCAAGGTGGGCGGAAACTCAAGACCTGACTCGAGCGCGCCCCACGACCCCCGTTCTTGTCCCGAAGAGCCTCCAGGGCCTGACCGGGACGCCCCTGGTGGCGGGCAGCCCCATCCGCCACGACAGCGCCGTGCAGGGCAGCGCGGTCGAGGTGCAGACGTACCAGCCTCCGTGGAAAGCGCTCAGCGAGTTCGCGCTGCAGAGCGACTTGGACCAGCCCGCCTTCCAGCAGCTGGTGAGGCCCGGCCCTGGCCGCGCGACCTCAGGCCTGCGGCAGGGGTTCCGCGACGAAGCCCAGGTGGCGGCTGGGGAGTGGGGGCTCCCGTGGGATGGGCGGCTGGGACGGTGGCAGGGGGCCGCAACCTCACCTCGGCCCCCGATGCGCCCTAAGCCGGGCCTCGCTGGGCGGAGCGCTCCCGGGAGAGGCCCAGGGAGGAAGCCACCTCCCGAAGGGCTCGGCCCCCGGCTCGGAGCCCCGGCCCGGGCGCGTCCTCACCGCTCGCACCTGTGCCTCCAGGTCTCCTTCTCCGAGTCTGGCTCCCTAGGCAACTCCTCCGGCAGCGACGTGACCTCCCTGTCCTCGCAGCTCCCCGACACGCCCAACAGCATGGTGCCGAGTCCGGCGGAGACGTGAGGGGGACCCCCGAGCCCGCGGACCGCGCATGCTCCCTGCATGAGACTCGCCCGTGCTAAGGCCCCGTCCGCCGAAAGCTCCCGCCTTTGTAACTGTTATTACTGTTATTTCAAGAGGACGGAGAGGCGTCAGCACTGCCCCGAGCGCCAGGACGCACCCGCTTTCCCAGGCTGGACGGCGCTGCTCCCAGGACTTGGACTTTTCAGAACGGGAATTCGGGATTTACTAGCGTTAGCTCTGCACCCTCCTCTGCCTGCGTCCGCGCCCCCGCGGCTCCCGGGGCGCCGCGGGGAGACGACGCGACAGCCCAGAGGAGCAGCCTCGACCCCGCAAAGCGCATGAATGCCGAAAAACTAGAAACGGGACTTACCTTGAAAATGCTTAAGTTATCCGTCGACGGAGGACAGAGCGTGTGAGCCTTTGCCGAACAAAACGTAAGTTATTGTTATTTATTGTGAGAACAGCCAGTTCCTAGTGGGACGACTATTTTCGTCTGAATAAAAACTCATTCCCCGCTGCCGCGCTGTCCTGTGTTGTGGACGCCGCGGGGGTCGCCCCTCAGGCCCGCGCCCGCGCCTCGCGCG
>NW_006430726.1:6926737-6932496 GCF_000325575.1 Pteropus alecto
CCGCGGGAGCCACAGCGCCCCGCCGGGAGCGCGGGTCCACCCAGACGCAGTCGGGCGTGTCCTCGGTTTATTTTCTTTGCAGACCCGAATGCCGGGGCGGGGATGGCCCAGGTCACTCGGTGTGACATTTCAAACCCTGCCACTTGTTTTCTTGAAAACTGGCTTTAGAGCTCGCAGGAAATAACCGAGAGATACCGAATCTCCAGCAGCCCCGGGCGAGCGCACGGAACGCGGGCTCAGGTTTTCCCCTCCGCGAGTTTAACTCTTTGGCAGCCTCACTCGCCGCACTCGGGAGCTGCCAGCCAAGCAGCCCAACCGCGACTCTTGAGAAATCGCTGCCGTTGGCTTTGTTTCCCTGTCCCTCGAGTGAAATGACCCGCAAGTATATCGTTCTCTGCCCGGGATTTGTTTTGAAAGACGGCAGTGCCCCGAGTAGGGGGCAGCTGCGGTGGCGGGATGGAGTACTGGGCGCCTTCTGCTAAAAGCCGCGGCTGCTTGCACGGCAGAGCTGACGGCAGGCACCGTCGCCCGGTCGCGAGGGAAGGCTGGAAGTCGGGAGGGCAGTTATCGAAAGAAAATGGGAGGTGGTGGGGAAATTGGGTCACGTGTCTATTTTGCTTCCTGAAAGTCAAGGTGATGCTAGCACAAAAATTAAAAAGGACACTTCCCTTCGGGATTTAGGAAACGGTGCTGCAAACTTAGAGATAAGGGAAGAGATACGTCGGGTTAATGAGGACCAGCTTTACCTCTCAAGGATCCAGATACGGTTTTAATAATCAGGGTTAGGCTCTTTGAGGCTTCATTCTCTTAACTTAGACCATTCCCTCCCAAACAGAAATAGTTCCTTTTACCTTTTGACTGGCCGTTGGATAGAGGGCTAAACTTCCAAGAAATCTTCCTTTCAAAAACTTTTAATTTATCCACAATATTGGGTTTTGTCATCTTAAAAAAAAAAAAAAGGTTCTTGAATAATTTCATTAATGGTTGTTAATTAGCTCCACATTTTTTTATTTTGACAGCACTATTTTAATGTCATGAATGGAAACATCTGTCTAGTCATCTCTTTATCATTCATAGATCGAAATCTAATTCCTCTTTTTGATGTTTTTGAATACTGGGAAATTACCCAGATAAAAGTGGTTACTGTATATTGGGATGCCTGTGTCTATCTGTATTTACTGTATTAAACATCATAAGCTTTTCCCCTGTAGTTTCTTGCCAGCTGCCCTAAGTGGCACATTGTTTTCCAGGGAAAGGAGTTGACTTTGAAGCTTTATTACAATGGTCCCTGGTGAGGTGTCGGATCTACGGTTGGTTAGTTACATTAATATCAGTTTTAATGGCTCCCGGGTCATTTTTAAACATCTTCTGTAATACAGTAGGGATTTTCTTGTAAATTAAATTGCCTGTAACAATTACAAGTCTTGTATTTTATGTTTACTGAACTTTTAAAGTGACATCCCCAATTGTGTAGTAAAAAGTCAGTTCAGTAGGAAAGGCCATAGGTGGAAGACGGGAGTTCGTTATTTGACTAGATTCACTTTAGGATAAGATATTCTCCAAAGACTTATCTAATCATTTGGATAGCTCTATGAAATTGAGGCAGTAGATTCCCAGAGATGCAAAAACTTTTGGATTTTATATACAGAACACAGATTGAAAGGCTGCATAATTCTGGGAAATTCAGAGGCCCTGTACCAGTATTCCCAATAAACTAATAGAGAATGAACTGTGGGACAGAAATCATCCTTTCAATTTTGAATATGAAATAGCTTAAAGCTCACTTCTGTCAGAGTTGCAACTACTGGGTGTGAGACATTGTCTAGAATCGTTCTCAGGAAAATGTGAGATTCTGCCACTGCAGCTTTGGGGGAGGGGCATAAACTGCCACACATTGAGTTGGCCCCGTTTTCCCATACAAGTGTTCGCCAAAGAGCAGGAGACTTAGCCGGATGGCAGCCGTGCTGGAGAGAGGAAACAATGAATGAATAATAAACTATTTGCAGAGAAGTTTCCAGTGGACTTGTGATAAAAGCAGGAAATTCAAAGTTTATTAAGCTGATGTAGGGAAGATTAGAGGCTTTTAAATATGGGTCTGATTGATGTAAAGGTAAACTTTCCTCAAGATACAGGGACTGGATGCAATAACGAGGACTGGGTAACCAATTACAGACGGCACCTTGTTGACAGAGACTGTGCGTGGAGTTAGACGGAGCAGTGAGGGGAGAGGAAAAGGGCACGAGCAAGGACTGCACTGCGACCCAGCTCCGTTTACAGAGCAAGTCTGGGCCCCCAGCAAGCTGCGGGGATGGGCGGGAGTGCCAGGTGAGTGCAGCCTTTGGATGAGGGCACCTCCCTGGCTGGAGACTCGAGGCAGGGCACCTAAGGGGTTGGTGTGGGGACAGAGGCGGGAGACCCTGTGTTGGGGACGAGGGAGCAGGGAGAGGGGGTGGGACAGTGGGGTGGAGAGGAGGGACACCTCCCTCGCTTACTGGCAGGGAGCTCGAGAAGAGCCGACCCCGGCGGGCGGAGGTGAGGTCGGACCGAGGTCACAGGGCCCCGGCCGCCTAGAGAAGCGGCAGCCTCGGTGGCTTGGCCCATGGGGAGGAACCCGGCTGGACTGGGTTACAGGTTTACTTGCGAGTGCACTGGTTCCCGGGAGGTGGCTGCGGCGTGCCCGTCACTGGTGGCTCTCGACTGGAAAGCAGCCTGTGGTACCGTGAGGCGTTTGGGCGGCGAGTCTCATAAATGCGATTTTTCCTCTCTTGCTGGACCGCCCGGGTCCAGGCACCGTTGTCCTGGGAGGAGGGGGTCTCTGCGCCCCAGGGGCTGGGCCGGTCTGGTCCGCAGGAGCCGGATGCAGTGTAGACGAGCGGCGTGGAGCCCCGGGTCCCGGCGGCAGGGGCGGCGGGAGCTCCGAGGGCTCAGGGTGCAGTCGCCGGCTTCTGTTGTGACATCGGGCCTTCCCCTTCTCGCGGTTTGTGAAGCAGTGAAAACGCAGCGGCGGCAGCTGCATGAGCTGTCCCCACCGCAGGCGGGTAGGTTTGCTTAAAAACAAAAACAGAAACACAAAGAAACTTCTCTTCCAGCCCCTGAGTCTTGCATCCGATTCGTACTCAGGCCGTTTTCCACCCAGATCTCAGTTGTTGCTACATCCTGATCCTCAGAAAAGACTGCGCTGTCACTTGGTGTCCCTCTTAGCGCACCCCCTTCAGGTGCAGAAAGGTGGGTTGGGGGGGAGGAGGGGTCCCACGCACTGGAGCCGCTGTGACCTGCGACTTCACTGGTCCCGAGGTGGCTTCAGTTCACGTTCATTTCAGAAAATACCCGCGGTGACTCACTGTGCTTGATCTTTCCGGACTGGGCTTATTCTGCAGAATGACTTCGGTTCGGCAGTGCCCGCGGCTCTCCCGCCGTCTGCTGGGAAAGGTTAGGCCGACCCACGGATGCAGTGCTCTAAATTCATGTCCAAAGGCCGAAGGCATGTATGTAATTACAACGTAGAAGTGTTATCTACGTCTTTACCCCAAACCTTAAACAGAAACATTACGGCAGCTTCACTTTAATTAAGTCTTTAAGATACTTCTAGGGTCGGAGTAGCATTTTTCTTTCAAATTTGTTTTGTTTTTACCAGAAAAGTCACCACTGCAAACAGAATAAGTTATTTTATTACAAGAACAAAGCAGACTTGCTAATTTTTGTCTACTTTCACCCACGTTACAAATACAAAACATATATTATAGGATGGAAGTTACTAAACTCCAAGGTATTGTGCATAAATGACATGAACTCAACTTGCAAAATCAGCAAGTAGAATGTTAAAGTATCTACAGTCATTATAAATAGTTCAAAGTATATACCATATCTATAGTACAGGGGGAGTATACACATGAGAATGAGTTTCTTCAGGAAGCGAGAATGTCTGTTTGAACGATTTAAAATATGAATGAGGGTACTCAGATACAGAACCACCCAAACATTTATTATTTTTCCTTTTGTAAGAAAAACTGTCGAGCTTCTTCCCAGGCCTGCTGAGGAAATCTGTTAGCCAGTTCAAGATAGTCTTGGGAACAAAGGCATCTTCCTGAGAGGAAAAAAGGAAAATAATTAAATTATAAGAAGAGAAATTCTTCAAAGTTTAAGCAATTATTTTGATATCCGACCACAAAATGGAGACATAAACTTCAAACAAACCATGATGCAGTGTATGTAAATAAACAAGGTAGTTGATCTATCTCTATCGCTATCTATAAAAACTATATTTTAATCACAATCTATTTTGTGCTTCTAACATAACCTCTATGTAACACATAATAAAAAAAACTTTTGGAATCCAGAGTAAGAAAATAGTCAAAAATAAGGATAGTGATCACAACACAGTGACAGCCGTATCTTTTTCCTTAAATTAGCCTTGTCAGGGTATATCTGTATATAAACTGGACTTGTTTTCTAAAATAGTCTAATTGGTATAAAACATGATTTTAGTTTCAATATAACTTTAAAAATGCTCAATCTGCCATTCAGTCGGTCATCTAATAAAGCAAAGGGAAGAATTAGGAGCTTCATTAACTACCAATGTACAGAAAGCAAACACTTTCATGACTGGGCAGTCACCGAGCAGCAGCGAGTCCTTGCAAACCACAGTTCTTCCTGGGCAGTAGGGATGTGGTACTACCCGGAGCTCTTTACACTGAGCTTCACCTGGGCAAAGAACTCCAAATGTCTTGAAGCATTTTATGGTGACTTAACCTGAGCAAAAGGGGAACAGATGTCAAAAGTACAAACTGACAACTAAGTAAGGTGTCATCATTTTTTTTTTAATCAAGTAAGCATATTATGAGCTGTCACCAAATATAGCGATGACTGAGCAAAGCAGGGACCAATTCCCCACTTGCTGTTTTGTGGATTAAGCTCACTGTAATCAGGGTAAGCAATGGAGGCAGAGAAGATGGTCCGCTGGCAAAGAAAGAAGGCTGAGAGGCTCCCAGAGGCCCCAGCCAACCGAGCAGACAGAGGCAGCCCCTGGGATTCGCCTGCCAGATACGCAGCTAATGGCGACTCATCCTTAGAGTCAGGAGAAAAGAAAAAGGAATGTCTGTGCTTCTTACTGGCAAAGAAAATGCCGTGCAGTTAAAAAACACATCGGAAGATTTTTCTAGGTATTTTCATATACTCGCGATCGAAAGAACTGTTTTGTAAGAGACAGTAACAAAGTATGCTGATATCGCCCAAGTCGCCCCCAATCACTTCTTTCTCTTTTCTGACTGAGTCAGGGCAGAACTGAACTTCCACACTAATCTGGCTCGGACAAATGGCACCGACCGTGATGTTGACTTGCATTCATAAGGAGGGGCACAGCTTTCTGTTTACTTCTGTGAGTACTTGAGTTACTCAAACGTGACATTTTTCAGGATAATGTTACAGCTCTATTCCTCTTCTCTTCTATGTCCTTTTCAGCACCTGCTCACTACAGATAATTGTGTGTGAGTGTGAGAGACAGAGTCCAAGACGACCCCCTAAGTGAGGGCGACTTGGTGGGTACCCGAGAGGGTCCTGCTGGGCGTGGGCCTGTGACTGGCCACTTTAAAGACTATCAAACTAGTGGAAGAACTGGGGAAGCTGGGTCCGGGTCCCCATCCGAGACACTGTCACGACCTCAAAGAGTGCCTGCACACCTAAGCTGCAGTCTGGAGGATTTTAAAAGTAAAAGTGTACTTAAGAATTCTACATCTCCAGCTCTGATCACAGGAAACACCTCA
>NW_006430726.1:6932541-6961653 GCF_000325575.1 Pteropus alecto
CTACAAGGGAAAGTTTGTTAATCTGACAGCGTTTTCTCCATGTCAAACAATTTTACCTTCCTTATTTCAATCAAAAATTCAAGTACCTGCATTAAGGGGGAAAATATGGGTGCCTGTCATTGATCATTTTATTCCGAACATGGCTAGGGAACCAAATCTCTGTGAGTTCAGTATTTATGTGAGTAATGCAGGCCAACATTAATGATCTGATTGTCTCCTATATTCCTAAATAAACTCAGCAGTTATGCACCATTTATTATATCTCGCACGAGTATGATTTACACGAAGATGTTTTGTTCCTTCACTTCCATAGATTTCTTTGTATATTCTGATGCACTCCCGCTTAACGACAAAATCAGTTTCTTTACTCGTTGAAATATACTTGGTATCCGAATAGCAAATATTTTAGGAGATGTAATAAACTGGTTTCTCTAACAGTTCCAGAAGGTGGAGTGAGAAACACGTCCATTCTCCTAACGAACACATGACATTCAATTTCAACAGAGACATACCTTTGGGCTGATAAGACTGGTTGTCTGCCTGGCCTGGGGTCTGTGCAAAATCCTGTGAGAGACGAGAAAAGTATTTTTATACCAATGCAATTTTTATACAAACAGGGAGGCTTTAAAAATGCTGCTGAATTCTGAGGCAATTATTTTTTTAAGATTCCTTTGGAACCCAAATATAAAAGCTGAAGAAACTGATGTTATGTAGTCCAGATTCTCACAAAGTTAAATCAAGTAGTGATGACTTAACATTTGCTAAGTATCACCACCGCCAGGTTGCTGCTGACTGTGGAACCACAGCTTCATTTTATGTCTGATAAACTACACACTTTAGTCAAATTTACTGTCTTAAAATATTGCCAGAAATTTAACATTTTTTTAAAGCACAACTATAAAAGCCCTTAAGTAGTATGCAGCTGAATCTTAAAGTCTGTTAGGTGGAAAATGAAAAATGTACTGGATAATATGTAAATTTTCAGAAATTACCAGCTTGTATTTTTAGTATCATTTTCTAGTGACTATTAACAATCTAACACACAGAGACCTTGCAGAACCATTTTATAAAGCAAAATCCAATGTTCATTTATCCCCTTGAACACTGTTATTTATAGACAAAAAAACATTTAATTCCACTAATTTAACATTCTATCGCAAAGAAGCATTATAAGCGATTTCTGTAGTATTTATAGCATTCGTGTGTTAAAATGTATGTTGAATGTGTGTTAAATCTACATTCAATTACATTTAAATGTGTGTCGAATGTAATAGAGCAGAGTGGATTTAGAAGTACTTTGAGGTCAGTACCAGATGAAAACAAGGGATATATATGATCTTTACATTCTGACATCATTTGTATTTTTATAAATTGTGTCCAAGCAGTTGAAAATATGAGACTAAGTTGCTACAGATGCAAAATTTGCTCTTTGCTCAACTATTACCGTCTTGGCTGAGGCCCCTCCGCTCCTGCCGTAAAAATTGCGCCTCGCCTCCCTGGCCACCCCTCCCCCTTCCCCGCCTTACTTTTCTCCACGCACTTAACACACGCCTGACTGCTACTGCTTTCACGCCTTTGGTTTTTGTTTGACTCCTCCCACCTTACTGAAAGACCTAGGAAGGCAGGACTTTTTATCTGTTTTATTCCTTGCTCTGTTCCCAGTGCCTGGAGCACTCACAAGTTACCTGTTGAATGAAAGAATGAATAATCTGAACATCAGGTAACAGCCTTAACATTCTCTGTAATGTATTTTCTATTCAGTTTAATCCGAAGGCTCTAAGACTATATGAAGAACCTTAAATGTTGGCATGATGATACATCGTATGACTTTTTAAGGTTTTAATTTAACCATAAGACGTTCTTTCTATGAAAATTCATGCCCTACCTGCAGGTCTGAATATCTTTGAAAATTTTTTAAGAAAATGGAAGCCAGGCTTAAGCAAAACAACGAAGCGGAAAATAAAGCATTTCTAAACATAATCGACCTAGTTGTGTTTATAAGTTGATCATTAAAAAGTGTAAACCACTAACTGTTTCTACGCCGAAGAAGGTCTGGGGCACCATCACACCCTTTCAACAGGGGTCTATGAATATGAGCCAGAATAAGGGACGATACAATTGCAGAGCTCTCCTTTCTCTGCTGTTATTTTTATCTTATTGTCTGCTAATCACGTGTGCATCACGGAGCAAGAACTCATTAGTTTTATGGTGCAACACTGGAAAGAAAATGGAAGACTTCCAGCAAATATGATCTACAATTGCAGCTATTAGTAAGTACTAAAGAATAGCCAACTTGATTTTTCTACTGCCAGTTGACGAAGTGAATTTAGATGCTTTGCTATAGCAGTGATTTTGATTCCAGTCTAACAGAATTGAACTGGATCAGAAAAATATCAGGCCACACTTAAAAGTTTTAGATTTTTATAAAAGCAATGACAGGGTTTTTTATCACACACACAGATGGGTGTCTGTAGATATGTAATCCATTCATTGAAACATTTACAAATTAACTGAAGTTTTAACTGATCTTCAGTAATCATTATGTATTCCTTATAGCTAGAGTAAATGCAAGATGAATGTCACGGTTAAAACCTTAAGAAAAATCTGGCAGTCTTTTAAACATTATTTCCTTAGTCAGGGTTTAGCATTTCATTAGCTGAAAAAAATGTCCTTTCCTTGAAATCCTCCAAGCAGAAATTACACAACACTCAACCCCGGTTTTACTACCCTGATATTTTAGAAATCAATTTTCAAGCACAGAAATACGTGAATTTTTTGAAAGGGAATGCGGATGGCAAGAATAAACAGCTGGTTCGCTTTCACTTCTCAAGAGCATTGGGCGCGGCACAGAGCTACCTGGATGAATGTGGCCAGTAGAACGCAGCTCATCTCTTGCTCCAGAATGATCCTGTTCTGACGGTTGTTGTGACAAGCGGCGATGAGCGAAGGGAACAGCACTTTGATGAGCCGAGGATCACTGAAGTATTGGAAGGGCAACTGGCAGAGCTGCTGCAGCACCGTTGGGTGGCGGCCGGACTGCACGACGACCTGAAACGATGACGGACCCCAGGCCAACTGCCAAAAAGCCCCACCTGCCCATTGGCCCCCACCCCACCAGCACGCCAGTGACAACCACGGAGAACACGGTGAAGGCGTGCACGGAGGAGAAATGAAGGACTCCTAGCTCCTTACCTGATCTTCATTTAACTGATCTTGAAAGGAGCAAAAATAAATCTAGTCTCTAACTCAAGGAAAAGGCTCCCGCGTTTCTGCAGCCATTTAAAGGTTATTAGACTCCACGGCAAAAGCACAGCCGCCTTGGCGAGAGGATGCCTGGGAAGTGCACTCACGACACACCCGGCTTCAGCAAAGTCCCCTGCCCCACTCTCCCCACTCTCCCGGAACGTGGGGCGGCCAGAGTCCCATCTCCCGGAACGTGGGGCAGCCAGAGTCCCATCTCCCGGAACGTGGGGCGGCCAGAGTCCCACCTGCAAAGAACGACACCCTCTCCTGTGGCCTGGCCTGTGCACAACCCCCAGCCTTGCGCACAGAACATCCTGGACACAGACAAATCTGTTCCGTATGCAGACAAGTCCGGGAAAGAAAAGGAGATTGTGAGGGGAATGAACAGTTCAGCGCAGGCACCAGAGATCCTTCCTCCGATCCACACTCCTTATCTGTGTTTCTATCAGTGCCACTGAGTCTCAAAGGAGGATTGTTTAGATAAATGGGACCGTTGTCCTGAAGCAGTCTAGGTTTACGGCTGTGTACATTTTAAGAAACGGGGCAGTGCAGTTAATGGGCTTACAGTGGAGCCTTCCCAGTCTGCTCCCGAGGCCCGCACAACAAACTAAGAAATGTCCAAATGAGATCTGTTTCAAGTGACCTGGACTAGACCGTTCGTTCTAATAGGAAAGAGCTGGGTGACCCAGGGCCCACCTCTTGCTGTAGGAGGAAGCTCACAGGAGGATAGGAGCACTGTAAAGTCTACGGTCAGGCCTGTAAATCGTACTTGGAAAGACACGACTTTACAGGTACACACCCTGACAGGACTGCACTCAAATTAAAACCAGAAGGAAGGAATGAAGCAGCGGAGGCAGGAGACACATAAATTATGGGGATTTACAAGTTTTCAAAGGACTTTTAACAATACCTTAAGAACACACCCTCTCCGATGATAATGCAGTTTGGTTTAAGGACAAAGTCAACAAAGTGACAGTTCACATATTTTAGTTCCATAGTTAAAATGACATCAAAACCTTCAGAGAATGTTGACAGGGACTTGTTAATACCTCCAAATCCAGCATGAATTTTAAAGACTTACGGTGTGACAATTCAGCATTGCCACTTAAGACACTGGCTGAGAAAAATATGCCCTATTATCTACTTTATTGATAAAGCATTTGCTTAAATCTTTATTTTAATTATTAGCTTCAAATTTTGTAGCACAGCCCAACAATGCCACTTTATAATTCATAATAATACCATTGTCGAAGTGTCTTTTCTCCCTTGGGACAAGAATTAAGGACAAGTTTTTTGGGGGGGACTCCACTGTTAAAATGCTATCACCAGAACACACATGATTGGAAGGTGCCATGCTGGCCAGTCTGGCTGGCACAGGCATGCTAACGCAAAGGTGACAACTCCCAGTTCTAATAGGAAAGAGCTGGGTGACCCAGGGCCCACCTTGAGAACGGTGAATGAGAACATAAGCGCTCAGCCGGAACACCACCCCCGGCTCCCGGCCTTCACTGGGGTATACCAGAGTCCTCGGGGGGCTGTCGGTCCCCTCCAGAAACGGAGCTGGCTGTCAGATGCCCGTGGAAGAAGTGAGTCGAGAAGCTCCCAGCGCTGTAGGGAGTGACCTGCCAGAGGCCATGACTTTTATGTTCCTGGACTGTAGAAAACACACGGATGCAGGCGGTCTACCTGCAGGACCGCCTGCGACAGAGCGGCAGGTCGCAGAGAAACGGTCCAGCCGTGAGCAGCCGTGAGAGCCGCACTGCCTGCCTTGGCTGGGAGCCAGAGTAGGGCATCTAGCCAGCACGGTCCTTCGAACCACACTTTAGATGTGTGGGGAGACAGGGTCCGGAGGCCCAGGACGGGCCATCCTGTAGCACTGAGACGCAGAAGGTGAGACCACTGCTGGTGATTCCGGCAGGCCTGTGGCCCCGGGGCGGCAGCCTGATGTCGTGAGCCCAGCCGGACTGTCGCCTGGATTAGGTTGAGCACTTTTATTAGGGGCAGGGAAACAAGGCTGGGATACCAACAGCCCGACCCGGACGCCGAAGGCCTTGGATGCCAGGAGAGAGTTGCCAACAGGCTTCTGACAGGTGGGGGGTGAGGGCAGGACTTAGTTCTACCTTATCCGGTCACTCGCTCCCACGTCATAAGGTGGTCAAATGTCCCTTAGACTGCTCGAGCTTTCCAAAGGCAGCAGCAGCTCAATAGAGAGCCATCACGAAACACACAAGTCTTGCCGAATTAAAAGAATGTACGTAATTCAGTGACATCTCTTATAATACGATGTTTCCTCACCATACACCTTCCCAATGGAGCTGTGACCTTTGTTCATAAAGGTGGCCCACTCTGAGCCTGCCAGGCCATCTGTCCCTCCCTTTGGGGTCCACAGCTGGCACCAACCTAAAGGGGCTTCCCACAGAGCCCATCCAGCACTGCACCGAGCCCCGGGCGTCGGTCTGGGACGGGGGCAGGGGGCTGGCACGGCCCGTCACTGGGGAACGGCTGGTCAGACACCATCTCCACCCGCACGCAGAGCAGGGCGCCGAGGAACCCAAAGGGTCGCCGACGACGTTCAGATCAAAAGACGCTGACGCCGAGCCTTCCACTTGCTCTGTGGTGTGCTGAGGGGCCACGGGCTCGCTTTTGCCTCTGCTGCAGTCGCCTGCCGGCCATGTGGCCCCGGGCGAGTCGCCCAAGTGCTCTGGGTCGAAGGTGGAGAACTTCCACTGCCGTGTGACACACACACCCCTCGAGTGGACAGCTCGGTTTGCACCCAGTGAACAAACCTGTGCAGCCGGTGCCGAAATAGAGAGAACAAGACCGCGGTGCTGGCTCTCTAACTGTACCCTGTCACCGAAGACCCGATTCCTGTTCTGAATCTGAGACAAATCATGCAGACACTCCGACTGTAGTACAGCACACGAGAGCGTACTTCGCGGCCATCTCGAGCCCTTTCTGGATCGTTCTCCAGA
This sequence comes from Pteropus alecto, assembly GCF_000325575.1. Lineage (NCBI taxonomy): Eukaryota > Metazoa > Chordata > Mammalia > Chiroptera > Pteropodidae > Pteropus > Pteropus alecto. The sequence continues at coordinate 6,938,757 of NW_006430726.1, forward strand.
GAGAGGACGGTGGGAATGAATCCAGGCACTGAGAACGGGTGTCCTGTCCCTGGTGCCCTGGTCCTCACTGCTTTGTTTCTTTCCTGTCACTGGGGTAGGGGACGGAGGACACGGAGAGGGAGAGGCCCAGCCCCGTTCTCTCCGGAAGCACCGACATTCCGGGCAGAGGCGGCCGCAGACGGGGCCGCGCCGGCCTGGGAACGGTGTCCACGGGAAGGAAGGGACGCGGAGCGGGGGGCGGACGTGCTGCTCGTCTACGGCTGCGCGCTCTATCAGGTGAGGGGACCGGGGGGCACCAAGCAAGGCCCGGGAGGGCTCCTGACTCAGCACAGTTGGTTCCTGAGGCTCTAGGGACACCCGGGTCATGCTTTCGCTCTCGGGGACACGAGGCATGGATGACTAATCGCAGACGCCCGAGTCAGCAGAGAGGGGACCCCTTACCTAGGGGAATGGGGCCCGCAGGCTAGGATCAGATCGGGGCACCTGGACACTGCAGGTGGAGGCCTGGCGGCGGCGGCTCAGGCCGCCTTCACGAACTACCGCAGGCTGGTGGCTTCAATGGCCCTCGTTTCTCACGGTCCTGGCGGCTGGGAGTCTGAGCAGCGTGGGTTGTGGAGGTGGCTGTCGTCCCGCCTTGCAGATTGACACGTCACGGCGCCCTCACGCGGCCTTCCCTCTGTGAGCCCACCCTCACGACCTAATGTGACCATGTTACCTCCTAAAAGCCCCATCTCCAGTACAGTTACGTGGAGGTTAAGGGTCAACATGTGAATTTGGGGGGACACAGCTCTGACTCCCCGTCGCCTGGCCAGAGTGATGCTTCATCGGACAGCCAACCTGTACGACCAGGCACATTTCACAGGGACTGGGTCAGCTGTCTCTCCGCGGCCGTGAGCCAGGAATGTGCAGGCCCAGGCTGTGGGGTGTCGGGCGGCCTTGTGCTCTGGGTGTCAGTTAACCAGTCAAAGCCCCGGGGTCCCTTCTATAAAAGGGGCAGATGGCAGCCTTCAGGACCTGGAGGACGGCCCTAGGAAACAGTGGCGGTGACCGCGGTGAAAAGAGCAGTGTTCGTGCCGAGCGTGGCCGCCCGAGTGCTCTTGGGCTGGCTCTGCCCTCCACTCCCTCGCAGGACCCGAACCCCCGCCCCGGCCGGCGGGAGGGTTCCCGCCACCCCGCCCCCAGCCCTCCTCGGGCTGCTCCCTGGGGCAGGGGACTGGGCAGCATCGGCTCGTCTGGCTGGGACTCAGCCCGGGAAGCCACTGCTGCAGCCCCTCCCTGGCGCTGCCTGCACAGGACAGAGCCGGGGTGGCTGCCAGGGCCTTGTGGTGGCGGAGTAGGAAGTGTGCTCTGACAGCTCTGAATAGAACACCCCACATCAGCGCGAGCCCAGAAATGCAGGTAAGTGGAGCCGGCCAGGAGGGGCTCAGCCCGGCCTGTGCGCAAAGGCTGAGAGTCAGCGACAGAGGGCGGCCGGTGCCTGGCCTGGGGGTCACACCACACTTCTGAAGTGCAGGTGCCACTTTCTGACTCAGAGACCTCGATGGTGGGCACATTGTGCTGCCTCAGGCGTCCACAGCCAGTCCCTCCCCAGTGCACAGGCCGACATCCTGCCACCCCCCGTGATGGCGAGGAGGGGGGCCTTTGAGAGGTGACCAGGCCACGAGCACGGAGCCCTGGTGAATGGGGTCAGTGCCCTCGAATGAGAGGCCCTGTGAGCTCCGCAGGCGTGCCTGTGTGGACACAGGGCGAAGCTGACATCTGCGACCCGGCACAGGGCCCTCCCAGACCCGACCCTGCCGGCTCCCTGACATTGGACGTCCAGCCTCCAGGACGTGAGAAACTAACCTGTGGCTTAGAAGCCCCATCTGCGGCTCATAACGGTCACCTGCCCGAGCGCTTGGGGGCGACGCTGGTCTCGCCCAGAGGCAGGCAACCCAGACTTGGCGGACACTGCCGCGTTAAGAGTCTGCGAGACACTCTGCATAGCGGGGCTCGTCACAGGCGGGGACAGCGCTGCAGTCTGTCTGCGTGTCTCCACCTGCACCGTGTGTCTCTGAAGGCCGGGGGCAGACAGGCATGGCCACCCTTCTTTCAGAGAAAATCTGCCACTCACAAAGTACAAGACAACTGTCCCAGGTCCCCCAGCCAGCCGCGGCGGAACTGGGCCTGGAACACTCAGTGACCCGGCTCTCCGACCCAGCTGGGGATGTCAGACACGCGAGGCGCCCGCCCTGCGCACACGGGCTCTGTCGCTGGCTCGAGCGCATTCCTATGACTGGCCGCTGGCCAACTTCTCACACGGCTTTGCCAGCACCGACGAAGACGAGGATGACACACTGCCACCCTAAACAGACGCAGCCAACCGACATACACAGATTAAACCAACACAAAAGGCCTTTCTTCAAAAACCTATATTCTGCTTGGCTAGGTATCAAATCGCCAGTTCTTGGCTTAGTTGCTGGGCTCTGCCAAGGGTTCATCTCAGATGATCCGACATAAGACCTTGAAAGAGGAACGGTGAGTGATGGGGCTAGACTCTCCGGAGTGACCTGTTGGAACCTGCGACTCTGAAATGAGCACCGCCTCGTGACGGTCTCGCAGTCAGATGCCTTTAGGGTTTTAAGTGCCTTCCAATCTGGTTGAACATATCTGAATGAAATGCTGTAACGTGTACTACATGTATCACGTTAATCCTTGGTATGACCAGACTAGTTTTTCCCAACTGTTAGAGAAAAAAAGGAAAGTGGATGTAGGGCACTGAGTAGTCATCGGTCTGGTGCAGAAATGCAACAGGCCTGGGGACAGTTTACAGATATGTCGCCTGCAAACTGACAATGCTGCACTCACTGCCTAGGACCCCGAGAACAGTGGCGAGTCCATGGTGTCACATAAATGGGAACAGCCCACGCCTCCTCAGCCAGCGGCAGAACCAGGGAGCGAGCGAGCAGGAACTCACCCATTCGCAAACATTTCCTGTGCATCTACCCCAGCCAAGTGTGGCACGAGGCACCTGGGACAGGGTGTTGACAAGTCAGAGACATCCCTGCCCTAACCGAGGGCCCAGTCTTTCCACAACGTCCATGTCAGTTACTCCAAGGATTGTTCTGCAAGCTCCGACAGAGTCCGCCGACTCACATTTCAGAAGCAAGTCTAATAAAAGCGGTTTTCTGGCCTGCAGAGGCTGGAACCAGCACATGAGACCGCTGAACGTAGGTCAACCGACAACACGAAGCAGCAACGGCTCACAGAGTGACAGGGTGGGAAATGAAATGATTTGGAGTAGAAATAAGAATTCAAAAAGTCGCCCGGAATCATTTGCCATAAGAGTAAAATTCCTTTCCATTTTCAGTGGGTCTTCAGAGCGCTACCGTTTTGTTATAAAATGTCTTATCACCTTTGCTCACCTTGAAAAATCTGCTCCCCTCCCCGCAAAAAGAAAAATCTGCTCCCACACACGCTAGGCCTCAAGCGACTACTCCAGCGGGTACTCCTTTCAAGAGATCAAAAATGTATACTGCGCTAAGTCTAAGTTTAGGGAGGCAGGAAACTATAGTAGTAAAAAAAGGTCACAAAGAGCTAATGTTAAATAAACACTGTGTTTTAAAGGTAAGTTGGGTCATCTGCAAAATTCACTTATGTGCAAATAGCTCACTCCCTGACCACACCAAAACCACGACACTAAATAAGAAAGCAGAAGGTTCTGTAGCAGTTTCTTGCCTGCCTCCCTGCCTCCCACAGACATAACCGTGGTACCTGCAGGAAAATCTCCAGCTCTCTACGACTCACCTGCTGGTTTTGGTGAGATCTACAAGTGATCCTGAATTTCCCCTTATTTGCAAGAAACTCACTCTATCAAGTGGTTTTAGAAAGCCCTGCACCTTTATTTACTTTCTTTTTTTTCCCCCTCAGAATGCCCTTTGGTGTGTTTCTAGACACTTCCATCACTGTGACCCCAGCCCCGTGCTTGCCGTGGACCAGAAGACAGAACCGGCACATAGCCCCGCCGGCTCCAGATGCAAGAACAATTGTTTAGGCAAAGACCGGCAGCCGGGAACCCCCAGTTTTCAACAGCCTCAAGGCTGTCAGCTCCATGGGGGCAGGAGCCGTGTCCGTTGTATTCACCGCTGTACCCCTGACAAATAACAGGTGCCCAGTAACCGTCTGGGGATAAAAGAATGAGGACTGAGCTCAGGTCCCCAAACCCGACTCCAGGGGATTATACCCACCACATCGAGCCCTGGGCCTACTCACCCCAGGGCTGTCGGTGGCCTCAGATGACATGACTCTGGATCTGCAAGAACAGCGAGCTGACCGGGCACCTGGGCCAGCAGCCTACCGAAGCCAACAGCCTCCTGGCACAATGGCACAGGGAGCAGGGGCAGGGAGGGACAGGGCGGCTTCTTCCAGCAAGCCAGTGAGCTGGGCTGTCCAAGCTGAGGCCACAGGCTCTGTCAGTCAGTGTGGCAGGGTGAGCGGGGCAGCAAGTCAGGCGGAACGGATGCAAACAGTTAAACCTCAGCGAGGCAAATTCTTCATGCCGAAAAATTCTTTTGTTTTTTTCCTTTTCTTGTCAGAGACAAGATACCCTCAACAGAGGAGCAAAAATAGGTGTCTAGACATCTAAATTCATTAAAACAGACAGCGAGGGAGTCTGTAAGTGGTCGGAACAAAGCATATTTTTCTAGCAGGGCAGAAACAAAGTAGTTGCCGCATTCCTCCCTCAGAACAGGTCCTGCCGCAGCCGGGTGGCCGGGCCAGGCCAGCACACGTGGCTCCAGACAAGTCACATCCACCTGAAGCCCAGGCCCGAGCCTGGAGGCCCGGGACCCCCGTGAATCACCGCACGGAAACGGCACGCCGCAAGCACACGCGCCTCGCTCCTCTCACCCGGTGGCAGGGCGCAGAAAGGGCTTTATTTAAATATCACAGGAGAAGAATCTGAAGAGTCTCTCCACACACATCGTCCAGCCCAATTCAGGGCAGAGAAACACAGATTGCGTCGCCTAGCACTGCAGACAGAGTCTCCTGCTCCCGAACCAGCGTCAGCCACCAGACAGGTCTCGAGGCTGAGACGAAATGCAGAGATTCCGGCGGACAGTGCGGGAGGCCGGCCCCTCCGCAGCAGCCTTCCTCCTGGCGGTCTCCCGGCTCCCCGGTCAAGGACCAGCAGAGCATCGAGGGGGAAGGAGAAGGATGCAGCAGGATCACGGGGAGAGGCTGAAGCCAAGAGCCGGAGACTTGGCCTGCACAGACTCTGGGAATCTGGTGATTCTAGAAAAACAAGGACTTTCCTGAAGCAGCGGCGAGGGGCTTTCCTGTGTCCCTCCAGGGAAAATGGGTGACAAGGCCCCCGAATGACTATTCTCTGCTCCCCTCGAGAAAGGGGCTCTGTGCTGGGACCAAAGCAGAGGCTGCAAAGGAGGCTCTGGGGCAGGCCCCGCATCCAACACCGTCCCGCGTGTGCAGGGAGAAGCCGACTGAGAACCAGGGCCCCCCACTAGCCCTGGGCGGGACGGTCCACACAGCGTGGTGGACTTCGAGACAGTCTGAGCACACCGTCCTCTTGCTGGTAACCTTGAGCAATTCACTCCTTGTCCCCTCTCGCAATGAGGGAAGTGGGACTAGACAGATGTTCTCTGAAGGTCTGTGGACACGCAGAGATACAGAACCCTGTGCTCTGAGCACTCACACACGTAAGCGATGTGTGTTGCCTATACCTGTACAGATATCACATTTGAATATGGTGGAAAAACAAAAAAACCAACTCAGAATGTTTGTTTTCTTAAGAAAGAATGGAAAAAGTCATCGCAAAATATGCGATGCCCAAGTTCTTGACTAGTAACTGCTCTTTGTTTCTAATCCAGCTGCTGGGACAATGACGAGCGTCACAGACTGACGGGCTGGGGGGGAGGGCAGGGCGGTGGCAGGACAGCGGTGACGCTTCCGAACACGGACGCTGCAAGCGGGCTTCGGACCCTTCTGGCGAGGAGACCTGTGTCGAGCCTCCCTGGCCTCGGGGACTCCGGCTGCTGCGAGAACAGCAGGGTAAACAGAGGCAGGGCCAGGCCGCTGGACTTCCTGGTCACACCCTGACGGCAGCCAGAGCGCACGACGCGCTCCACGCCGCGTTCACAGGCTCGCCAGCACTAGTCTACGACAACTTTACTTAATCACGAAAATGTAACAGTCGTCCGATCTTTCTGTAGCTCAGTTTACTGCTTTCTCAAGTGAAATAAATGGTCTCTCCGATTTCTCCTGCTTTCATCTCTCTGCTCTAAGTACGGTAGGATAAGGTTCCAATTAAGGCCCATTAAACGCTCACATTGATTCATGTGAGCCGTTTTCCGTTTCTTTCCCGAACACGGGCTAGGAGCCCCCTGAGTGGTCTCTGTTGTGCGTGCTGAGCTCGGGACCTGCCCCCACAGCAGAGCATCCTGTGGTGTGAGGTCTCCCTCCTCCTACTTCGGCGGCCCAGGGAGGTAGGTGGAGATTCTCTTCCCTGCCTCGCTAAGGAGGGTTTGCTGGCGTTACAGCGAGTCGGGATCAGGAAGGACATCCGTCCTCAGGGGGGTGTCTCGCTCACACTGGCCAGTCTCAGCCCTGAGTGTCTACACAGGAATCAGGCCACCCCCGAAAGTTCCAAAAAGTCGGCACTGCGCGCCGGAAAGCTGCCACTGACACACGCTCGACTCCCCGCACCACCGACAGCCACACCGGGAACAGCTCCGTGACCTCCTCTGCGGAGAGCTCTCTGAGCTGAGGACAGCGGATGGAGTTTCCAGACGGTTACTCAATTCATGTTAGGATTTTCTCACTAAGTCATCGAATTACAAAGACCCGGAGAATGACGTCACACAGCTCAGGCACAGCCTAGTTCTGAGAGCCTCACTGCCCAGCTTACTTGCCTGCTCTGATGCCCTCAGAGCCTTCGGGGGCCTCTGGAGCAGTGCAGAGCAGGTGCATGGGGGCAGGACAGGCGGAGGGGACCCTTCCTTTCCACTGGCACAAAGGATTCGATTTCGACTGCTGGAAGCGATGCAGTCTCTCCAAATGAGAAAGTCGGCCGCCAACTAAAATGAATTTGCAAAGGAGCTTATTCCCAATACAGTAACGTGCAGGCAGTCGAGTCATCTGTCATTCGAGCTAATTTAATTATTGGACCACATTTAATTATCCAACATAAAATGTAAATAAAGTGAAGGGCTGACAGCACATACTAATTATGTTCATTATAATAATTAAATGAGAAGAAATTTAGAAAGACTCGTGAAAGTGCCGTATAATACGAGGAAGCTTTTGATTTCGAAAAACGTTTTAATTAGAAACTGCAACCTCATGATAAAGAGACAACTGGTTCCATCGAGCACGGGACATTTTTCTCTTCTGAAATCACCCCTGCCATCCCAGGGCTCAGTGCCTCCAGTTAATAGACTAAATGGGGGCAAATGAAGAGTGCCCGACCTTTATGCAAAGCAGCTACCGAGTAAAACAGCCTTGGGCTGCGGCTGGAGTTCAGGATCTGCTGTCTGATAAAGACACCAGCTGTCTTCGCAGGAGGAGACACCCTCTCCTGCGGACACACAGGCCCTGTAAGGTCACGTGACTTCTGACTAGTGACACAGAAACACTAAATGACTCGAGCATCCTGATTTCTAAACGGCAAGGGGTTACACTCACTTCCGAAAGAACAGAAGTGAGGCGGAAGGGCACTGCCTGGACCAGCCGTGCGGGCCGGGCCTTTCCATCCCCGGCCTAGGATCTCCATCGCAGCGTGAGGGGGCTTGCTGAGATGACTCAGAGCCCTTCCGGGACGAAGGCTCCACAAATACGTGGTCAGAGTTGGGAAGCGATCTCACGACCGCACTTACCACACAGCCCCTCGGCCGACACTCACTTGGCAAATTACTGGATTTAGGAAGTAAAAAGGAAATTTAATGAATCAAGTTTTTACGATGACAATAACCAGCTGTTTAGTTGTAGAGAAGTTCCCAATTCTACTGGGACATGAGCAGCTGTCACCCTAGCAAGCTGGAGGCACGGGCACAGAGCCCGATCATGAGCTGGTGGGCGAGCCCCGTGCAGGTGATACAGATGTGGCTCGCGGTGGCATGGCAGTGTGAGGCAGCTGACAACTCGCCTGTAAGTCTCTGCTCCTGAGTGCCTGCCACTGGGTCCCCACTGTTAATACAGAGGAGCCAAGGTATATCCAAGCTTTTAAGGGTGAGCTGTCATGGAGTGGCAGGCAGGTCATGACGCCACCTGGTGCTCACAGAATCTGCAGTAGCACAAGGAGGATATGAAAGCCACAGGATGGCTTGGAGTCCTCACGAAACCAGAATGCTCTGTCTGTGGTTCTAATCTCAGCATTTAAATGGCACAGACTCACAGGGGACAGCATCTGGTATAATCCACTTTTCTTCAAACATTTTTATTGTGATAAAACATACAAACTTATAACTTACCATTCCAGCCACTCCTAAGTCTACCATCAGGGGCATTACACACACTCACAATACCGGGCGAGCACCAGCACTGCCCATTCCCAGAACCGATCTGCCTCCCTGCAGACTCACAAAGCTCAGGCCCCTGAGGGGACATGATTTCTCTAAGATCACACAGCGAGTGACAGAACTGGGGTCAGAGTCCAGGCCTTCCTTTTGCTAGATGAGAACACACTCATTACACCTTCACGGGATGTTTATGAGCCTCCTGGGTAAGGCACGAGGGTACATCCCAGAAGCTTCCCAGTCGGCACCGGACCACAGAAGTGCGGCTTCTCGGCGTGCTGTCTGGGTACATGGGCATCGTCTTCTGTTCTGGACCCAGCCCTGCCCAGACGCGCCTCCGAGATCGCCACCACGCGTGGCCTGTGACACATCTGATTTTCTTAGCAGAGTGAAATGGAATGAAATGAATACTGAGCTGGGCTTTGCAAGACCTGAGTTCTAATCCCGGTCTACTAGGGTTCTTTTCACCATTTCAGGGGGCTGGCTTCACCTCTCTGAACCCCGATTCCTCGCCTGCCTATGAGGCAGGAACAGTCCCTGTACTTACAGCCTCACCGGAGTGAAGGAGGTCCCAGGGACCACAGACGCCAGAAGCCTATAAACAGCAGGGGTTACTCTCGGTGTGGGACAATTACCGTCATTTGTATCACTTTCTAATTTCTGCCTCAGTCACCTCACCTCCCCAGCTTATCTCCAAACCCCACTGCATCTTCTTCCCCACCTTCTTCCCCGAGGGTCTGTCTCCTCCTCCTGCTGCTTCGCGCGCTCACTGCCCATTTCCTCTGTGCTTTCCTGCCCCTGCTCCCCACGCCCTACTTCGCCATGAGGTCCAAATCGGTTCTCACGTGCCACCTCTAAGTGCCAGTTCTCCCGACCCCATTTCCCATTCACTCTGGGGAGCTCAGAGATGCTCGAGACGTGTGCTTATCTATGGGAGAGGATTAATTTGCGATCCAGTTTCAGCAGAAAAATTATAAAATCCCACACAATTCTGTTTAGTATTTCAGCGAAACAGAGTTGGTTTAAGCAGTTTCACAGTGTCCTTGAACGTGGATGCGCTGAAGGGACTGTGCAAGCGAATGAAGTGAACCTCATCCGAATGGAGCCAGGAGGCCGGGAGGGGAGCCTCGCCCACCACCACCCAGCACCGGTCACGCACGCGGACAGAAGGCGCATCACTCGCAGACCCTGCAGCTCTGGCAAGAACTGCCTGACTTTCCTGCCCCAGCAGGAAGAAGGAAGGTTTTCTCCTCGCCCAGCGACCAAGGCAGCCAGCGAGACGCCATCGCCACCCCAAACTCCCGCTCTCCTCCAACGGCCTGTCGTTGGAAGCCCCCCGCCTCCCACGCCTCCTTCTTTTCCTCTATAAAGCAACGCTCCCCGCCTTTGCCGGAGTGCTCCGTAGTTTTTCTGCTATAGCTCTGAGAGGAGGCCCTTGTGCTCACCCGGAGCTGACCAGGTTTCCTTGGAGAGAAGTCACAGACACAGCCTGAGAGCCTGTGAAGGGCCTCAGGCAGGACAGAAGGTTCAGGCAGGCCAGCCTGCCTCTTCTCACCCCAATACCTTCCTCTCAGTGCGGGGGAACAGCCTCAGGGGCCCTCCGGGCCTCTTACCTGGTTATCGGGGTGGTTGACAGTGAAGTAGCCCACACAGACGATGACCTCGTGAAGCAGGCTTTCACAGGAGACTTGGCTGCAGTGGCCCAGGAGGGAGCTGGCGATGTGCCGGAATGCAAGGGACAAGCCCTCCGCCCCTACAATAGACTGGCACAGACAAGGGGCAGTCAGAACCCCTGGCGCAGGTGAGGCTGGGCCCTGCGTGCTCCGGCCACGGCAGGCGCCGGAGAAGCACGACAGGCGACCAGGGCGCCAGACTGAGCGGCCACCTCCGCTCGGGGACGCTGGTGCTAACAAGGGGCTGTAACACATGCAACGTTTAACCTGAAAAGGGGTGGAAAAGAGAGCATGGCAGACCACATGCCTGCGCCGCACAGGTCAAGACCCCTAGCAGTTATTTCTTCCACCTTTAATAAACGATTTTTCTCACTGTACAATCAGTTTCACCGTAAAACATTTGGGAAAATACCAAAATACTAAAATTCACCTGTAAATCTAACACATAGCTAACTTCCCATTGCTTTTTTTTTTCCTGGAGAAAATATTTCCTCGTACACAGGGATAAAAATACAATTCTAATTATTTACTTATGTTCAAATAGCAAAGAAATACGAGTAAGGACTAGCTGTTATTCAAACGAACAGCTCTGTAAACCCAACGCTCCCGAAAGAACGTAAAAAACACAACCACCATCCCCACCCCCCAAAACAAGCCGACCGTGAAGCCCTCCCGGCTCTGCGGCTTCTGGGGCCCTCAGTGCGGGCGCAGGGCCGTGGGTGGTGGGCGACGCGGGAGGGGCGCCGGGTCTGTCTGTGCGGCTCGCAGCATCTATTTAATAAACATGTCAGACAGACAGAGCGACAGGAGGGCAAAGGGGAGCGGCAGCCCACACTCCCGCGAAGCCCTGCTGCCGGCCTGTGGGAAAAGGCAGCGTTTTAAACTCGCATCTTCATCTGAGGTCTTGGCCGGCTTCAACCAGGTCACACAGGCCGCAGCTTGGACCTTTCAATGCGTTCACGGCGCCTGAAGGCAGGCGACAGTCCTTTCAGCGGAAAGAAAATCGCTGCTAAACTTTAGAGTGTGGCCATCTCGGTTTCGCTGCCCTGAGACAAAATGTTTTTCAAGCCCCAAAGAGACTGCAGGAGGGAGCACTTTGCTCCTTTAAATCAAGTCGTGACACCTTCTCGGCTCAGCCCCTATTTAATTAGTTGCGTCCAGCACGCTGTGACCCAGACCTCTGTCTAACCTTCACTGACAAGAGCGGGTCAGGGGGCACGTAAGTTTGAATATAAAAATTAAACCAATTTTTCAAGGAAACTACATTTCCTCTTTAGCCAGAATTAATTGCCAAGTCAGTACATTGATTTGTTTCCTGAGACCACCTTCAATTGTAAAAACTGTCAAAGCGTACGCGATATACAACACGCTGGATGTCAGGGCCATCTGTGCCAGTATGAATCCAGGGTGAAATCAGACTCTGCTGAGGCGAGAAAATATTTTGACGGCCTTATCAGTATACAGTGAGGTGGAAGCAACTCCAAAAACGTTCTAGGGTAACCTCCAGCTGCGTCCACGCAACGATGAGCACACAGGTTTGGGGCTTTGAGGAAGGCTGGGGGGCACTGGGACCACTCCATCCAGCACTCAGCTTCTGATTCGGCATCTGCGAGCGGCCTGGGTAAGCTGTTCACCTCCAGAGGCTGGGCCGGCCCACATTTCTGGGGCCTGCTGGGTGCCAGCTAGCACAGTGCCCGCATGTAACCAGCCAGGAGGAAGGTCCCTGCAGGCATGCCCCGCTGTGCTCTGATTAAGGGGAAAAGGGAACCTGGGAACAATATCTGGGAGAGAAGGAGAAGAGCATGGGAAACTAAGCAAAATAGAATAAAACAGGAGAGTCAGAGGAGAGACAAAAGAAAGGAGGAAACACAGGAAGCAAAGAAACGAGAGAGGTGTGGAGCTGCGCGGAGGACAGAGAAGCAAGCAGCAGACGTGTGGAACACCGTGCGGAGGCAGCCGAGAGAGGACAGGCCCCTCCGCCTGGGGGCCGGGCACGCTGCGACCCTGGCGCCATCCGCTGCTTTCCCTGCTGTTTTTAGCAAAGGCGGTTCGAGCTGCGTGTACATTTTGGGCTGGATGTGGCAAGCAGCCGGAGCGCAGAAATCTTGGTTTTTGTCTTATTTTGACATGAAGGGCTTCAGAAAGCAGCTTTGGATTTTTTTCTAATTACTGGCCAGGGTGCCTAAGGCAACTCAGGGAGCGGGGCTGCCTGGCCCCAATGCTGCTCCCGCGGCTCTCTGCCGCTCGGAGGGACGTGGATGCCTGTGTATGATGAGGGCACACCCCAGCAGTCCGCCACAGGACTCACGAAACTGGAAGCTAAGAGCCAGCTTTTGGTATGTGCGCTCCATAACCCTGGTAACAGAGGGAATCGCCCCAGCGGGACCTAGCTGAGGGGCGGACTGCTGTGTCCATATTCTCAGGACATAAAATTAGCATCTCCTGCTTCCTAAACTGTTCCCAGACGGAACACGAGGGGCTTGGGCCTTTGTGAAACGCTGATGCTATGCTCACCCCAGAAACGAGAAGCACCGGCACCCTCTGGAGCAGACGGCTCCCGCTTCAGGTGCGGCTGCGAAGCCTCCGGGGGGCACACATCTCACAGTTACCGCCTAAGGCTGGTGCAGCGGCTCTGGAAACGGAGAAGCATTAGCTCCGAGGTACAGATATCTGTTCTTGTGATGGATAAACTAGCTGTACGAAGCTGAAAGACAATGAATCCAATGATACAACGAACTCGCTCATTTCCTGTTGTGAACAGAATGACGGGGAGACGAGAACTGCACGTGTCTTCAGGCACAAGCCAGAGGTGTTTCTTCCACCCTGGCACGGCCGAAGAGACCATTTCTATACATCTGCATCTCTATAACCGCTGTCCATCTGAGCAGAGCGAGCCATCCAACTTACGGGTTCGCCATCTGCCAAGTTTGTTCCTTTTTTGATGAAATCACTTGACAGTTAATGAACTGAAAGAAAAAGTCTCCTGCTTGGAGGTTGTTCTGTTACACAGGCTCAGTGTTTTTGCAAATTAAATTTCCTACAGGAAAGTAACCTGTTTCTAAGCTGACGGACTGGTATTACAGCATTAAGCAGTTTTTCTTTCTTTAGCTATAAAAATTTACAGGATTTGCAAACTAACCAGGCGGTTACAATGGACACAAATCAGTTAAAAATCATCCATAGAAAGTTGTATCAATCAAAACAAATGACCTAATTTTGGTTCTGTTTATATAGAAAACCATTACTTTCCTTAATAATGCCTTTCCCTAAAGAAATCAAGACAGAAGATTCGTAAGTGGCAGAGCCGTACGTAGGCTTTGGGGTCAGAGAATAATGGGCGCCAGTCCTGGCTCAGGCATGTGTCCCCTTTTCCATCTGTGAAATGGCACAATAACATTTTGCAGGGTAGTAACGAGAATAAACGAGGAGGCATGTACAGCATCTAAGAGTTTTCCCAGAAGGGCAACTTAGGAAGTGGTATGCATTCTAATTCCCTTCGCTGGAGCCCACTCCTTGGGCCCAACAGAGAGGAAGCCCCCCGCGCCACACCCACACTAAAGTGCTGCCTCGCGTGGCTCACGCCGACACTAACCTGAAATGCGGGCAGGTCGAGAGCGGCGAAGCTGTTGAGGAAACGTAAACTCTGAGTGGCCACTTGCACCGTGTTTTGACTGTAAGTTTCCTTGGGGCTGGTGGCGCTGGGGTCCGAGATGGCGCCATGGAAGAGGACACAGTAGAGCATGTGCAGGACCCCAGCGAGGTCTGTGGCCTGAAGCGCAGCTGTCAGTCCCGTGGGATCCTGGCGATTACTGTCAAATATGCTGTATGACCTGACAAGAAACATGCAACCCTTTAAATGGACCCAAAGGATGTGAGCATTTTTATAGGTCAAATGGGACAAGACGAGCAGAGCAGATGGTTAAAAGCAAAGCACCTGAACTGAGGTCACGAGCCCCCAGGTTCGAGCATCCCCCAGGGCCAGTGACTCTCCCCTCCCCGGAGCCCAGGCTGCTGCGGCAGGGGCCTCGGACCTTCCGCCTCCAGTGCTGACGCTGTCACCACTCTCCTCGCCCTTTGCGGCCCAGGCAGCTGAGTCCATGAGGGCTGCTGGGACAGGGACCAATACCAGCACGGCTTCCGTTCTGGACACACAAAGGGCGTCTTCGCGGGGGAGGCGGCCGCCAGGAAACAGGGGGCCTTGAAAACCTAACGCTATGCCAGTGAACTGCTTCTGAAGGCACTGTCCCATCATCACGGGGGACCGGTGGCACGGCCTGCGGGGCCAACTTCCAAGGACAAGCAGGGGCGAGGGCCGATGAACCCCTGGAGTTGACCGTGAAGCCCGAGGGCTTGCTCAATCCGCCCCACTCCCAAACTCAGGTTCCAGGAGACTCTAGTGACCAAAACACTGCGGTGTCAGTCAACGTGGCTGCCACGCATTTGTTCAACCTTTTTTCTAGAAACTGCGCCCAGATTTCTGTCTGAGGAACTACCTCCCTTCCTCACAGCCAACGTGCTGCAGGTGGCCGGTCCCCGTCACTGACTCACAGGTGCAGAGGCCCAAGGTAAGCTGCGCATTTCACGCCTGACTGCTCCCCGCGGATCAGGGATGTCGCGTGTCGCAGTTGAAGCCACTGGAAAGGAAGGAGACTCTTCCGCTGAAATGCTTGGGAAGAAGCCCTTAGTTTTTCCTCCACTAGGTTTGAATCTGAGACACGCTAGGTCTGAGGCCACTGCAGCCGTTGGCCCTACGCGCTGCACCCACCCATCCTCGGGTCACTCAGAGCCGTCCCACGTGGGCCAGCGCCTTCCACACCGGACACAGCCTTTTCTCAGGAAGGGCAGTTACGAGTCCCTGTTCAATGTCTTCCTTTGGTCTGGTGAGATCTGCAAAGACTGAGCAGAGGTGTCTTCGTGTTTCTGGCAAGGGATGAGATCTCTCCCCATTTTTAACGCTAATACTGGTCTCCCCCATTTTTGTGGCTGTTGCTACTGTTGTGGTTCTTTCCAGCTGGACTCTGGAATGGGAGACAGGCATCAAAGAGCTCTGCTGGTCTCACTCACTTCCCCAGAAGCGCTTGAGAGATGCCACTAATTAAGGAAAAACTGGGAAGTCCTGCTTGGCAAATTTCTAGATCTTGTCTAGTTTTCTAATTTGTAACTTATTTCTTCCAAAGGGATTATTTTATGCATTCTCATTCGCTAGTTGCATCAAGTAGAGTTTTACTCATAACCGCAGTAGGCATTTACTTCCAGAACGTCCACTGCTTCCGGTATTCCTAACAACCTGAGATGACACCGTATACCTCGCTCTCTTCTCAAGGAAGCGGCTCTCTTAAGAAACGCTGTCACCTCATTTACGTGGCAGGATCTGCTAAGCACACTCCCATCTCTCACCGCATCTCAGCCTTAGTTTGTCCCAGTTGGTAGAGGAGGAGTATTCTCCTTCCTGCACAACAAGGTGACTGAGGCCTGGGGCGATCAGGTGAGATGGTTCGGGTCACGCGAAGTCGTTAGCGGCAAGGGCAGGGGACCACCAAGGGCTTTTGACCGTTTAAGGGCAGTGCTTTGTCCACGGACAAGAACATGCAGGCCAAACAGGAGGTGACCTCTTCTCTTCTCCCCATGTCTTCCCACAGAGACGCTAATGCAATCTTGTATCGTCATGGAGAGACATGTTCTATCTATGAAACTCGATAAAAACAAAAGTTAAGAAATGACATTTATCTGCTCGTAGGTATATCTGAACCTTTACCTGCGCTGTGAGCTAATGTCAGCTGGCCCTTCCCTCCTGCCACTACACCTGGAAGAGGAGGGGTCAGACCTTGACTGGAGTTGGAAGTACAAATTAATGTGTGTACGTTTATCATACAGGTTCCAAGGAGGGCTCTGTTTTCTTAACGCTGACTGCATTTTAGAACCAGAGACAAGTCAGAAGACATTTCTCCCTAAAGCTAATTCCCAATAAGCTTTCAGAACCTTGGGGATGAGTGACATCACTGCTGGTGACAATTTTGCTGCTGTGATCCATAAGGCTGACCTCCCCCTTACTGCCTGTGCTGTTTATATTTTTATCTATCTATCTATCTATCTATCTATCTATCTATCTATCTATCTATCTATCTATCTATCTATCTATCTCTCTCTCTATCTATCTATCTATCTATCTATCTATCTATCTATCTATCATCTATCTCTCTCTCTCTCTCTCTCTCTCTAATCATCTATCATTCATCTTTCCTTCTTGCCTCCCTACACCTACAGCACCTGGCCTTCCTATGCAGTCTCCCATCCAAGTACTAACCAGGCCTGACCCTATTTAGCTTCCGAGATCAGACGGGATCGGGCTTGTTCAGGGTGGCATGGCCATAGACTGCCTGTGCTGTTTTTAAACAGATTATCAGCATATTCAAATGAAGACATTCAAGAATACTTTATCATTTAAAACACTTCATAATACTTAATCTTTCCAAGCACTTAGTAAATGACATGAATTCACGGCTATCACTTCTTCAAAATAATAAATGCAAAAAAAAAGGAAAAGAAAAAAGAAAAAGTGAGGTGATCAGAATAGCTCCTCTTCTCTCCACCCCACCCCATTATTTCGGAGAATACTAATCACGGATTGCAAAGCAACAGATCCCAGGACCTTCTGCAGCGTTCTCCTGAGGAAACAAGAATGCTGCTTCAGAAAAACCAACTCAATAAGCGTGCAGAACTCAGATGCGGATGGAAATGGTTCACAGTGCGTAATCCTGCTTCATGCAAAGGAAGATCAGTTAAAGTGAGCCCACAGACTACCAGCGAAGAGGGGGGCGGGGCTTGCCTGCCGTGCGTGGCTCCCACCGAACTAATGGAGTCCTGACAGGACGTCACAGAATGTTTACTTTTGATTTAGTCTGAAATACAATTTGTCCACGAACAGGCCACTGGCTTCCGTTGGTCTTAATGGCCAGTTATAATCACTTTAAGCCTGAGTGTTTATGATAAAAAAGTAAAAGGCCTTATTCATATGAGGCATGGATTATAAAGTTTTTTAAAAAAAAAACATGGAAGATATAAAAAATCTGATCTGAAATTTTGTATCTGACATTCTGAAATCTCTGACTGGATGAGCTGCGGCATGCTGTCCACTGTGGGACCACTCTGGGGGGTGGGGTCCAGCACTGGCTACCACACTACATCTGAGACAGCAGTAGGAATGGAGGGTAAAGGGCAAGGCCACCCAAAAGAAACTGTGGACTCTGGGCTCTGGCAGGGGTCTCAACAGAGGCCTAAGAAAGCGGAAGGTAAAGAGGTAAAGGCTTCGGGACAGTCTGGAGACGACCAGAGGGACGCGGAAGAACGGGCAGAGAAGAGCACGAGGTTGGGTGACTGGAGCAGATGTGGTCTAGATCTGGGGACCGCAGGCCAGGGCTGCTGTCGAGAGCACCTCGCAGAAGGGACACTTCTGACCTCTGCAGCTGTGAGACAGCAAAGGGCGCCGCGCTGACCTGGTCCGGCCTGGCTGACTCTCTGGGCTCCCCTTTAGGGTCTGGCAGGTCGGTGGCAGGGGCTCTGCCAGGGGCTCTCCCGTGCCCCAGCGAAGGCGATGCTTCTGCTGGGCAAGTAACCGGGGGAGCACGCTGTCCCGCCAGGGGCTTCAGGGGGACTGCGGCACCCTCCTGACCCTTCCTGCTCTGTTCTGGCCCCTGCGGTCTTTCCCATGCAGAGCAAGCGGAGCCTCTGTCCACTCCGGACGTCGCCGGGCCGTGCCCCTCCGCTGCTTGCATTCGCTTCCCAGCGCGCTTCGGAAAAACCCAGACCTCTCTCTGTCCTCCTCTCCTGGCCTTCGCCTCCACGACTTCATGTCGTAGCACGTTCCTTCTTGCTCATCACGGGCCAGCGTCCTGCCTTCTGCGTCTGCGACACGCCCACTCCAGAGACCTGCGTATCATCCGCCGGCCGTTCTCCTCCCCCGGAACACCGTCCCCTCACTCCTTCCACGACTGGCTCCTTCTCAGCTTCCGTGTCATCGCCCCGCACAGCCCCTCCTCGGCCGCTCCGCGGACAGACGCCCCCGCGGACGTCCCTCCGCTCCATTACCCTGCTTTATTTTCTCACGGCGCTACCACTAGCCACATCATCTGATTTGTCTTTTTTCCCGTTAGGCTGCACGCTCCGTCAGAGGGGGCATTTCCTTCACTGCTGTGTCCCCACTACCTCGACAAGTGTCCGGCACAGAGCAAGTGCTCCGCACACAGTAATGAAAAGAAACTTGCCAAACCAGTGGCAGGAAGTGAGGGCGAATGGATCCGAGCAAGGCGTGCCGCAGAAGTGAGGGCCCTGCTCATCTCCTTGACTTGGAGAGAGAGTGGGCGATGTGGACAGCCCTTCTTCCCATGCTAAGCATGGATGCAGGAAATGGGGCTGTGGCACAGGTCCGCGGTACACACTGGCATTTGCTGACTGTCAGTCGACAGCTACTTCCTGAGTTCTTTCTTTGTTTCTGGCCTAGCACTAGGTGCCCGAAGGGGAGCAGTTAGGACTTCGTCTCATTCCTCGGGGAAATGTTTTCATCTGAAGCCATAAGACATCTACACTGGACAAGGGCACTAATGAACTAGAAGTGGACGAACACCAACTAAGACGTATGCGACGGAGGTGCCGCCTCATCTTTCTGAGGCAAGCGCCCGTTCTGAACTAGATAGGACTGAACTGGGTTCTGGGAGACAGAAGTTAAAGACAGCTAAGGTCTGGGGCCTTAAAATCCGATCAGATGACCGGAATCCTAAGTGGAGCAGGGCGGTTGGGAGGGACAGCCACCTCAGCGAGCAAGCCGGCGAGGCGGCGAGCTCAGCCCCTGGCGCTCAGACACGAGACCCTGGCAGGACGCGTCAGCAGGACTCCCAAGAGGACACGTCTTACCAGCAAGATGGTTTCTGTCTTAACTTTACTTCCTACTGGCTTATCTTTTGTTCTAATTTTTCATCCTTTTTAAAAAAAAAAAAAACACGTTTGTACTCCTGTAAGCCACCACAAATCTTTTTAGAACAAGGTGGAATAAGATAAATACATGTATAGGACACAGCATCTTACGCAAGAGGTGAGGTGACACACGTCAGCCCCCGTGTGCCCCGTGAGGGAAGCGTTGTCATAGTCACTTTTACAGTGAGAGGAAATCGGCTTTGGAACGCCAAGGCACCTGCCGTGGGCCACAGCGCTGGGACAGCAGGACCCGCTCCCACGCCGAGCTCCTCCGCACGGCGTCCCCGAGACCCTGCTCCCGAGGTTGCAGGCTGGCGGGGCTCACTGCCCGTGCATCCGGGATGTGCTCGGCAGCCCTCAGCCTGGCGGGCCTGCACAATGGCCACCCTCCCTCTCGCAGACTCTGTCCCCTGTGGGAGTGGTTGGTCAGTGACGGCTGCCCCTTCACTTGGCCCTGGGAGGGGGGCCTGGACATGCCCCTCCTCTGGCCTAGAGCATTGTGGACCCACGGCATGATTTATAGCCACGAAGCGGTCACGTTTCTGTCCCTGTCAGTCAACCAAACCTCTACACCAGCCAGATGGATCTCGGGAACGTCTACACGAGCATCTGCCCAGCTGTGAATGCAGACGGCCCCGAGGTTCCTGCTCACAACTCTTCCCACCTCCCACATCTGAGGGGGGTGGACAGTCGCTCCTCCCTGTCGGCGTCAGCAGGACTGCTGAGGGGGCGCCGACCAGGAGCGCTTAGCCCGGGCACGGAAACGGCGCTCAGCAATGTCACCTCCTTTGCTTCTACCTGCCCAATCCCGTAACATTTACTTCACCGCCGTCTCCCCACACCAGCTAGTCTTTTCTCCAAGGACAGTGGCTAACGACAACAAAAGATTTAGGAGTCCACGGAGATGACGCCAAGAGACGGGGTGACTATCAATCGAGTATGAGACTGCAGAATAGTGGGGGCACGTTTATCTTCAGGGGAGGTCGACTGTGGCAGGTGGTACTTTTCGAAAATACCTGCGGCAATATCTCTAGTCCAACTGCTGTACGAGAAACCTGACACCTCGCACACAGAGGCGCAGCCTATTTCTCCTCCCGCTGGACCTGGGTGGGGTTTCGTGACTGCCTCGACGAAGGGACCTGTGGAGGTGACGCTGCACAGCTCCTGAGCTAGGTCACAGAAGGCGACAGGGTTTCCAGCTGGCTCTCTCCCTCGTCAGGACGCTCCTCCTCGGAACCTGCCGCCGTGCTGTGAGGCTGAGCCTACGCAGAGAGCCCCATGGGAAGGTCCCCAGGTAAGAGCCCGCGCGAACCCCAGACGTGTGTGAGCAGCACCCAGAGGACTCCGACCTCCAGCCTTCAACTCTTCCGAAGACAGACACCGTGAACAAAAATAAGCCCTCTTCTCCATCATCGTGACAGAAGTCCTGACGCGAAGGTCTGTAGGATTAACAGACCGTTGTTCAGTGCCACTGAATTTAGGGGTAGCTTGTTACAGAGCCACAGTCACTGAAACGGGAGGAGAGGGCAGAGGAGGCCGTGCGGCGGGGTGACCCCGAGTTCGGGGAGCACGGCGTGGACAAGGTGGTCTGGGTGCCATCAGGGAGCAAGAGGGACCTGTGCTGGACGGGGTCGGCGTGGACACAGCGGCCACTAAAACTGCCCGGTGGCAGAAGAGGCTCCCTGCGTGAGCACCGCGTTCTCTGTCCATGGAGACATTCAAAGGTGGTCTGGACGAGGTTACTGAAGAGATTCCAACCTCAATGGAAGACTGGATTGAAGTGAATTTAAGGTCCCTTCCAGTCAAAAGAATGTGACAGCAGCTTCGGTTTGGGGTACGAGGGAGAGAGATGAGGCAGAGGCGATGAGGTCTGGGGCCCACGTGCCGGGGGACGGGTACCCCGTGAAAGGGCAGGCTGTGAGCGGGCTCACAGAATTTCTTTCCTCCCCCTTTCACACCTTGCCCGGGTGCCTGCTAACGACCCCTCCTCCTTCCTGCGGCCCTGAGACCTGATTAATGCTGCCGAATAGGGTTCTTGGCGTGCCACTGCCCTGATCGAAGGCTTGTGATCACAACACTGCCACCACCACCATCACATCTCGGTGACTCATTTATGGAGTTCCCACGTGAACTCCACACTGTCATCGCATCGGAACCCCCGACAGTCTGGGAGGCGCTAAAATCGCCACTACGTACATCTCGAAATCCAGCTCACGTAGGTATTCTATTCGTTCTTCGTATTTTCCGGGTGACGTCTTTGAGCACGCTTTCTTCCTTTTTACCTTTTCCTCAACTCTAAAGGTTCCTACCCTTTCCATCTTTCGAGGTTCAGGTTAAATTTTACTTGGTCTAAAAAACATCTGATTTCTTCAGCTAAGAACGGTCTCGCCTCTGAACTCCACCACCGGTGATGCAGTAACCGTAGCCGGGCGCTGTGCCGGCGCCCTGTGTGTCTTCCACCCTCTCGGTCCCTCTCCGTCCTACGCCAGGGATGCTCGGAAGTGCATCTTCTTTCCCCTACTAGCTTACAAGGTTCTTGAGGACAGGACAGATGTCTGAGTCACTTCTGCTTTCTGCCATGTCTAGCACGGGGCCTGGCACAGAGCAAGTGCTACATAAATGTTTGTTTAATGAATGAACGAATAATTCAGGCAGGCAGAGTCAGAGTTTACCTTTGCGTGGACAAATGGCTTTCAAGCACCCTTAAGCACTTGAGACGCACTCACTCATATCCACATAATTAATGGGCTAACTTACAAATCCTTCTTATCTTTTTATGACACAGGTTTCTAGAGATCTTGGCTAGAACCCATCTTGCTAGTATAGTTTATGGATACGAAAATGACAACCACAAATACATATTATGACAAACTTCTTTTTGTGTAAAAATATTCTAGAATTCAGAAAAGCCTTCACCAACCAGTAAGAATGGCGAGGTTTTAGAAGCTCTTCTGTCCTCCGTGCAGCCACAAGGACTGTCGACTCCTTCCCTGCGGATCTGCTGGCTCTTGGCCCTCCTGCTGCGGTGCTAGTGCCGTTAGGAATCTAGTAAATGACTGATTAAGTGAAAGGCCTGTGTTGGCTGCAACTTACGATCACTCATTTCTGTTCTGATCCTATTAGTTCGGCCAAGGAGCCAGCACCTAAGGGGGACAGTGAGCCTCAGCCAAGCGCGTCAGTAAAGGCAATGCCCCGAGACTGGAAAACGACCCTTTTCTCTTCTTGTAGGACCGAGAACGGAAAACTGCTAACAGTAAAGGCCAAAGAAATAGGTATTTCTGAAAGTTCTACTACAGACTGTTGAATTTTGTTTAAGTAATTAAGAATTACAGTTTGTGAACGACTCACATTAAAATTCTGGAGTGATCCTAACAAAATCAATCCTTTTACGAGACAATCACAATTTCAATTTTTACTTAAAGAAATGCAAGTTCATTGTTCAAAACTAAAGCCTACTAAAAAAAATCAGTTAGTGCTTTTCTCCCCCATATCAAAGCAAAGATTAACAGCGTAAATTCTGACACCAAAAGTGTCTTTCAGAAAACCTGGGTAAAAATTAGAAGATTAGGGGCACAAAAGGACAGGCGTGCAAAAGCAGACCTGCTGTAATTGCCTCCACAAAGGCCGGGCCACCAGCAGACTAGACTGCAGAGTGTTTACCCAAAGCCCTATGCCATCGGTTAGGGTACTTAATTATCTCAGGGTCGGCCAGCTCACAAGAGGACATTTTTGAAGGCTCCCCTTTGTCTG
>NW_006430726.1:6961733-6971767 GCF_000325575.1 Pteropus alecto
TTCCTGCTGGTCACAAAAGGGCTTTGGGGGCAATCCTTCCTCGTCGCTCTGGCTCTGCCTTCTCCTGGCATTATGTGAACAACCACCACACCACCTTCCCCCCCACACCGGGCCGTGACCTTGGGCAGCAACTCTCTTTAACAGGGGCAACACGGTGCTTTCAACAGGCCACTGTAGCTTCCAGGTTAGAAATATAATTTCCAGGAAGAAATGGGACGCGGTACAAGATGGTCTGTAACTGTCAGAGGCCAACAATCTGAAGAGGAGAAAAACCCCTCCACTCCTGTGGCCCGGCAGTGTCCAGGAAACATGAGAGACTGAAGGGTGAGGGGAAGGACAGCAGTCGGGGCTCATTCTCCCCAGCTCTTTTCAGAGAAGCAGCTTACACTGACGCTGCTAAGAGTTCCCAGAAAATCTAAGCCAGGAAACCACCTGGACCCTTTCTCAAGAATAATCTGCTTTTGTAGCAAGGCTTCCTACTAGAAATTTGCTGAGTAATTGAGGTTGAAGAAGGAAATTACATTGGGAAAAATTGGATTAAAAGTTCTTAAAAACCAAAAAAGAGTTCATCATTGACTTATGTAAAATCAAGTTGTGTACGTACATAGAAACAATCACACCTCTCCCCCCGCCCCCAACACACACGGGATGTACATAAACTTTCTAGATATACAGACTTTAGTCTACAAGGCTAACCCTTATCCTGGTCTAAGAATAAAGCCCAATTTTCTCTGTGGAGAACTGCTTAGATCCTCTGATTTGGAGATGATACCACCTACCACTAAAAAATGTCAAGTCAGAAATGTGGGAGTCGTTCTAGATTCCTCTTTCCTTTTGCCCCCCACACCACCAAGGTCTGTGCCACCTCCCGTACGTTCATTCTGTCCCCTCCTGTATTTCCCCCTCACTCTTCCTAGTGTCCCTCAGGCCCTAACGTTCTCACTTGCATCAGGCAGGAGCCCCCACTGCTCTGCCTGTGGGCTCAGGCCGGTCCCGTTGCTTTTCAGGAGTGATCATGTGTAACAGAAACGTGTCCCTGCTGCTCCCTCTGCGACGACTTCGGGGGCCTCCCACAGCTCCGGTCTGGTCTCCCTGTAAGTCTCCCAAGAGTTACCACCTAGTATGCCACCCCCTGCCACCCTTGACATCACCCTCTCCGACGGCTACATCAAACTGAGCAGCAGACGTTATCTACGCCCAGATCTCTTGGTTCGGGTTACCCGCAAAGGGGACCCGGGAACAAGGACAGGGTGCGGACTGTTCATTTGTGAGAACGTGCAGCAGGGCGGGACACTCATCCAGGGTGTGTTAATGGGCAGGTGCCCAGGGGCCTCCAAAGGACTGCTCAGAACACACGGCACTGTCCCGTAGAGGGGCAGAGCGGAGCTACTACCACCAGTTTTGTGTCAGAGGGCCCTTCCTGGGGGTGTTAAGTCCCCTGCACGTCTAGCCATCTAGCAAGCAGCTTCTTGTCCACAGAGCACCCTTAGGCAGGGAAACTCAGGAAGCCGTTGGCAGGTCACCTCCTGATGGGCGAAAGGCACGGGTAATGACCACCACCTCGCACAGGGCACGCGAGACGCCCTTTTCCTCGAGTGCATCCCTCCCTCACTCGTCGTCCTGGCCCCTGCACGATCGAGCCCGCGGCAGCCCTCCTGGCCCCCTGAGGTGCCCTGCCGCCTCCTCAGCGCGCCGTCCTTCCTGCGCCATCCTCCCTGCGGCCGCTGTGCCGGAGCCATCGGTCCGCAAGTCTGAGCCCGCACGCTTCCCCAGGAAATGAGCCCACGATGGGCAAAATCCAACAGACCCCTCGAAAGTTGAGTCTCGCCCGCCGTCGAGGAGCCGCCTTACCTTCCGGTGACTGCGAAGCAGAGCGAGCACGCGGCCTGCAGGAGTCCCGCGGCATGCTGCAGCAGCACCGCCACCCTGGGGTCCTCGTCCACGGGGCCTTGCACCGACAGGAAGCAGCCGCAGAGCTTGTCGACCAGCCCTACGTTCACCACGTAGCTAGAAGTGGGAGAGGCATGTGTTATCAACCTGCACGGCCGGCAACCTCCTCACCTTCAAAGGTGAATGTTACCGAACACAGGCTTAGACCCTGCAAACGAGCAAACTACGCGGGTCTGAGTAAAGCATCTCAAGTACCGATCTCCTGGAGAGTTAGTTCTGAGTAATCAGGAAACGATCCATAAAGAAGACGTAACATTTGTTAACATATATGCACCCGACTGAGGAGCGCCAAATTATATGCAGCCATCAATGACAAACCTAAGGGAGAAACAGATGGCCCCGCAATGACAGTGGCAGATGTCAGGACCCCACTTACACCAATGGCCAGATCACCCAGACGGAGAGGTGAGACGGGAACACTGGCCTTAAATGACAGATCGGACCGGACGGGCTTAATAGATATGTACAAAACTTTCCATCCCAAAGCGACAGGACACGTATTCTCAAGTGGATACGTAACATTCTCAAGGAGAGACCATATGTTAGGACACGAAACAAGTCCCAACAATAAATTTAAGAAGACGGAAATCATTTCAAGCATATTTTCCATCCTCAGTGATACTGAACTAGAAATCAACCACAAGAATAATGATGGAAAAATCACAAACATGGGGAAATTAAACAACATGCTGCTCAACAATCATCGGGTCAATGAAGAACTGGAAGACACAAAAAAATACATCGAGATAACTGAAAATGAAAATTCGATATACTAAAATCAATGGCATGCAGCAAAAACAATTTTAAGAGTGAAGTTCATAGCGATACAGGACTATCTCAAGAAACAAAAATAATCTCAAGTGAACAAGCTAACATTATACTTTAAGGAACTAGAAAAGTCAAAAATGAAGCCAAAAGCTAACAGAAGAAAGGAAATAGTAAAAATGAGAGCAAAAACAGAGACTAAAAGACAAAACATTACAAAGAAAAGAGTTAGTTCTTTGAAAAGATAAAGAAAATGGACAAACCTTTAGCTACACTCAGTAAGGAAAAAAAGAGAAGACTCGGATAACTGAATTAAGAAATAAGAGAGAACTTACAATAAAACCACAGAAGTCTAAAGGATCATACAAGAATACGACGACAGGCTAAATGCCAGCAAACTGGACCTAGAAGAACAGACAAATTCCTAGCTCATATAACCGTGATAGATTGAATCGTGAAGACATAGGAAACCTAAACAGACTGAGCACTAGTAAGGAAACAGAAATAGTAATCAGAAACCTCCTCAAAAAACAAAGTCCAGGACAAGACGGTGTCACTGGTAAATCCTACCACACATTTGAAGATGTAAATCTTTCTCAAACTCTTCTGAAAAACTGAAGAGAAGGAAATGCCCAACGTTACTCTGATTGTGAAGCCAGGCAAGGACGACACAGAGGAAGAAAAGCACAGGCCAAAATCTCTGCCGAACGGAGATATAAAAATCCTCAACAAAATACCAGCGAATCGAATACAGCAATATATTAAAAGGATCACGCGCTACCATCAAGTGGGGGTCATTCCAGGGATGCAAGGACAGTGCAACATCTGCAAGTCAATGACGGCAACACACCACGTGAACAGAGGATCAAAATCCCAGGGTCCACTGAACACCAGCCGGCTGAGGAGAGAGAAGCGACATCCGCCAGGGCGGTGTGCCCTGCTCCCGCTCTGCCACAGAGGACAGGCTGGAGGACGGAGCAAGGCCCGTGCTGGAACTCTCTGGAACTCTCTGGAACTCTCGCACCCGGTTTTACAACGCTGCAGACATCGACTGACAAGAACGCCCAGGTGGCAGCAGGGAGGAGAAGGAGGTTTCCGGCCGGGTCCTGTCTGAGAAGGTGAAATGAGGCTTGGAGAGACTCGAACGTGCTCCCTGCGTGTCAGCAGGCAGACGGAGGGACGGTTTGTGGTCCCGCACACGGGCAGCATCGAGGCGGCCGGCGACACGTCGTCCACGCGAGAACAACGTTCGCCAGCGCGGCGCGGATCTGCTCTGCGGTGCCGCGGTGGTCTTTCGTGTCTTCGCCGTCGTTTGCTTCGGCAGGTTACCAGTTGTTTTTTTCCTTCCTCCTTCACAAAGGATCTGGCATGTGTGACAATACACGTGCACACGGATGCACGTTGTCCTGGAAGCCCGTGGCGGCGCGCTGGAGCAGCACGGGGCCTTCCACCACGTCACAGCCGAGGCGCGTGGCCGAGACGCCCGGCTGGCGAGAACGCAGGGCTGAGGGACACTGCTGGGACAGCACGGCATTCGTCAGCGAAGGGCAGGCTCTCCAGCGACCAGAAAGACATGAGGAAACGGCACGGGAACTAGCAACCGAGAGGAAGGCCAGGGAGGGCAGCAGTCAAGGGCTGGGTGACAAACGGTTGTGGACCCACAGGGCCTAGCAGTCGCCAGCAATACGCCTGGGTCAGAGGGCAGACGGAAGGGATGAGGGACGCAGCCACGAAGGGGAAGAAGGGCGCTGGCTGAAACAGCTGTTCCCAAGAAAGCGCTTCAAGCGGCCAGAGGACATTCGGGGGCGGCGAAAGCAGCACGTGCAGAGCAGGCCACGCCAGGGATCCTGCCGGCCCCACCGGCGCCTCAGACGGCGACGGACCGTGGGGCCTGGAAGCCAGAGGTCAGTGCCGGTCGCAGAGGGGCTGCGGACAGGCGGGACCGGTAACTGATTCGCACCACACAGAACCCTGATGTGAGACTGAATGTCTTGATCCCAGACTCACGAAGGAAAAAGAGTTCACGGGTCAAAGCAGGAGTAAATCTCCCTGCAGAGAGGACGACTTCAGAGGAAGGCGGGACTGACCTCGAACAGCTGTCAGGAACTGCCGCGTTTGCGCGATGGGGAGAAGTGTGGACAGTCCAGCCAGACCCGTGTTCCGGTCTCCACTCCCTGCTCTCGAACTTGCTCATTACATAACCTTGGGCAAAGCGCTGAGCCCTTCCGAGCGATTTCCTCCCCTGCGAAGTCTGAACTGCAAATCCTCCGCTCACGAGGCTGCAACGCCTCCATGATACGTCGCACGTAAGGGTGCTCCAGAAGGAGCGGCTATTACTGCTGCTTTCATTCTGAACCGAATGCATAACCAGAGGTGACCTAAGATAGGGAATTCTCAGAAATTCTCTGAGTTGGAAGGAGTCAATAGCAACCAAGTTATAAAAGCGTGGACACTACATGTTCTAACACTGAATATCTAAATATCAAGAATGACAGGGCGGTGCTAACTATATTCCTTTTCATTAATACGATTTTCCTTCTCTCTACAATATGTGGCGTATTCCCCACCAGGAATTTGTGGGGGCTTTTGCGAGGACCATGCCACTACATGGGCCCTGAGATTTAACTTATTAGAACTTAATTTTTTAACAAAAAGAAAAGTTTTAAGAAATCTAGTCATTTTACCTGATGAGGTCTTGAACTCGACTGTTGAAAGCATCACCTTGTGAGGGTTTGTTTTTCATGTCCTGTGCTGCTATTTTTGGTAGAGCTGGCCGGCTGCTTCCATTCGGTCGATTAGCCATCAGGCAGCCAAGAACCACAGCACTGACTTTCAGAAGTCCAGTTGTCAAGCCTTCAAAAACTTGCTTATTTGCATTTCTCCCCAAAATAGCATTATTTTCATCTGGAACATAAACCTAGATGGGAAAAAATATGGTAATTATGTTTCAGCAAATAGTTCTGAAGTTCCAGAGGTGGCTATCTGAACGTTCCAGTCTGGTCATGAGGTCGGACTGCTCTGCCCGTGGTCACTAGGTGACCTGGGGCAGGTGACTGATTCCAAGCTCCTGGTCCCTCGTTTACAGAACAGGGTAATGACGGTCCTGAAATCACAGGGTTCTCACGAGGACTCACCGAGCTGACACGTATGAAATGTTTAGCTGTGCCCACGTACACAGTAAGTGCTCAATAAATACTATTCAACCAAATAAATTATCTTTAAAATCTGTATGAACTCAGAAAACCGATTTGTAAACTGACACCATTGTTTCTTGTTAAAGTGAATTTTTAAAATATCAAATCCAAATTCCTCTGTTAGGATGAAATTTGCATTTATTACAAAGTGGCAAAGTAGTTTTCCTAACACATAGGGTCGCATTCAGCTCCCTGTGTAGAGAACGCAGGAAGCAGCGCGGTCGCTCGAGGCAGGGGCCGGGAGCCGGGCCCTGGGTTCAGGTTCTGGCTCTGCAGCTCGATGATGTCAGACGTGTGCCTTAACCGCCCCGTCTCAGTCTCCTCAATTGTGAAATGAGGGTCACTGCAGTACTCGATGACTCAGCGGATGACAGTTCTCAGAATGATGCGTGGCACTAACGTGAGCCCTGCCGACCATCGGGAGTGAACGCCACTGTGACCCGGCATCAGCCCTCAATGAGAAGCGTGACCGGGCGTCGACACCCAGGTCTCCACAACCAGGCAGGAGCTCTGCGCCTGGGCCGCTCAAGGACTCGCTCTCCGCAGGGAGAGCAGGGGCTCCTGCTGACGCCCTCACTACCACGGAAGGGGCAGAGACCGTAAGCCGAGGGTGGGAGAGGTGGGCTGGACGACACAGGCGAAAGGTGAAGATGTACCAATTAGTAGTCACGAAACAGTCACGGGGACTCAGAGCATCATCGCACAGGGTACACAGTCCATATTACTGCAATGGCTGTGTGTAGTGCCAGATGGGTGCTGGAGTAAACTGGGGGGATCACTTCATGGATTGTATAAATGTCTGACTTTCTGAAATTTAAAATTTAAAAAATGCTGCCAAAAAGTAAATAAATAGATAAGTGTATCACAGTCTGGATGTGGCCACAGCTAGAAACAAACCCTGGGTGAGGGGCCCCGCTGCGCACGGCTGAGCAGAGGCCCAGCTTCTCCACCGGGATGCCCGACCGTCGGCTTTCACCCGCCTGTCCTCCCGAACCCGCGTCCTCCGCCCTGCAGTGTCTCGACCTGTCCTGCCCATGTTCTCACAGGTTCACAGGAGCAGGCGGCTGCCTGTCTCAGCGTCTAAGATATAGATTTCACGTCATCGTTTTTTATATGATTTCCGTATGGCCGGACCTGGTGTCCTCATGTCCTGAGTAACTTTGGCTCAATCTCCTGTCTTCAGTCCTTTCTTCTAGAAACACTTTGTACTGATTTTCATCATCGAGTATCTCAATTAAAACACTATTCTTGTGTATTTGACAACCTTTCATTTATCTAGAAGTATTTTATCCAATAATCGCATCTTTTAAGGATACAGTTGAGATCAATCAGAAGTTAATGTCACCTATTTAATGGAGGGACGGAGGGTGCCCTGCCGCCCTGCCCCGAGGGTCACTCAGACTCGGACTCTGCTGTACAAACAGCTGTAACAAGGAGGGGTTCACCGGTTTAGAAACAGAAAGAACAGTAGAAAAAAGGAAAGTGGTGGCCATTTAGAGGCAGGCAGGGGCAAATGTGACACTGACTGTGGAAGCACAAGGCAAGCTGGATCCAGAGTACAGAAGGCAGTGCAACGTGCCCGTCACGTTATCCACACCAGACTCACTCACCTGCTAATTTCCTCTCACATTATTTTCTATAAATTGGAGTAACTGCTTATGCTCAAAATGACAACCTTAAGGTATCAAGAAGAGGCTAAGTTCTGTGCCACACTTACCTGGGGTTGGGGAGGCGGAGAAGGAAGGGTGAAAACAAACGGTTGTTCGTTTGGCACGATGCCAGGCACTTAGGCGTTTTCCTTGTATGGCCACATTTAATTTTTACAGATTAATAAATCAAAGTTCAGAGATATCAAGCAACATGCCCAAGTTTCATGATTAGTTAGTGCAAGAGCTGGGGCCCGACCTCAGTTTATTGGACTCTAAAGGTCACGTGCTTTCTCTCAGCCCATACCGACTTTTGCCCACTGCGCTTCTAGAGAAACTTGTGTCTCTGGTGGCGGGATGTGAAAATCGGTCATGGGTCAAACAGTGCCTTTCTGATGTCTCTTCCATTAAAATAAAAAAGCGGGGTGGGGGGAAGGATTTCAGAAGAACTCTATTCTTGGCCAAAGGGCAAGGAAATATTATATTTAGGAGTTGCTGGGATAATTCTGGGTGAAACATACTGTAAATGTGGTCTGAGAACCAAATATCACTTCTTCATCAGCCCCAAGAAAATCAAGCTCCAGGTAAAGTAAATCAGATATATTTTGTACTACTCATATTCTCTGTGCATCGCTGACAGCTCTCGATTTACCATTTAATTTTAGAAATTCCACTTTGGCAGTTTTTCCTAGAGTAAACACAAACTGGAAAACTCTGACAACTGGAGCTGCACAGAGGACGCTGGCGGCCTGCGGGTCCCGCTGCCCTGAACTGTCCTCTCCTCCTTCACTCCGATCCCCTACTCCCGACAGTCTAAGCCTCACATTCAATTCACCTGCCTCCTCCTATTTTCCCACAGGATTTTGTTTCTAATTGCCTCATTTGGTACTGATCCTTCCACTGCCGAGAGTAAGAGTGTTCTTTTGCTTATTTCACCCAGAAAAAAATGTCAAAACTGCCTGAATTAAGGCAAGGAGGGGCTTATCTTCAGTGAGACAAAAAAGTTCTTTCTAGTCTTCAAAACGAAGATTTGATAAAAAAGGAACTTTAAGGGCCCAACTACCCTGCAAAGGGCATTCCATTCAGGGCGGCACTGTGCCGCTGGCCTTCATCTAGCTGCATGTCACTGTTACTCGCCAGAGGCAAACTAACGTGTCAGCAGCCTGCTCTTTGGGGACACAGAGCAGGTGAAATGCACACCTGGAGTTGACATGTGCTTACAGACCCACGCTCGAGGCAGAGCTCCCCCTCCCGGCACAGCTGCTGGGCCAGGCGCACATTGCGAGTTGAAGGAAGGGCCTGTCCTTGAGGGAAGGTGCGCCAGCAACGACCCCTCTCCCTCTGCCCACAGCCCTGGTCGAAGGCACATCTGGCTCCTGGAACGCATGCCCTCCGGGAGTGGGTGGCCTGTGGGGGGCGGGGCAGGCTACCTTCCCAGCAGGCAAGAGGGCTTGGAACGACCACCTGCTGGTGTGCACCAAGCCCGCCTGGGAGAAACAGAACTACGCAGCTTTCGGCATCCCTGATCTGTCGCTCCGGAGGCAGAAAGCTAAACCACAGTCTCTCGTCCCTGGATAGAAGGTGTTTCCTTTAGCGTATTTTAGAACATAATGGTATCGTCATCATCTTATTCTTAGAGTAGCAGCAAATTACAATTTGATTTCAGGTACCTATTCTTATGATACAATTTCCCCTTCCTCTTCAAAGATATTTGACCTTCTTAAGATATTTCATTCCATTTTAGGTCCAGCAAGAGCCTTAGAATGTTTTTTTTCCATCTTGCATCTGAGGAACCCATGGTCCAGAGGAGAAGGGAGCCAGCAGGGCTGCAGTAAGTGCTGTGCTGCTTCCCTGGATCCGCTCCACGGAGAAGCCCAGTATCTGCAGGACCAGTCTTGAGGCAACGTGCTTTAGCAAAATTAAATTAAGTCATCGCCATTCTAAACAGACAAGGTCACACTCTTCCCCTGCCACCTCCTACCACTGAAGTGGTTTCAAAAACTTTCTACACTGTTTTTTTGCAAGACAGAAGGATGCTTTTATTAGTAGTATAAATCCATCCTTCTGTAACATGATTCCACCAGAGCAAATTAACCTGGTAATCACGGTAATTCTACCCAGTTTAGTTTTCAGCAGTGTGAACTTGGGTTCACCTATTTTTAAGTTGTACAGTGTATCTGCAATGGTCAGAATACGAGTCGAGTTCACTGAGAACCAAGAATACACTGTTTACAAAGCCCCTGTCAAGGGAGAGCATTTAGGGGAAGAAAAGGCCAGAAAGAGTTGAAGGGCTCCAGCAGCAGATGTGGATTTCTACACCGTTATCACTATTTTATTTCTTCTACTCAAACTGTCATTAAATAGACCACTGACATTTTATAAAACATCTATGCTCATGTTATCTTATACATAAAAACAGAACTCATGACTGATATTTACCCCGATGATTTACTTGGCTTAAAAGTATAAGAAGAAATTG
>NW_006430726.1:6971814-7013533 GCF_000325575.1 Pteropus alecto
AACAATTTTAAAGGCCATCTCTTCCAAATATTGTTACCTCTTCTAATATATTTATGTCTTCCAGTCTGTTTATATATTTTGTGCAGATGAATCCTAATTAATATCATTTTAGCAAACTTTACAATGCATGTCTTAGTAGTCACAATGCCTGTAAATTTGTTATAAATGTTGAACTGTATTATTCTTCTGCTAAAAAAAAAAACTCCTGGAGAGGGAGGAGGGGAAGGGAGAGGGGAAAATTCATAAAATGTTAAAATAAATAAAATGTTAAAAAAAAATTAAAAACAAACCTGGAAGGGCATGGGGTTTAGTTTTTATTGTTCACTTGTTATTCTGAAACACTTTCAAACCACCGGATCTTGGAAAAGCAGCGGTGCCCCCTTCACCCAGCACCCCTGCTGCTCACGGCTCACAAAACCGCAGCAGTTACTGAGAGCAGAAACTAAAGCTGAGCCAATAAACGAACCGTTCTGTAGGCCTTCCCTGAATTTCCCAATTTTCCTACCACTGTCTTTTTTTCTGGTCTAGGATCACACATTACATTGAACGGTCAGATCCCCTTAGTCTCCTTCCGTCTGTGACGGTTCCCCAGTCTTCCCCGGTCTTTCATGACAGTGACACCTTTGACAAGTATCAGTCGGTTTATGTATGGAACGTCCCTCCACTGGGCTTTGGAAGACTCTGATGAATCTGTGATTTGCTATCTCTGTGGCCTGCGCAAGCCAGTCTTTCTGGAACTTACAATTCCTCATCTGTAAAATGGGGCAATAATTCTGACGTTATGTTTTAAAAAAGAAATGAGGTGATACGTATCAAAATGCTGGAGATATAAGGCCATACAACAAACGCGAAGTCATTCCTCCTCATCCCTGCCTTTCAGCGATTTCTCATAGATTTCGGTGCTAAAATGTCTCGCCCATATTTTAATGCCTTCTTTTATAGATAAAACCACATACAATTTAGTCCTCAAATGCTGACCCTGTGCCATCGCTGGTAACAGTCATTGCTGTACTGTGGAACACGTGTAGGTCCCTCCCTGCCAGGGTGCCTATCAGGACTTCATCACTCCCTTCCGATTTCCAGCTTGAGATTGTGGCCGTCCATTTTTTCACAAACACATTCATTAACGACGTACTGAACATACTAAGTGTCAGGCCTGCATTAGCATCTCGGAGACAACGATAAATCCTTGTTGATTTTATGGCCAGTGGGGGAAGGACAAGTAAGTAGTTAATGACAACTCAGTGTGATGGTCTATGAAAGATGTGACTGCCAGGAGCACATCAGAAGAGCACCTAACCTGGACCTGGGGAAAGCAGTTAGGCGGGGGACGGTTCACAAAGAAGGTGCCATCGTGCCTGGGTCGAGGTCTGCAGACAGAATGCGCAGACATCAAGCCGATGGATGAGGAAAGAGAGCAAAAGGCAGGCAGGTGAGGGAGAGTTATGGGAACTACGTGCTGAGTCAAAGCAAATCGGCTCTGAGAAGTAAACCTCCTGCGCTGTAAACCTACGGCCTGAGGGCGATTCTGCGCCGATATCGCAGGGGCTCAGAAACGGCACCGGGAAATTCTCGGCCCCAGGGCTGTGTTCTGAGACGGCGGGTGACAGACCTAACCCTCCGGAATCACTGAGCTGACCTATTTTGACATCTGTGAACTGAAGTGAAACTTAAGGCTACGCCTGGCTGGCTGTCCGCATTTCAAAAGTAAAACTGACGGAGGAGTTTCTCACTTAACAAACAGTCGATGGCCATCGAAATGCCTTTCAAACTGACCCCTTAACTGAGCTGGAAGAGAGGGGCCGAGGCATCGCCCCCAGCCTTCGTCCCTTCCATGGTGCTTAACCCCGTGGCCTCAACGGTTTGGCTCAGAGTCCACCCGATTCCAAAGCCCCCGTCGAACCGTCAACCTGTGATCTTGGCAAGTGTTAGAAGTAGATTAGCCACTCAATATTGGA
Source organism: Pteropus alecto (assembly GCF_000325575.1). Taxonomy (NCBI): domain Eukaryota; kingdom Metazoa; phylum Chordata; class Mammalia; order Chiroptera; family Pteropodidae; genus Pteropus; species Pteropus alecto. The sequence continues at coordinate 6,973,773 of NW_006430726.1, forward strand.
ATTTAGGAGAATCCGCTATGAGATTTTCAAATTAAGAGGTTTCTCTGCCAGTCCCTATTTTACTCTCCCAGTCATCTTCACCTTTTTTTTTTTTCACCTAGGGAGTAAATAAGCTGAATTCTCCTTAAGTTTTCTCCACAGGAAATATTTCTCAAACCTTAACAGCTTCTAACTCAAAGCACTAGTGTTACGTACCGTCAACTGGTGTATCAGGAGGTCCATTAAGAAGGTAATCTTGTTACTGAACAGAACATCAGTGCAGGTTTCCGAACAGTTATTGCAGGTGAGGTTGTAAACGTTGACTGCACTGCAGAGAGACCTGACAGAAGGAGAAAAACACCATTCAGAAAACCTGAGCAGCTCTCTAAACAATTTAAAATACATAAAACGAATGGTACAAAGCAACGGGCACAGGATGGAAAACACTCTAAAAACCAAGCCAAGTATTACTGGGTGCAAGTCCCAGGGGGTAGATTAAAAAGTTCATCACTTTTATCCAAAGCCCAGTGTTCATCTGTACCTAACACTTGCCTGTTATTCACGTCTTAGGTGCAGCAGCAAACAGAAACACACTTACCCGTCTACCTGACAACGTCTTCGTAATCTAAGATTAGACATTGCCTAGGAACTCCGGGGTCTAGAAGTCTTTGAATGGTGCCCAGAAAGGTGTCTGTCAGAGCTCCTGCTGCCAGGTCTCCTGGTGCAGGGGAGGGGAGGTGTGGGACAGGGCCTGTGAGGAGAAGCTGGAGGCCTCCAATGGAGGCTCGAGCCCAGGGCTCTGGAGGGGAGCTGCCCGGCTGGGGGACCATGGGGACGTGAGCCGGACGCCTCAGCACAGGGACCAAGAGACAACAGGCCGACATGAGACTGACCGAAGCAGGATGCTGCTCCTGGGGACTGAAAACAGGTATACCCCTGCTCAGGAGAAACTCGGGAGCAACAAACACAGCGGGCACCTTCTGCGTGCTTTGGAGACTGATTCAAACCTGCGCTGCCCAAGTGGCACATCTGATGGAATCTGCCACTTAAGCCCCATGTGAAATGTGCTGATTCGATCTCTGACCACCAGTCCTTTAGCACAGTGATTCTGAAAGTGCATCCAGAGACCAGTAGCATCGGTATCATGTGGGAACTTTTTCGGAATGCAAATTCTCAGGCTCCACCCCAAACCTACACAACATGAACTCTGGGGGCGCTCCTCAGTGGTTCTAGCTGCAACAGACTCTACAGGCGGCTCCGACGCACTGTCCAGTGGGAGAGCTGCCGCGCTGGAACAGGGGTCCTGCGGCTCCCCCGCAGTCTGAGCGTGGGAATCCCTGAAGACCTGTAAGCGCAGACGCTGCCCACGTTGCTCCCCAAGAGACGCCAGCCGCGGTGGGCGGGCTCCAGCCTTGGGCTTGTTCCAGCAGCTCCTGGGCGACTCCAACGTGCGGCAGGGCGGAGGGGGAGGGCCCGAGAGCGGCACTTGCTATTTATACTTTTTATTTAAATTTTTTTTTACTGGAGGTTTTCACCTTTTAACGATTTCTAAGAATTCTCTCGTTGTAAATATAACAAAGGTTCTTAATAATTTTCCAATTTACCTACTGTCTCTCATTTCGCTTACATTATTTTTAAGGTATTTTGCTATGTGTGGAAGCTACGTAATTGTAGGTAGTCTACCAATTCCTTCCCTTGTAAATTTTTCCTTCCCTTCCTTATACCCTTTAAAAACCTCACTATGTCAGCTAACTATACATGTGTCCCCAACCATTTGGATTTATTTTCTCTCGGATTATCACTGTGTGGCAATTTTATGGTTTTATAATTTGCTATCAAATCATTAAAAAATTTATTTTTGTATGAGGCAGAAGTCTAAATTTATTCCACACTCCAAAAATGTTAGCGAACAATCCACCTTTTCTCTACTTCTGGTTTGAAAATCCACCTTTATCATAATATGCAGGCTACAGCCCCTGGTTTCCTAGTCTAACTGATACTTTTGTCAAGCATGTGCCCACACCGCATTGCTTTGTGTGCTGGAGCTTTACAGTAGGGTTTACTAACATATAAAGTTACAGATCCCTAAAGACGTAAAAATGAGGGTAGCGCATCAGACGTGTGGAACCTTATAGCTTTATAATTGTATCCTATTTTACCTTTGGTTTTGACAAATAATTTATATGGCCTTGATTTTTAATTTCTATTTTTGTTTCATTCAATACAATCCCTACAACTTACCTAAAATTTATTGTGGACTATCACAAGGTGTAAAGGGACATACACAGGAAAAGCAAACAACACTTGGTGAGATCAGCACTACTGCCCTGCGTTTTAGATGAAAGAAAATGCACTTGCTGGTAAAGTATGGAATGGAATCTGCATCTATAGGACCTTATGCTCACAAAACTCCCCCAAGAAATTTCTACAAAGCAGCTCCTTTCCAGTGAGAAAGAACCGCAGTGGGGGTTGGGGCGAGTGGGGGGCTTTGGGCCAGGAAAAACTCGTCCACTCAGTCAAACCTGTTGGAAAGACAACCTGTTTGAAGAGCACCTGTCTCGGAAAGCTCCCTTCTGTGAACTCGGCCTGGGTGGTCTGCACCAGCAGCCCTCCCTGTAATTTAACCCTCGAATGGCTGGAAGGGCTCTCATAACACCAGAGAGCCCCAGCTTTTAAAAATTATCTTCTCAAAAGACATTAAAATCTTACTGTCCATCCTGTCAAAAGCACACTGCGACTGGGTTGAGATAAAGGTTTTCTGCCCCAAATAATCATGGCTACACGAGTGAATCTCATGTCACTTAAGTCTTCTCCTTGAAAATGTTTTCTTTGAAAAAGAGAGGAGAGAAAAGACATCACGAAACTGAGTATTTTGGCAATAAGTACAGGAACGTATTTTCATACAAAAAGGACGTAATAGGTGTAGTACACCTCGGGTATTAAGATTAGTACTTAATATATTATAAACTAGCTAAACAGAGAAGTCCAATTTGGCTGCAGCCTAAGAGGGTTTGATAATATAACGTATGTAGTAAGTACATAGTTTATGCCCAGATGCAGTTTGCAGTAGTTAAGACTCATCAGGAAACACGGTTTACCAAAATCTACTGTCTTACACTGGTGTCAAGGGAGCAGAAATTTAAAAACTGCCGTGGGTATTTAAAAACCAGAGCCCCAATACATACTGTAATTTACTAAGGACATTTGTTTTGCATTAAACATTTAGTAAATGGCATATAGTTTATTTGCATTATCATTCTCAAATTAAACTTTTTGTAAAGCTCCAAACTAAAATCCCTTCTACAGATATCGTCAAAAGAACCATCCGAAGTTGGGGAGATCTAACTCCAGTTAGAATTCTATGTGAACTACATCTCAGTAAAAACACAATTTTAGTCACTGTGGCTTCTTTGTGAAACGTGCTCTTTTAAAAGCAAATAAATCTGTTGTAAAACCTCAGTGATGAATACTGATGGGGCTAACTTACAGAATGGGGACCGTGGTCCAGGCCGAGCCCCGCGGCAGTGGCCCGCCTGGAAGCTGCCACGCCAGCTCTCGTGGCTGAAGCGTGAGACGCGCATGGAACCACTGAGCGCTGCACTCTACTACACAGCTACTGTCACTTACTCCCAGGCGAGGTCCCTGGCGATCCACCCCTTCTGGAACCCTCGTACCGTGAAGCACAGAGCTTGCTGCACACAGAGCTGTCCAATGAAGCGACAGCTGTTTCAAGCAGAATATACGAGAATGTACAGCTCTGGAATATATTAACACATGAATTAACCAGATTTTCCACTATTCTACTTTTTAAACACTCATTAGAATGAAGAGGTAGGAGCCCCGCCCCCTACTTAAACATAAAATATCTTGTGAATTCATATTGATATTTCAGATATTTTCTTGGGGACAGAAGAATGATGCAGAAAATTTAACGGGGAAGAGATTATTCAGTTTCGACACTTTTGTGAGCACAGAGAAGGCAAACTTGTGGCAGAGTTCGGGAGACGGTGTTTTTGCAGTGAACAGTAACACGTCTGCGTCAGCGTGAGCGCTAGTTGAGGACAGTTTCCCCCACTGGCACCGTGATGACCAGCGCGGGCGCACGGCCCTGGCCTTGCCTCCCTTGCCATGCTTGTGACGTGGGGACACTTAGGCGGGGAAGCCAATACCTGGGAAGCGCAAACCTCAGCTCGAAACCTCAGCTCAAGACCGGGTCTTCAAGGAATGGTAACAATGCTGCCGACCAGCCAGTCTTCACTGAGGGGATGCAAATTATATGGACCCTACGCTTCATTTGCATCAAAACTCCATGGAACAATCACAAATGATGATTGCATTGTATATCGTATTCCACAATGTAACATTTTAATAACATCACATTTTTAAATAAAACGATTTTCCTCCTTGTAAGGACACCTCAGAAAAAGGAGTAAGAAATCTTCACCTAGGAGTGTCATTTTAAAGGTTTTTATTTAATTGGCGAATTTAGTACAATCAGAATAGGCAATTTTATTATTCCACAGAAACACATTCTACTTTTAGATGGGAAACCATACGTACTTTAAGCACCAACCTAATAAGACTTTCTGCATTTCCTAAAATTAACCTCCCACTGAGAAGGGTTATGTTTCAAAAATTACAGTAATATATTTAAGGATACAGAGGAACATCAAATTAAAACACTAAATTTTAAACTCTCGTGTTAAACGCTGTTTTGTCTAATAACAAGACGGTTACGATTAGTAAGTTCAGATATATTCTTAAATAGGATCTGGTTATGTAATTTTAAATTCACAATCAAACATGTTGGCTCTGGAGAAGACCCCAGGTGGTTTGCAGTGTTAAACGGCAGATTAAAGTCGATTAAAGTCGACACAACTAATTTCTTTACTTTAATCTTATTAGTGGTACAACAGCTGTCAACTGTAACCATCTCTGTGCAGCCTTTTGAGCCATAAACAAAATGCCACAATATGTCAACCGGAGAAGAGTATTTATCAATTACTATGGCTAATTAGCCTGCAAACAGTTTTGTGCTTTTATTGTCTAGGGGAAAGTTATTCACTTTTAGTAAACCTTGATCTAAAAACAGATATTCAAAATTATATTAAAAATAAGCCTGACTAGAAATAAGAAATTGTTTATTAACAATGGATTGTATTCTAAATTTCACCTACCATTTTATTAACATTTATTGAGGGCCTATGACATAGCAGACACATGGGATGGCACCCGGTGTCCAAGTCCGTAATTCCACATCTGTTACTGATGGGAAGTATATCCTAAGATAAATTTATTCATATTTGCCACCTGATTTAAGTTGTGAAAGTAACATGGAGATGTTATAGTTCTTTTTTAGACTTCACTGCTCTATCGTCCCTGAATATTTTCTCTCAGACGTACAAGTGGTTACGAGTGGTTTTGGTTCATCTTTTCCGGTTACATCACTTCTTATCCCTCTTTGACCCTGGTAGGTGGGAAAAATGATTCCACGACCATTTCCTGTACCCACGCCAATAAACCACTACAAAAAAACTAAAGTAAAAACCTAAAACCAATCAATCAAACAACACCTCCCCCATCAAAAGTAAAAAAATGAACAAATTCACAATTAAGAAAAAACAGTAACTCTTAGGGATCACGACAGTAATTTTTTAAAGAGATTAATGAAATGATATTTCATTTTTATTAAATGGTGAAAGTTAAATGTTCATATATGAGAAAGTATAGCCATCACTGCCCTGTAAGTACCAGCTTCGTAAGGTGCCTATCTGATGACTGATGATAAAGCACTCGGTCTTTCTAAGCCTTAGCTTCTTCCTTTACATCCTGTGATTAATTAGTGAAGACATGCCAAAGACTCTGTTAAATAAAGGTAATGTATTTATACAACAGTTTTACTACTCTTGCGTTTCTGATAATGCTAGCTGTTTTGCTGGGGTTCAGAACAACTCCTTTGCAAAGGTTTTCTCTCACTCATGCCCACAGTACTGAGCCAAGTGCTATGTACTTGGCAATAAAAGTCTATTAAGTGACTGAATTCCTCTGTGTTTGGTTAAAATAGAATAAGCACCAGGGCTTAAACGAAGACAGTGGCAGCAATGGCAGGAAGCTGAGTGAATCAAATGGATGTGAACTCTTCTCCCTGAAATTCGAATAAGGAATAAATACCTTTTACTTTTCCCTGAATTAGTCATTTTTGCCAATTCACGCATACCTAAATGTTTTAGATATTATTCTGACAGTGCTCTAACATTTTCCTTGTTACTAGAACACCTGTGTTCTAATCACACCAAAATGCTTCCACGTCCCTGAGCACTTCCTGCTATTTAGTTCAGGCCTCCGCGGCCTCATGCACGCTGTGCTCGCTGACGATCTGCTCGTCTGGCTAACTCTGGATCTACTCTGCAGGTCCTCGAACGTCCCCATTTCACCCTAACATCGATGAGATGCTGCAGGGACATCACTCTTGTTTACAGTAATCAGCCAGCGGTAAAACTGGTCTCATCATATGTTGTTTCGCTTAGGGTTGCAGAATCTACCGACCACGTAGAGTGAGGAGTCACTGCTCATTAAAATCTAGTACTTGGGGGGCTGGGAGAGAGGGGTGAAGGGTTAAAGAGGTACAAATCAGTAGCTGAGAGATGGTCACAGGGCTGGGGAGCACACATGGGGAATGCAGTCAGCAGTAACATGACGGCTGTGTGGAGAGCCACAGGGTGACAGAGTCATCGAGGGGATCATTTCATAAACCCTATAAATGTCTAACCAACGTACTGTATACCTGAAACTAATAATAAAATAAAATGAAATGCTAGAAAACCCCTTGGCTCAGGTGCTGTGTCCTCCAGCCCTTCTGGCAGCTAACCATGTCCCCCCGCCCCCCCATGCCAGCCTCTACCCGGCACACACTTCCACACTTGCACTTTGCACGCTGTACTAAATGGCTTCTCTCCCGGTTCAGCTCACCTGCTAACGAGCTGGCCCCGAGGGTGCTGACAGTGCTTTATTAATCCACGACTCCACTGCCCAGCACACAGCTCTCAATAAGGGTTGTGCCTACAAGCTAGGTGACGTGTGGAAATGCGTGATGACATATTTGCTTGTCACAATGACAGGGAGGGCGAGGATATTTAATGGGTGTTTAATGGTGCTTAGGGGGCCAAAGGGTGTTACACACCTTGCGGTATGCAAGACAATCCTGCATTATGCCCGAAAGGCCACTGGTGTCCCTTCCACACCATGACGATTCACGATGCCCTTCATACACATTAGCATTTTATCTTTACAACAACCCCGAGAGACAGAAATCTTTTCCCCGCTTCCCAGATGAAAAATACTACAGCTCAATGAGGTTCTCAGAAATAGGTCTTACGTCAAACACCGGCAAAGCTGGTATTTGAACTCTACTGCTCTGACGGTTCCCCAGCTGACTTTAACACATTAAGTAGTGTATCGTAGCCCTTTCTTTCTAATTTTAAATACAGCTATTTTTTGAGAATATCATGCTAAGTGAAATAAGTCAGATGGAAAACTCAAGACCCATATGACTTCATTAGCATGTGGTATATTAAACGGAAAGCAACAAACAATTAAAGAAGACAAACAAAGAAACAGAAATCATAGGCACAGACACAGTATGGTGGTGACCGGAGGGAACACCAGGGCGGGCAGATAAGGGTAAAGGCGTCAAATACATGGTGATGGAAGGAGATCTGATTTTCTGTGGTGAACACACAATGCAATAGAAAGAGGATGTATTATTGAACTGTACACTTAAAACCTACATAATTTCATTAGCCAATATCGCTCTAATGAATTTAATAAAATTTTAAAAAAGGAAAAAAATACCGATATTTATGGACCGATTCTAAAAACTAACCAAGTGGGAAAGTGAGTATGTTTACAGAAATATATTTTAATCTAAAATTCATTATATGTTAGGCTGCGGAACGTACATGGAAAATACACTATAATCTTCATCCTATGTAGGTGCTTCTCAAGAATCCAAGTCCAAAAGGTGGCAAGAGAAGAGAGGTTGCAAAGTTAGGAAAGTGCTACATAATCCATAATTCTGGAAGGGCTGTAGAGTGTTTTAAGACTGCGATGTTACAATGTCTAACACCACAGGACCTGGCCACAAGCTCTACATCAATCCTGTAATGAACTGACACTTGCCCCACTGAAATACATTGCTGATTTTATAAAGGAAATAAATAAGAAAATTGGGTTCACTTAATAGAAATTGTCTTGACAATCATCTTTACTGGAATGCAGCAATTTGAAAAAGTGAGAGTGACCCTATTTACGTAAACTCGCATGTCAATGCAGAGAACTATTTCTAACGGATTCCGATTTTCAGTAAGGCAATCACCTGACAGCTAGGCTTGATAAAAACAATTCCTGGCAGAAGGCATAAGCGTAAAGGAAATGGCAAGCAAGCCTCAGCCAGTTTGTGAGTAGAGTTCCAGGGGTGATTTAACAATGACCGTCCGAGTGAAAGGTTTTCTTAAGCAGATAGGTAACCAGAAATTTTCAACCAAATAAATACTACTTCAGAGCTTTCTACAGAGAAAGCGAATGCATCAACCTAGACTGTGCTAAGAAAAAAGTTTCCAAACTGGTAACTTTCATTAGAAAACGTGAATCCAACATCTTCCAGTGCAATTACGGTAAACAACAACCCCACTGAGAACGGAGTTGCACCTTTTTTATTGGGTGAGACAGAGGATGGAGAGATGATAAAATGCTCTGGAACTTGCACCAGGAACTCGTCGTGTTTTGGGGGAGATGTCATACTACGGAGACAGCGCCTGGCCTCCCTGAGAGGAACGAAACTGCAATTCCACGAAAGGCTGCCCCGAGGTGACGCGGGCCACTGCCTTTCTTCCCTCTGCCGAGGGCCGTAAAATGACTTAACCAGCAAGGGATCACTCGTCTTCTGTAAATGCTGTACTTTCTCCGAGCAGTTGAAACTGTGCTGTTAATTCTAGTAATAAAGGTGTATTATTCAGTTCTTTATCATTACTTTATTACAAAGGATTAAAGTTCTGAGCTGCATCCTGCTGCCAGGCTGGGGGTTGGGGGGATCACTGCTCTTGCAAATCCTGTCGCCTTCTAAACATCTTAACCTCATCTTCCCAATAGGCAGCTTGTTCCTAACTTCAGAAAATAACTGGCGAAATAATTAAGTTCCTCATAAGCAAACTTACTTTTTTTTTAAAGTTGAATTATGGTCATTATGATCAAGTCTGATAGAGCAGGATTTAAAGAAATACATTTTTCAGTTGTTCGTAAATGTGAGACAATGTTATGGGATTCGGACTAAGTCCAATTATAAAGGTAATGATGAGGTGACCAATCTGGAACCCAAGGGTCATCAAGAAAGTGAACACAGAGCTGCGGACGATATGAGCGGTACTACCGTCGCTTGCTGTCAGCACCTATGCATTGCTCGTAAAGAACAACACCAAATACATTTCCCCATCTTTGGTTCTGGCGATAAGCTCTGCATTCTAGAGGATGTTACTCTAAGTGTGTTTACCTTAGCATCTGGGGACAGCAGGCTTAATGCGCATAATTTTCTATACGGATTCTCCAAACTGGAGTTAGTAGGAAAAAAAGGAAGACCCGGCCACTTCCAGCTTGTAGAAACATTTAAGGTTTGTCAAGAACTACACCCTAGAGAACGGGCAGAGTGTGCTGTCTCTATTTCTGCTTTCGACTGTGGGCACTCAAAATATCCAGAAACTGTGCATGTTTCAACTGAGGAACGCAGCACATCGGCAGCAAAGCCACGCTGTCTGTGCACATGTCTGGATGGTCAGGGACTGCAGGGTGACTTAAGGGAACAGGAAAGACCTTCGGTCTAAGGCCTTGCAGGACCCTTACAACCAACTGCAGTCTGGCTCCCCGCTCTTGGGCTGCGACTGCAAACTGCGGGCTCGGACGGCTCTCCCCAGGTTAGGGACGTCAAATGTCCCGCACTCGCCTCTTTTCTGTACGCAGCACAAGGTGAGCTTTCTGTTACTGCTGTTCATTTCTGGTCCATGTCTGTGAGCAGTCAGAAGAGCCCAGCAGTTCATTAATCCTCAGTCGATTCTCCTTGATTTAGGATTAGAGAAGGCTGAGGACCAAAAAGATTTCCTTTATGAGACTTTTCAGGCTCAGTTTGAGTTTTCCAAGTGCAGTCGAGCACCTGTCTTTCTCCCTGATGGCAGCGTAAGCTCGCGCCTGAATGTGCATTCGATTTTCTTGCAGTCTCCCATGAGGAAACCATCGGGCACCAGTGAATGAAATGTGAAAGACAAGGTAAAAAACGATACTTACTTGAGAGGGATTCTTGAAATTGTGTTAACATTCGTGGCTGGAACCACTACTTGAAGAATGTGTTCAAGGGCTGTTAATCCGCCAGCAACGTGAAATGCAATCTGATCTGCCACATTCTAGATACGAAAATACAAACAGAAATGAGCTCCATTTCCCAGGCGTGAAATTATAACCGAACGAAATATTTCGTTGTACACACTCTGTTGGTTCATTTATCCTACAAACACTCATTAAATGCTTACTAGAAATTGTAGGTCAAAAGTGGTGGACACAAGGGGCATGACTTGCTGTCCTCCATGAAGCTTCCAAGTTAGTGCATGAGACCAACGCTAATCAAATACTATACATACAATGGTTTCGGTTACGACGAGTGCCTCGGTGCTCTGTGAGAATGGCGGGGAGCACACCTGCGTGCTGGCGAAAGGGTCGCACGGGCTTCCCTCAGAGAGAGCTGGGATCTAGAGAGGGGTAAAGGAGGAAGGAAGGAAGGAAGCGCTCCACGCCGCGGGGAAACCGTTTCACACAGAAAAACCCAGCAACACTTTCAAAGCTCAGCTCATTCTGTAATGTGCATTACCACCTAACCAGACAAACTGACTTTTACCCAGATTTCCTCTCCTAGGGTTTTTTCTTCAGTAATATGATAATCTAACATCTAACCATTTAGCTACACCTCTTTTTTTGACCACTTCAGCTATTTTTCGGAAAAACAGTAAGTAACCACGTTAGAACTCAATCTGATTATTTCTATGTATTTCCTGAATTGTTTACAGTTCTTGTGGGAAGATACTTCTCCAAGCTCTTTGCACCCCTCTGGCACGGGGAAGGCAGGAGTGACTCGGGGGGTGTACCGTGTCAGTGTTTCAACACAGCCACAACCACCGTGTCACATCTCACAGAACAGGACAGCCACTCATTACATGCTGCGTGTCCCCTCCCGCCCCAGTTCTTATGTTGAAGTCCCAATTCCTAGTATCTCAGAATGTAACTGCATCGGAGGATAAAGTCTTGAAAGAGGTGATTAAGTTAAAATGAGGCTGTCAGTGGGGGAGCCCTAACCCAGCAGGACTGGCGTCCTTACGAGAAGAGGAAGAGACACCGAGGGGGCACAAGCATGAAGAGAAAGACCGCGCGTGAGGACACAGTGAGAAGCAGCCGTTTCTAAACCAAGGAGAGGCCTCCGGAAAAACCGAACCTGCCAACACCTTAAGCTCGGACTTCCAGCCTCCAGAGCCGCAGGAAGTCACTTTCTGTAGTTTAAGCCCCCTAGTCCGTGGGATGCTGTTATGGCGGCCCCAGGTGACTCACGTGCAGCCCCTCCAGACACCACCTTACACTTCTAACAGCACACGGCAGTTCACTGAGCCCCACAATGTCTTTGAGGTGACGGGAGGCGACGCACAGGGAGCGGCATGAGTTACTCTCAAGCTGTCACACGCGCCTGCCCTGCCCGCCCGCTGTGGAGCACCGTTCGCCGGCTCCGCTACGTGTCTGAGTCTGGCCGTGTGACATGAGTCGGTCACTCACTCTGCACAACAGGAGAGTTGAAGACCATAAAAAATGCACTGTGAAACCTAGACAAAAAACTCAGACTTTCAAGATTAAAAGTTAGTTATTTTATTAATGAAAAAAGTTTCTTTGCAACAGAACTAACAATCAGAAAACTGGAAAACCCAGATGTGGTCAGTAACTTCTTTGAAGCCTTCATGCTGGCGCCAGCGTTTCTTCTCATGCTAGATTGTCGGCACAACTAGGAGATTACAATAACCCGTGTCAGTATTTAGCGGAGGGAACTGCACTCATCAGAACCGGACAGCTGGAGGAGTGACGGCAAATGGCACCCACCCTGTAACCAGCACGAACCTGAGCACAAAGCTGTGCCACACGCCCAGCGCCCGCCGCACTCACGCCTCTCCGCGCCCCAATGCGAAGGCGAGCCTGACTTTGAAAATCACGTTCCTTTGTCTTCTTTTCAATCCTCTCGATACCGTATCTTTGTCCGATTATATGCCTCAGCTCACTGAAATCTTCCCTTGCTGACTGACGCTGGGGTTGTTTCCACTTTGAAACTCTGGACGTTGCCGCTTTAAACCTTTTCCCACATGTATCTGGGCACGTGTGACACACGGTTGTGGCAGCGACACGCGTACGGCGGAACTGCTGGGTCGGAGAGAGTGCACCGGTTCAGTTTTATCAGCTATGGCCAAATGGCTTTCCAAAATTTTCAAACCAATTTGTGTATATATTGCAGTGCAGCGATCATTTCAGATAGTCCACATTCACAGCAAAACTTGGTTTTATTAGTGTTTTTTAAGTTTAGTCGTGCTAATGGATGTGTACTGCCACTTTACTGAGGGTTGTATTTGCCTCTTCCTGATAACCGGTAGGATTAAACATTTCATGATTTCTGGCTATTTTTTTTTCTGATTGCGGTGTACATCACAGCTGGGAGCAGGGCTCAGCTCTTAAGTAACTTGACGAATGCTGTTTCCATCACCCTAGGAAGCTCCCTCATGGCCTTTCTGATTCGGTTTACACTGCCTCAAGTGAGTCCTGCCTACTGCAGCATTCCACGTGAACGAGTGGACGAGACCATTCAGTGCGACTGAACGGATTCTGAATCTGGAGGCGGTGGGCCCTCCCACCTGCAGTCTTACCAATGCCAGGCCGAGGGAGAGCGACAGAGGACTCTGAGTCAAGAGAGAAGAGTAAACACATCGCACACTTTCTTTTCTTCTTAGACTCAGGAGAAACAGGAATTATAGAGAAAATATTTAACAATATTACAAATGCACGACCGTGTTAAAAAATGAATAAAACATCTCAAACTGGGAGGGAAACGGTGCCAGTGAGCATGGGCCAAGGGCGCAATGTTCAGCAGACTCTTAAGAGAACATCTGCGGTTCTCGACTCTTCTCTCGTCCTCAGCTTTCAGATGGATTCAGGCTGCCAGCTCCGGCCGCGTGTTCCCAACGCGCCGGCACAGGCTCTTGGCGCCTGCCACCCGGCCCCTGTGGGTCCCGGCTCACCCCACACCGGCCCATCTGCAGAGCGGTGCTTCCCAAACACTGACCTACAAATCAGGGTCTTCTTCTTTCTCAGACTTTTCACTCCACTGCATGCCAATACTTTTGTGAAATCCAGTACAAATGAAGTAACAACACAGGAAAAAAGGGTGTACTAAACAAGAGCCCACATTTTCAAATATTAGATGCAACAGACATAAAATTACTGTCACTTTGCTGAAACTGACTCTCGATTCTAGCCTGGGGACCCCGTTCTGAGTGGTCCTGCTCTGGATGCTGTATGTGCGATGACGGCTGTATTCTCAAGACCCGCGGGAATGACCTCTTTCTCGCCGTCTACAGAGAGGGGCCCCCGATTCCTTAGCACAGTCCTTGATCCCTGAGAACCGGACCCTCCCTCACAGCCTCCAACCTGCCAGGCCCCAAAATCGACAAAAATCCCCTGCGTGGCCCACACCTGTCCACACCTCCGCTTCCGCACATCCCGTTACTTCTGGAAGGAAAGACCCTGCACCTTCCCTTCTTTGTGTCCCTACTAAAGTCAGGGCTTCCTCAGGGCAGGGACCGCGTCTGCTTCGTCCCTAACACCGAGCAGAGGGGACTGTACTCGGTCAGCGCTCGGTCACTGGTTGCTGAGTCAGTTTTGAGAAAGAATGCTGACAAAGATAGATAGTTTTTCACAATTTTAGCTGCGCACAGATTGTCGTTAATTTCTACGTATGATCCCAGAATAAAACCCTCCATTCCTGCCTCGGAGAGGTCTCCGACTGGAACTGAACCTCATGACCGAAGAGTGAAACGCATTTTCCCCACAGGGAAGGAGTGTTTGCCGCGAACCCCCGAACCAGCACCAGGTTGCGCTGAGGGAGATCAATGCGTAAACATGTCACACTGACCCGTGGCCCAGGCAGAGTCCTGCCCCTTCCAATGCGGAAACAAAGGAGACGGTACCGCAGGCCACAGAGACGCGCCGAGCAGCGCACTCTGTCCACGGGGCGACGGCACAGCACTGCTGTTCCCGGCGACCTTTCCACAACGGGACAACCGGGTCGGCAGTGCAGCAGCGGGGGGAGAAGGGCTGAGTAGAAACAGACCGTTTTAATGTATACATCTATGCCTTAAAAACAAAACAAAACTAAACTCGCAGCCTTTTATGCAGCGCCAACAACATGAATGCAGCCTCTTGAAAAACTTAAGGCACAGGCTCTCCCGGGCATTAAGCACGAAAAAATAAGCCAATTTCAGGAAGATGTAGGCCATTCGAAGCCAAATTTTGACTGAAAAACTGAAGTTTGAATTTAACATTTGCAGCTTTTCAAGGAAGTAAAGCAAAAAGCAAAACCAACTGTGAAAAAAAACATGAAACCTCACAAATCTCCCCCTGGAGTCCAAGAGGGCTCTGGTTCTGTGCACTTCTGGATTAGACCCGTGACAGGCCACCTCTGTGTTCTCCCACAGCGCACGGCCAGATGGAGACCGTTCGGTGCCCTGCTGACTTCGCCTCGTCGTCCCGCCCCAGCCCACTGTGTCCACCCTGACTCAGGACCCCGTTCTCCCGGTCTGCAACTGCTCAGGAGTGGCAGCCCTGAGCCCGGCGCAGAAACAGGACGATAAATACCAAACAGACCAGCGGCTGAACGAAAGGATGAACAAATGAGAAGGTTCCCCTGACACAGCCGCAGTGAGCTGGGAGGTATGACAGGTCGCTGTGACAGAGAGGCGAGAGCTCAAGGAGAAGCACCTCCCGCTGGATCCCTCCCCATCTGTGTACACAGAAGTGGACGAGACCATGCTGTGACGTCCTACGACTCTTTCGCCTCTGGGGGACAGAAAGGGAAAATCGAGCAGGCTCGATAACGAGCCATCCGAACATTAAAATTAAACCACCTTCCTAAGCACATGGCATTAAACACAGTTTGTGAGTAAAAAATGCAAATCACTTTCACACAACAACCCAGGTAGACTTAAAGGGAGCAGAGAGCCTGCCATGGCCTCTTCCTCTCTGCTCCCACCACGCTAACTTCTTGTGCCAGTCCCTTGGTACTTTCCGTACACTGGCCTCTTGTTATTCCTGAATGCCATAACGCCATAGTGAGCCCGGATGCTCCTCAGACATCGCTTTCGACTTGTCCACATCCCTGCCAGTGTCCAGGGAAAAAACCAGTGTGAGAAAAATGCTTAACCATAACTATTTTCTGCAACCAAACTGTCACCTTCTCAACTTGTAACGTGCAAATGCTACCTTTCAACCCTTTAAGACCCCGATCAAATGCTCCTTCTTTCGTTAAGCCTTTCCTGATCCCCTCAACCAAAGTCAAAGGTCTCCGCATTTAACTGTCTTTCTCTTGAGGCCCTTATCACTTTCTACACTATCCCAGAGTTATGTGCATGAACTAAACCGGAAAGCCTAAACTCTCTTATCTCTGCATTCTCGAGTAGGGCACTAGAGCGCACACTACAGGCATCGAGCAAGGTTTGTTCAACAACCAAAACTATCTCCTCCAGAAGGATGAGGCACTTTTCCAAACACTGTGCATTTAGGCGTGTGAGACTGGAACTTCCATGACGAGCTTTCCCACTCCTGAGCGAGGGAAAATCACTTCTAAAGATGAAACGAGCGGCTTTACCTTATTACCTGGCAGAACACATCATCAGCCCTGCCACCCTCTGCTCCCCACCCCGCGAGCCTGACAACTGACTAACAGGATTAGCAGCGAACATTCTAATAGCCCAGCGTAACTACGGGCCAGCAAAAAAAATGAGTTTCAATCTGAATTGCGCGGCCTGGGAATCCATTCAATTACTAACTAGAGTAACTGTTATTACCTCTCCCAATCAAAAGAGAGGCAGCTGTTCATCTTTGGTGGCCTTTGTACTTGACTTCTCTACAGAAAGTAATCACGCTCTTCGTGCTGGGGGAGGAAGGCCTCCGAGCCTTTCAGACCGAGGTGGCAGATGGGGAAACTGTCTGCATGTTCATTAGCAGGAGAGGCTAGTTTTGTTCTGAGCATCTGGTGGCACCTTAAGACCTGTTTAGAGATAATACAAGTAGCTTTTAGGAAGTTCATAAATTTAGAACTCAGTAGGCCAATTTACAGATATGAGATCTAGGAGCGATTTTCTTTATGGTTGCTTTCTCCCCACATAAAAAACTTTCCTAACACTTAAAAGACAACATCTCCAGTCACCTGCTGTCTTCACTGGCTGTTGGCTTAAAAGCGGCAAGCATCGCACGCCACTCTTCCTGGTTCTGTCGTATGACTTTCCTCTTCTAGGCCTTCTTCAGACTCCCATAGCTACATAAATGTCTAGGCTCAGCTCTTAAGCTGAGCTACTCGCACTTGAAAGGACTCGGGTTCTGGGGTCAAGAATATCACAAGGAAATTAGCAACTTGTGGGAATGTGGTGCCAAAGAGAGTAAAATCCCAACCAACAGTTCGCAGGCTCAGGTAATGAGGTCAGTGTGGCTGGGAGGCTAGAAAAGCTTTCTCAAGACGAGCGGAAGAACTCCTCTGTGATGCTAATCGGATCCGGGACCCTCCAGAAGGCTCTCTCTGAGGGAGCTGCGTGGTGGCGGTTTTGAGCTGTCAGGACTAAGGGAGATGAGGGCAGGGTGCGTGAGGGGAGTGGAGAGGAACTATGGATGTCGACGGCAGGGCCCGAGACCTACGTGCTCCTGCTCCTTCTTCAGCCTTGATGAGGTCGACGACCGAAGACGAGCACACAGAGTTTACTGCTGAGATGCAACAAACCCCAGTAGTCATTTCATGTCGCTCACCCCCAAGCTCCACAACTCTGCCAAGTGGCAGGCACCGGGCAGGCCCAGCACTTATTCGGAGACATGGAAAAGAGATCCAGGCGGACAGCGAGAGGAGTGCCGCAGTGAGGGCCGTGCAGAGGGGGCGCTGAGGAAATGGCTCCCCTCAGCAGTTCTTCAGGACACGATGGGTGTGAGGCGGACGGTTTTCTGAGTTATCGTGCTATCCGACTGGAAGGCGAAGGTCCCACACTGAGGCGCCCCGGGGAACTCTGTCCCTGCCGCCCCGCCTTCCTGGCCACCCCCTGCTTCACGGCACACCTGAGGAGTCTTGGCACAGTGGTTCTTTTTTCTCCCCTTGTTCCTGCATCTCAAATGTCCTGGACGTTTTAAAGCTGGGACACAATACAAACAGGACCATGACACTCGGGTGAATCTGTCCAGGGCCAGGGAGTGACATGGACCAAAGCCAGAAATGCAGACAACGGCCCTTGGCTCCAACAGCCCTCAGGGCGGGCCCTTCAAGCTCGGAGGCTCCTCTCCAGCAAGGCGGCGAGGACAAGGAGACGTTTCCCCACAGCACCGTTCTCTCTCCATCTTAACACCTGCAGTTCTTGACTGATTTTTCTATTGCTTAACTGTAAACCAGACCATATTGATTACGATTACTCATTCCTAGAGTAGACCGTCGGCGCTCTGACAGCTGGGATTGCGTCCACACAGGTCTAGCAAAAAGGAGGTATTCAATAAATAGTTGCTGAATCAAAGAATAAAAGTACAGTCTAGTTTCTGGGGGTCCTAACATCGGAAATGCTCTTACAGGGAGAGGAAACCCATTTCTCCACAGTGAGGAAGAAAAGGCTCAGAAAGACCCGTGTGCCTGGGGAAGTCAAGGCAAGGGCTCGAGCGAGCCGGAAACAGTGAAGAGGCTGCTGGTCCTCGCCTGTGCAGACGGCAGGGCAGCCCCAGTCTTCGGCCTGCAGGGGACGAGCCCGCAGAGCAGAGGCCAGAGATGTGCAGGCTGACCGCAGGGCCCTGTCCACCACCTTTGCTTATTTTCTGCCCTCCTCATCCTGGCATCAGTTTTTTTGCCTCCTTCTCAAAGAAAGTAGCGACCGAGACCCTTTTATGTCCTTGGGGTGGTGGTGGGCGGGGTGGTTGCAATTATAAGGAGTGAATGGAAACTCAAGGAGGGAACAGGAACCCCAAATTTACTTTTCCCAAAGTGCTATCCTGGAGGGTTAATGGAGAGAGGTACTTCAAGGGATGCCCGTGGTGGGCCCTGGGCTGTTTGCTCATATGAACCCTCACAAAAGCCGCGGAGGTGGGCTCATCATCCCACACGCGGAGGAGAAAACCGGTCTCAGAGGGCTCGGTTACCTGCGTAAGTTTTTACAGCTACTAAGTGGCAGAGCTGGGGACTGAGCCTAGATCTCTGACTTCTGAGTCTCTGACGAGTCTATACAAAGAATGCCATGGGAAAATCACGGGTGGTTGAAGGACTATGCTCGACTTTTTGCACACTTATCACTGAATGTCCCAATTCTGTAAAATCTTAGACTCTACACTAGTGAAAATATTTAAAGAAAGTTTTATTTTGAAACAATTTTAGATGTGTTTAAGTTTTGAGGCTAGTGGAGAGTCCCTGTGTGCCTGAACACGCCTTCCCTCACGTCAACATCTTACCTGACCATGACGCGGTGGGCAAAACTAAGCAATTACATTACAGCTCTACTATTAACCAGACTACAGCATGTATTTGGATTTCCCTAGTTTTTCCACTAACATCCTTTTTTTGTCCCAGGATCAGATCTGGAATACCACGCTGCGTTCAGCAACACTATTTTGAAGACAACGCAAAATAACTTTTAGCACTAGAGGAGGGACCCTGAGCTCTCTCATATTAGTGCTCACTAGCTGCTAAAAAAAACTGTCTTGAAATAATCCAGACTCTGAGAACGTAAAGGCATGCCAAGTCTGACCATTACAAGTAAATACAAAGGAAATGAGAGCTAACTAGATTCCGTGAGGCTGAAATCTGAGCAGTCCTTTTACCTGGTGGAGCAGTTCTGGAGCCTGGCAGGAAATGGGGAGGACGTGCGCACAGCAGGGGGCCTGGGGGAGGGAGGACTGTGGGACCAAGGTCACATGAGAGCCAGGTGGCCTGCAGCTCCGGTCCGCACTGGCCCTCGGCACTTGCGCGGCTGGGGCAGTCTTTCAAAACCTTTCCATCCCAGAATGCCAGCTTTGCCTCCAGCTTCAGCACAGGTGCAGGGCGCGCCTTCTCCACTGGAGGCCATGAGAGCAGAGTCACGGCGAGGTTCCCTTCGAGCAGCGGTCGGTGAAGAGCCTTGAGATGCGGCGTTGGCAAAGTCGACTGCGACTGATGTCAGGAACGACCCTGCGGGGGCCCTGAGTCTGCTTCACAGGCGACGAGCGGGGCAGTGCTAGCGCGGGCAGTGTTCTCTCAGGTGGGTCATCCGGGGCCGGCACCTGGGTTTACGCCCTCCCGTTCTCTAGCATCTAAAATGCATGCAGGGAAAACAGGAGCCAGAAACAGTGCCCAATCTGTTCCGCTGGACAGCGATGCAAAATGTGGCAAGGAAGAAGGCAGAAGCGAGCAGACGATGGGGTGACCGCGCCGACGCACGCTCTGGGCACGGCGAGGACCCTAACCACGCACGGCGCCTAATCTCCCTCGAGATGTTGCAAGTGACACCTTCTTAGCTGGAGAACAGTGTGAAAGGCTTTTAAGAATATCTGGCCTTTCTTCTTGATTTGGCTAAAGCGAACATGATGCAATGTTTACTGATGAGTTAATGCCGCCTCCTGAATCCTAACAGCAGAGCTGCTCTGCGCTGCTGCTTTTAACCAGTGAGAGTAAGACCTTTATTAAAGGTGAAGAAAAATGTTTAAAAGTCTGCTTATTTGAGGCAGTCGTCATTAAGTCTGGAGAACACCAGATCATTACAAAATCTTATTTCTTTATGAGAAAACAAATATAAATCCCTTTATAAGGAATACGCAAGTTCACTTGAAGAGAAATATGGTCAATTTATATTTACCCAAAGCCTCTATTTAGTCTGAGCTCTGCAACAGGTTTCAGCTTCCAGCCAGCATGCAGGCCCACACCACCCCAATGTGGGAAAGTCAAGTTATCATGTGGATAACGAATGCACAGATCCTAGGAAGAGGTTCCGTGTGCACGCAGAATGGAGCACAGGACACCAGGAGGCCAGGAGGCCTTCACGGCAGGGCCAGGGAGGCAGGGATCTGAGAGAGACGGAAATGAAACGACCGGCGTATGGCAGGAAACGGGCAGAAGGACCGCTGAGGGCTGCTAACTTTGTGACGCGAGGGACTGCAAAATAGTTCTCGCCCTAGCAGCTGCAGCCCAGAACAAATGCGGTCCCCCGGCTCCAGATGGGCAACGGTCGCAGCCACTGCTCAGAAAACGGTAGGTCAGCGTGGCCTATGGGGTAACTCCACCATGGTTCGAACACCGACTCCCTCTCCTTAGCTCCAGAACATCAGGCAAATGACTTACGCTCTTGACGCCTCAGTGTTCTCGTTCATAAATGAGGGCACGAAGCTCCCACCCCAGTGGTCGCTGAGAGGGTTAAATGAACTGATGGAGACAGAGGTCAGCAACCACCACCGCCTTCTTCACACTGCGCCCCCCGCCCCAGCTAAGGACCTAGCAGTTGTCATCGAAGGCTCTTGCTTCTTCTGGACCTCACATCTCACTTCCAGTTCGTTCAGGGCTAAGGGACACCCTGACGGCAGACCCTTACTGTTCCTGAGGGGACATATCCAGTGATCTCCCGTGACATCTCAAAATTACAGTAGGCTCTGAGTTCTCTCTTAAATACCTGCATTTTAGCTAAGAGTCGACCTTCTCACCGTCGGGCTCAGGCGCAAAGTTGTTTCCGCAGCGGGGCCTTCTCTGGCTTCTGCGTTGCATTCCGACCCCTCCCACGCCCCCTCCCGTGCACGAACACTTGAGTGTTTCCCTCAAACACTCATCACTCTTTATCGTAACTACTCGTTTAACTGTCTAAAAGGGCCGAGCCTATAACTGTCTTAATTATTGCTATTTTCCACATGCTTAGCACCTAAAAAAAAAAAATCACCAGCATCTGCTGAGCACGCGCACATGAACACCAGGCTCTGTCCTACGTGCTGCCATGCGGGCACCGTCTCATGTAACACGCACGACAGCGGCAAGAGGTTGTTGCAGGTACCATTCCCATTTACACCGGGAACGAACGCTCGGAGGAGACTTAACTGTCTAAAAGGGACGAGCCTATATCTGTCTTAATTATTGCTATTTTCCACATGCTTAGCACCTACAAAAAAAATCACCAGCATCTGCTGAGCACGCGCACATGAACACCAGGCTCTGTCCTACGTGCGGCCGTGCGGGCACCGTCTCATGTAACATGCACGACAGCGCAAGAGGTTGTTGCAGGTACCATTCCCATTTACACCGGGAACGAACGCTCAGAGGAGACAAGCAACCTCTTTGAGATGATGTAACCGTAAGGGCTGAACCAGGACTCAAACCCGGGTGCGCCTGACTCTAGGGTCTGAGCTTCAACCTCCACACGATGCTGCCTCTCTGCGCGGTGTACACTGGAAAGCATGACCGTCGCTCTGAGCTGAAAACGTCCGCAGGAGCGGGGAGGCTGCAGAGCTCGTGCTGGGAACTTCCCCTGGACGGGACGATCGCACCGTGCACATTACATGCTACCAACTGGGTCGGAAACGGTTCTGCTTTGTTCGTGAGAGAAAGGTGACTGAAGCTTTGCGAAGGGCCATCACTCCAGCAGCTAAGAATGCAGTGAGACAAAACATTACAGCACTGAAGAATTTCAGATTAAGAATGAATTTGAAAATGATCTAAAATTCCTTTATTAAAGTTAAACGCATTAGATGAGGCAGAGATGTGCCACAGAATATTTTAAGGTGGCCATTCTGGGGAGTTTGTTCAATGTTATGTGCTCTGTAATCTTACCAGATTTTTATAGTATATTTTGTAATTCATTGTCTTGTTCATATATATGTGAACAAGCTTGCTCTATTAAGTCAGCAAATTACCTAGTACTTAGAATATGTATAAGGAACTATATAGTTGGTTACTTTAGAAAACCAGATCTAAGGATAGCAAAAAGAAAAACATATCTAATAACTAATATGTGTATTTTGTATTCAATAAATAAATGAACTAAATTATAGGCTTTTTTGAGATAGAAATCTATTTTCTAGCTTCTCTGGTCCTTGATATAAGTATAAAAAACTTCGGATATGTAAATGAAAGCAAACACAATGAAACAATGAGTCACTGTTAGTACTGCAACACTTCAAGACAACACCAGTTTTTCTCTCTGAGTAGACTGACTTTGTGATGCAATTCTCAGAACTTACTCTTACTCTTTCTTGGCATCACCAAATCTGCCAAGTTGGCCATTTCTGTAAAATGAGCTATTTGGCTCAGAAAAACATGTCTTGAATGTTTAGGCATTCGTTTGCCTTAAGTCAAGGAACAGACTAGAAGACCAGTAAAAAAAAAAAAAAAGAAAATTTTTCAAATTATTTGAAGACACATTTACTCCCTGCCAACTACGTGCCTGGTTCTTGCTAAGTGGCACAGATAATCAGGACCTGCCCTCAAGGACTTTACATTCTACTGAAAAAGATTCGAAAACAGATTAGTGTGACACAGTGTAAGAAGTCCTGTATGTGATGGAGGCACAGGCTTAAACTGCTGGCTTACATCGTAGGTACCTAATCTGGTTAAGGTGACGATCAGGGGAATGACAGGGAATACTTCCTAAAGGACGGAGCACCAGAATTAAGCCTCAAAAGACCAGATGCCATCTAGGGAAAAGTGTGTGCTTCTGGGGTAGGGGTGGATATGTCTGAGTGGGGTGGGGGCAGGCGGATGGACTGACGGGGCAGAGCTAGTAGGTGGTGTAGGGGATAAGAGCATGCGAGGCCCATCTGAGGGACGATAAGCCATTGAAAATGATTAAAGTGCGCCATGCGAGGGCGGAAATGTTGAGAGATGATGCGAAGGGGTGAAAAGGAAGAGATCTGTCAGGGTTCCTCGTATGCTAACACAGTCTGAATCCTGTTCTAAATCAAGAGGGAGCTGTCAAAAGGTTTGAAAGCAGAGTGTGACACACCTGGATTTTCACTTCTGAAAGCATACTCTGGAAGCTATGGAGGATAGACGAGAGAGGGTAGAGACAAAGAACAAAGAACTCAAGGAGGAGGTTACTGTATTTCAACTGAAAATGACTGGGAGGGGAGACCCAATGCCAATGATGAAAATCCCAATAGAGAGGCACAATGCTGGGAAAAGCTGCCCTTACAGGTAAGAGCGCAGGCTTGGCTACTGACTGAATGTGGGCAACGGGGAAAATGAAGAGTCAGTTTTACCAATCGCTGTTCACGCATAAGGCAGAAAGGGTACAGACTTGTCAGGTATAGGATCAGTGTCTCCTGCACGAAAGAGCTTAGCACTCAGCTGGGTAAATGGGCGCATAAGGAATCCAATGACGGTCATGGAAAAGCGAGGTGCCAATGAGCGTGTGGCGGTCACAGACCGGGGGGCACGCAGGGCAAGACAGGGAGCGCTCACATGCCTCCCTTTCGGAATGCCCAGGAAAGACACTTAAAACCATTGTAACTTTTTAATACATAATCCTGGTGAATGGAACAGTGGCTCAAACTGGGCATTTGTACACAGAATTGAAAGGTGGACAAATTTCAATGCATTTGTCGCTAATTAGCCATCGCTATTCAAAGCTCTCAATTCCATGGAAAAGATCAAGGAGTAAAACATGGAGGAGGAGGAGGAATAGGACATTCTACTTTTTCTAGGAAAGGCAATTTTTCTTCCGATGGATATCGTGTATTGATTGCCATGTATTCAGAACAAAAAACCTCCTTTTCGTTCTTCTTAATTTGAACTTATTAAGGATTCCTGTGGCGTCACCACATAGGTGCCACTATTCCCTAAAGGTTCTGTAGATGTTGTTTTGGTATCTTTTCTCTGAAAGCAGCAGCAGGAGCTACATCAGAGGCCACTGCAGTCTGTACCAAAGCACAGAGCACGGAAGAGATCGAACGTGGAACTGTCCAAAGAGGAGGCTAGAATCTAATGATGATTCTGGTATGTTCTTGTGCTCATGTTTCCCAAGCCTTAGCCAGCATCCATAAGCTCAGCGGCAACGCGTATTTAAGCTCTGCAAGCTATCAGCTGCCCCACACACGATTGTGTCTTCTCAGAATGTGCATTCTAATTACGTAAACCTACTTCTGAAAGTCGCCTTTCACTGCAATCATACAAGAAATACAGTTATCGGATTTCAGATGGACTGTGAGTGCTACCACCTAACAGTCAGCGGACTGCAGCACATATGCAGTTATGTTACCTTTTTAAAAAAAAGAATACGACTTGTTAGAAAGAACTAGGATGATTACAAAGCAAACCGGCAAGTCAAAACTTAAGATAAGATTTTCTATTAAAGGTTAAACACCATATATATGGTCTGAATGTACTTACATGAAGATGTGAGTATAAATCAGATAGATTTATTTATATATTATAAGTTGTGGTTTAAAAATCATTTTATAATCCTAGTATCTAAAATAGTGCTTGGCACTGAGTAGGTACTTTTGTTGAATTAATAAATGCATATTTTGCACTAATAAAACACCTCCATGCCTAAAAAGAAATAAATCAGAAGACTGCAGTCCCTAAATATATGAAATACCAAGCTGCACAGAGAACCACATTCCATACAAACTGCTCTGCCCTGTGAACAGTGTGCCAGAACTTAACGTCGCAAGTTACAGCATGCAGATTACAACCACTCAGAACGGTATTGATAGAGGCAGGTGCAGAGCTCCGCGCTGCCGGCGGGCAGAGGGGACTCACAGGTCTGGCCGCACCCACTCTCCCCCCAGCGGGATTCATCTCCTGCAGTGACTGCTCTCCGTGTACCATCACCCACTGCCTTCAGCTCCTCCAGCCGACCCTATCATTTGTTACAAAATCCTGTTTTAAGTACCTCTTTTTTTTAAACTGCCTACAGTAGTTACTATTTTCTTGACTGAATGCTGGCCAGGACATTAATCATCCAGTACTTTAGCATGAACTGCCCTACTGCCCACTGGGGCTTAGGGTTTTCATTCATTTATTCAACGAACATTTACCAAGTGACCGCTATGCTATGTTAGGTGCTAGGGACAGATAAAACAGACATGCCCACAAGTTCATGACGTTCGTGGTCCAGCATTCCAGTCTAATATCATTAGTTTCCATTCGCAAATATGTAAGGATATGAACTCAGTGAAAGTCAGGTCACGAAGCACTGCTGTACTCTCACGAGGGAATGCTTTAATCAGAAAGGCGCTCTAAAACTACGTTTACTGATCTGAGGTAACCAAACTATACAAGTAATTTTTATTACTTAATAAATCAAAGTGATAAGAGGAGTCAACCCTTCAGAGTTAAACTTTAGTAATCCATTTACGTCCCTCATGTTACAATTAGGCACCACAAGAATACATAAATGCTACGACTTGAGCAAAGGGTCCACAAAAGGTTCACAACGCATATACAAAGATCTCAGAGAAGCCACAGAGACTCATCACCGATTTACCTAAATTCTCATTTGAATTAGACAAGAAATTTATTAAATTTGTTTCTGTGTCGCTCGATACAAAGATAGCAGGCAAACCCAAAGTCCTCTATCAAACAGACTCGGCAGCCTAACATGTCCCTGGTACACTAGACTGTCAACTTGTTTGTCACTGACTTTGACTGGGAGGCTGTTCATGTGTCATTCATAAGTACATTATGCATTTTAATACTTGCCCACAGAGATTTTAATTCAGAAAATGCTCTATGCCAGCAAGAGTTTAGTGTAAATTGCACAGATAAGTCGTTTCAGGTCTTTCTGACCAGTAATTTACATAATATTTCTATTCATCAAAATGGACTCAGGGTAAAACGTAACTTATCATTCACACAGACTTTCTATCCCAAGTGCTTTGTGACTAACATAATTGTCTAAGTCTATGAAAAAAACAATTTAGGTCAAAAACAAATATAAACTACAAGAGACAGATTCACCCAGTATGATTTATTCCCATTTGAATTTGTGGAGAGAGATCTCTTTAATCACTGTACAATCACTGATTCACTGGCAGTGAGTCAGTTAAGACTGCTGATTTTGATTCTGTCAATAAGGCAATGGTTGCGCTTCAAATAATACACTAATCTTTAAGCTTTATACCTGGAAGGAAAAGGAGTAAAACGATAATTTCCAAATACTAAATTTGGAACTCATATAAACATATAAAGTTGTAGTAAGATGTGAAAACCTGGTGTATACAGAGAAATAGATGGTTGAAACACACACACACAATGTGAACCTCTGATTTTTATACTAAGACAGGGTAGGAAATTAGTATTTCGATTATAAGTGTAAATGCTAACAAAATGCTAGGTGGATGGGGGATTAGGGGGCGATGACTAAGGTGTGCACAATTTCTTTTCAGGGTGATGAAAACGATCTAAAATTGATTACAGCGATGGATGCATAACTGCGACTACTCTAAGAGACAATGAAGTATGCGCTTTAAATAAGTGGACTGTATGCTATGTAAACTATATCTTGATAAAGTAGTTTAAAATGTTAAAAAGTGTCTAAAAACAATTTATGGAAACGTTTTATAAAATCAAATCTACAAAAGATTCTGACTCAGTTGACAGGATTAGAGTTATAAAGTCTTAATAGATCAGAAATACATATTTGCACAAAACGAGGAAAACTCAGAATCAGACAAAAGTCTCTGATTCTAGGTTCTGATATAGACTGACACATTTCTCTCTCTCACGGAAGCCAGTATGTTTCCAAGACTGAGGCCACAGAAGTACTGAGTTTCTGGTTTCCAGAAGAGCCACTGACTATCCTTTGTGGGAATCAGAGCCAATTAATAATCAGCAAGTTCAGAATTTATGCTTTAGAAAATGTGAAAACATGGATAGACCTTGAAATAATCATACTAAGCCAAATAAGCCAGACAGAAAAAGTTGAAAATGACATGATATCACTTATATGTGGGATATAAACCTAAAAGCAACAAATGAACAGGACAAACAGACAGAGACTCATGACCATGGACAATGGACTAGTGGTTACCAGAGAGGAGAGGTAGAGGGGAGGTAAATGGGGGAGGAGAGGGAATTTAAACCATGTCTTCAATTTTAAAAAGTAAACTAAAAAAAAATGTGAAAATATAAACAAACTGAAGGACCCAGATTCCAAAGGTAATTAAATCACATTCAGGGACTCATTCATCCATTCATTCATTCGATAAGCATTTTTGGGCATCCATCCAATGCCAGGACTGAGGTGGGTCCGTGTTAGAAAGACAAACAAGTTACCATGACTCCATGGTAGATGCTATAACGGAACTATGATCAGAGGCTCTGGGAGCACAGAAGAGACATTGCTGCTTACTATTTTTCGAAAGCAAATATATGCCATATACGTGTGTGTGTGTGCGCGAACAATAACAATTACAGCATGTTAACCACAGATGCTGGGAAGGATAATATACTTTCCTCTTTAGTGTCTCAGTCGGTTAAAAAAAAAAAGGTGCATAAATCAACTATCAGAAGTCCCAATTGTTGCGTGTGCTCAGAGTGAATTCACTTAACCTCTCCACCTCAGTTACCTCGCATATGCTATCAATTCCAGACTCTCCTAAGATTGAAATGACTGTCAGGACTGGAATGAGACCCTTTTATATTAAATATAGTTTGAATTTCCTTCGAAATATCAATACAATCGGCCTCACACAAATCTTACTTACCTTTATGGCCCAATTATTCAAACACTTTAGTTTACCAGCAAATTTGTAAAATTTTCATAGCTTTGCAAGACAACATGCAGAAACATACTATAAATGCTTTGCACTATTATAGAGTTTTTTTTTTTAAAAAAGCTCACATGTATGAAACAGCCACCCCTGCAAACTTCGTGTGCTGTGTGTACAGGCTGTGCTTGTCTGCCCTGGGGAGGACAGCCAGCCATGGCCTGGGACCTCAAGGAGACCGGTGTCCATAAGAAGAGATGCAGGCAGAACAAGCAGCTGTTCGCTAAGGCAGACACTGGTGCTTGCCCTAGGAGAGGTGCAGACAAAGCATTATAGGGCCCAAAGACAGACAGCATTACTCCTGGGGAGATGGTCTCACTGGGATCACTAGGTTTTTTATGGGCAATTCCATTAGAAACAAGACCAACATATATCTGAGTATTTTAAAACATTTTCACTTATTATTTACACCTTACTACGAAGTTATTTTTGTCTCTGTACTTTTTTTAAATGATACTCGGAAAGAGAAAAAGAGGAGAGTCCATGTTCTATTTAGAACTGTTCGTTCTGTACTTTTTGGGATATTTAAGACAGCTGTTAACAGTTTCTGGAGTCTTCTATCCTTTATGCAGAGACTTGAGAGTGTATCTATGAAATGAAATGAAAATGGCAACCTGATTTTCCAAGACCTCAGGAAGAAACATGAATGCCTGTTAACTACAGGTTTACACCGGCAAAGATCCAGGAGACTCAGACCGTTCGAATAATCCATCAGAGGCCCTTAAATTATGAAAAATTAAACACAGGTACTGGTCATATTAATACTGACTAGGCAAATACATGACTGTAAGGTATAATTTACTTTTTGTAAAGTTGGATTTTCTATGTGTAATTCAAAAAAGGCATTCCTTATCTAGGTGCTATTTTAATTTACCACTGTTTTAATTTTGCCTGCTGCTGATTTTCAAGGCTCGACGTCTGAGGATATCACTGGCCTGCTGTATGATCTGTCTAATTTTGAACCCATGGTCTAGAATACAAACTTATGACATTATCCCTGAGTAACTGATTCATTGGACTAGTAACCTACTGAAAAATCTTCACTTTCCTCAACTCTTACCTTACCATTTCAGTGATTTATCTTATCATTTTTTAGCATACTTTAACTCCCGATCACATGCTCTCCTTCTATTTAATCATGAATGGGTTAGTTTTTCTTCCTTTTTTTTTTTGGTATGTAAAAATGCAGGGTTTTTTTTTTTTTAACATTGTCAATGGTTAATGAAACAAAGTGACGTATTTTTACAATATCTAGGCTTGCCAATTTCCCATATCCCATGCCTTCTCTTTGAATTCATTTTCCTCTTGCTGAATTAAACCTTTTAATTGTTCTTTTAGTGAGGGCCTAAAGTAATTCTATTTCTTTGTCTTTACATGTCTGAAAATATCTTCATTTTGCCTTCATTTTTGAATCATGTTTCACTGGGTACAAAATTCTTGGTCGGTATTACACATTCTAAAGATGCTGCTCTATTGTCTTCTGGCGTCTCTTATTGCTGACAAGAAGTTCGCTATCCGTCTAACTGAACTTTTTAGATAATCCGTCTCTACTCTGTTAAATATTTTCTTCTCTTCAATCTTCTGCAGTCTGATGTGAATTCATGCCTTTCCTCAATTCTTAAAAACCCTTGAGTGTTCAGTGTCAAACACTAGCTCCACTTTTCTCTCCATGCTCTCCTTCCGGAACTCCAAATAAATTCTGTCTACATTCTATAATTCTTAACCATTCTTGCACTCTTTTAAGCTGTTTTTTCTGCTGTGTGTTTTGGGTATATTTCTAAATATTACCTCCGAAGCTATTAATTCTCTCTCTGTCCACGTCCAGGCTCTATTTTACCTTGTTGAGTTTATTTTTAATTTCAAAAACTAGATTCACATTTTTCGCTTTTAGTTCTTTTCATTTACCTATTATTTTATTTCTGCGTATTTTTGCATACTCTCCTATTGATTTTAAATGGATGTTTTCATTTATCTCCTTCAGCACATGAAACGCATTTCTTTAAAATCCTATTTCAGGTGGTCCTGTAAAATTTAGTTATAAATTTTTTCCATTTTAAAAAACTGTTTCATGGCAATCTTTCCTAACAATTGATTTATGAATGTCTGCAATTCTGGTTTGCAGGCACGTTGGAATGAGAGATTTTTTGTTTTTTTCTTTCTTTCCCCTTATGCTCACATATCTAACAGCTTCACAGTTGCTTCCCCAGGACTCCAGGTCACGTAAATGACAATTCAGAGGTTGGGGCTCCAGCAATGACTCTGGAAATATTTCGGATTCAGCTGCTGCGCAGGCAGGTGGCTGCATGTACTCTTCCTGCCTAGGCCTAAAGCTTCCTATAAGCTGCGCTGGGTAGGTCAGCAGTCTTTACTCGACCTCCATCACGAGTGGAAAAGTTCCCACCCCAAGGTCTGACCTTAGGTGTACACATGGCTTTGTATGGGGGCACTGAGCTCCGTTCTAGTCCACAGGAGCCCAACCCCACTTACCACAGAGCTTCTGGACAGGGAGTATCATCTACCCTTTGCTCTGTTTCGTGTTCTTCATCCCATTTCTGGTCAACGGAAATCCCAACTTTGTTTTCGACCTGACTAAACCTCTTAGTTTTCTTTTAGAGTAGTACTGTTCTGTATCTGAAGCAGAATAGATGCATCGGTGCGTAAGCTTCCCATGCCGACGGGACCCAAAGTTTCCCTGTCTATCTGAAAACCGTATCTTTCCCCTCGGCTCACTGGACCCTTCACCCCTCTGACTTCCCCGCCGTTCTTGCTAACATTTTTCTCTGTCTTTGAAGGCTTGTCTCCTTTTGGCTAAATCAGGGGTCAGCATGCATTTTCTTGAAGAACCAGATAGTGAAGATTTTAAGTTATGCAGGTTAAGAGGCAAAATCAAGGCTATTATGTAAAAGGTAATCAGTAATCAATGTAAAGGCCATTCTTCGTTTGCGGGCCGTTAACTGGCAGCGGGCCAGCTTTGGTCCGCGGGCTGGATTTTGCCAATCTCTGCAGTAAATAATATTATTCCTCGGGTCTCTCTCCTCTGCTCTACCTTTATCTTATTCTATCGATTATTATCCATTTCTACTGTTTCCTTTACTATACCGCAGCTCGTAACCCAAAGCTGTACCTCTACTCCAAACCCCAGGACGTCATAGCTACTCAGCATCTGACGCACTGATGCATCAGCATCTGACGCATCTGACGCACCGTCTCGGCGTCCCACAAGCATGTCGACATGTCAAAAATGGAATTTATTATTTTTCTCTCCTATAAACCTGATCTGAAAGACATCATCATCCACTCCATTTCTAGCTTCTTCCTTTCTCTTACTCCT
This sequence comes from Pteropus alecto, assembly GCF_000325575.1. Lineage (NCBI taxonomy): Eukaryota > Metazoa > Chordata > Mammalia > Chiroptera > Pteropodidae > Pteropus > Pteropus alecto. The sequence continues at coordinate 7,005,154 of NW_006430726.1, forward strand.
CACAGCCAATACTGATTTTGTCTTTTAAATACTTTCGAATGCATCTATTTCTCAGACTGCCACCTTACTTCAGTCGGCCACTTCTCACTTCAATACCCAAAATAGCCTCCTAACAGGCTTTCCTGCTACAAGCTTGGCCTCCTACAATCTACTCACCACACTGCAGCCTGAAGGAGCTTTGCAAAAGCAACAGCAAACCTCACCTGAAATCCCCAGTGGCTCCAACTGTCTACCTGGCCCCTTCGTTATCTGGTCCTGATCACCTCTCCGGCCCCAGTCCTTCCCATCCACCTTTCTGTGTCCCAGTTATTACCAATGACTACGGCACTACACATACCTCGGTGCTTCCCTGGGCCTCTGCAGGTGCCCGTTCTCTCCGTCTGCAACACTGCAAAAAACTGCCTCCCTGTGCGTCAAATCTCAGCTTCACTGGAACTTAAACGTCCTCACTGACATCTGCTCCTGGACTGCACACTCTCACTGAACCCTGTATTTAACTGTTATTCGCTGATGATTTTAACAAGTATTTAATATTATGGGGTTGGAGAAATGGTGGGTCTGTTCCGAGATCCCATCGACTTCTGATCCTGCTTGCTAAAAACTTTCTTTTTCATAGTGTGCTTTTCTATAATTGTGCTTTGGGCAATCAGAGGAAAACAGAAACATTCAAATTCTCTTTGAATGACATAAGCATTGTCTTGAAATCCCACAATGGCTGTCCTGTTTAGCCTGATAACAACTTAAAGCTCCCCCTGCCTGACTCTGCTGCTGTCCCAGCAGGCTCCAGAGACACTCATTAGGTGGGGGTTTCTTAATTTATGTTTTGCCGCTTTAAATACGGGAATGATTTCTTTTTCAAACTATTCAGTTTCAACATTAGCCTGTAAAATTAAAAACATCTCTTAATATGTCTCAAAGGTAGAGTGAACTTTACGACGATACGCTTTCACATTAACCAGCATGACGAACCGTGAGAAAGCGAACACCATGGTAAGGGTTCAAACTAAAACCTACAGAACAGGTGCTCTGAAGTCAGCGACTGGGCGTAACTGTCACAGTCAACGTCACTGCACATAACATCTCAGCAAAGGTGATCGGCCAGTGAAGAAAATGTTCTTCTGATGCAGAAGCACAGACACGTTTAGGTTCCAAATACCGCATTCTGTTTGTAGTACAGGCAAGACAAACCCTAAATGAGAAAACTTCTCTGAAAGAAAACGAAGAAAAACAAAAAGCAGCCGGAATGAAGGCGTTTACGTGCACCGGAACACGGCCTTAAAGTGTCGAGCCGGCACTTCAAACCGCGTCCGCAGGGGTGAGGGGACACCTGGAGGCTGGCGGCACGGGCGCACTCCTCAGGCTCCGTCGGCCTTCCAGGAGTTCCAGCCAGAGGTCAGGCTTGCCACCTCCCTTATCTCCGAGTCCAAGGCCCGAGGGCACAAGAGCCCTCAGCGCCACGCCACGGCTCCACAGGTGAGGAAAGCGGGCGCTCCCCAGCCGGATGTGCAGGTAACGGCACACCTGGGGAAAGAATGCCGTCCCTTGTCACAGTGGTGATCACACTGGCAGTTAAGATGAGTACGCGACTAGTAATCGAGCTCCACGACGAGTATTTTGCATGACACATTTTCCTCTTTGTTCACTGTATTTTTTGTCTGTTAAATCTGCAAGCTAATGTTGGCTTTTCAATCGTGAATCTATCACTCGTTCTTTTGCTTTAAGTATCCCGAGGGCCTGTACCACTCACTCATGGGACACTCTAAGCCGTCAAGGATTGAATTAATCACAGGTTTTCTAAAGGAAATGCATCTTGAATGTGATCTTGAAGAAAACGGGTGACACACATAAGCAGAGGAAACGGGGGCCCGTAACAGAAGCGACATCCCGAGGACATGCAGAAAGGCACAAAGGTGCAGGCACGATTCCGAGGATGTTGTCCCGATCGGTGAGCGCCGATGCCCTTGGAGGAGAGGGACAACAGAACCACCGCGGGAGGCCGCGGATGCCAGGGTTCTTACGCAGGAGCGCCACGTCCTAAGTTAATTCAACGTGTACTTAGCACCTACTTATAGGTGGATGTATCTTAAGCAACACTGAATTGATTTATACACCCGCTCCGTCACCCATGCTCAATAAATGATTGAGTGCATCTCTGGAACTGAGAACCAGCTTTAACTGGCTGTAACAGCTGACGAGGTCACAGGGCAAGCCAAGGGCCATCCTCCTGTCCAAGAGCTCCCCCTCCATCCACCGGCCGGCACGCCCCTCTGGCCTAACTTGGAGATGCTAGGGAGAACGTCACCACAGGGAACACCGGGCACATGGCGTCCACGCCTCACTTTTGGAAGACGGTCATTAACCAAAATAGTAACATTACCATTTCCAACAGCGGAATGGCTTCTTCGCGTCCTCCAGCCATTGTCTATAAAATACATTTTTTTCAAAAGATTAATTGAAAGCAACACGTGGCAACTAGTATGAAAATTCTGTGTTTCTCATCTTCTCACGCTGCAACCGGTCACTAGAGAGAGCAGGCTGACACTTCACAGATTACAATGTAAACGCTGAGCTCGACTCAGTTATGTCGAGGCCAACCATTTCTGACAGTCTCTACAACGTGATAAACACAGTCTGTCTACAGTTCCCCTGTATTTGAAAGTTACGACAAACATTTTGCTGAAATGTAAACAACTGACATCATGACTGGTGAGGCAGCGGGCTGCAAATTTATCTAAAATCAAGACAACAAAGATCTTGTTTGACACTAGATAAACCATTAGTGGTCACCAAGGGAGCAGCTTTGGGAGGTCATAAGTGTTGTCACCAGTTTTCAAAACACAGGCACCAAAGATATTGTTGCAACTTAGTTGAAGCATGAGTAAGTAATATGAGAGACAGAAGAATTAGAAATCTGCAGAGAAAACGGGCAAAACTTTCTCTTTAAAGGACAGTTTTTAATTACAGCGGAATTTCAAATTCTGTTAACCTGAATTAACTTCTGGTTTTTCAACGATTTTAAGTGATAGAGTACGGAATGAAATTTGTAACTCTAATTTCCTATAACATTTTAATAAATCCCATTCTTTCGCTGCCTCAGTTCTATGGCACGCACTTGTCATTACTTCTTCGTACAGCTTTCCTGAAAAGCTGTGCAAGTCCAGCGCATAATGATCATTCAAGTCTAGTCCAGTTCTTCGCAACTTGAAGACTTGAAGTTATCTTTTAATTAAGATGGCACTGCAAACCAAATTCTATTATTTTCTAATTATGAGTTATAAGGTTACTTTTTTTACATTTATAGGGATAGAATATTGCTGGCTGAATTTTTATGACAGTCTATAAATGTTTATAGTTCCTACATTTGTATCCCTGGGTTAATCTATATTTAAAGTTTAATGATGACTTTTAACATGAAGGACAGATATATTAAATTTTTTTTATTTCTAAATATGTAAAAAAGTGTTTACAAAAACAGAATGGAGATCACTTCAAGACATGGTAAGAAATATATTAAAGTCCAAAACCAAGGACTTCTTATGGTCCACAATAAATATCAATTATTTTATATAAGGCAATTTATGCTACACTATAAAGAAACATAAAGTCAATTTTTTCTAGTGGATTTACTATGATTAATATTTTGAATACATGAAATGTTTTGGAAAGACCTTTTTGAAAGACTGGAGAAGTCTCCAGAAGACTGGAGATATTTCTGCTATACAACTGAAAATAAATGAATCTGTATATTTTACCTTGATCACATCAGCTAAAATAAAAACTGACACGGCTTTATTCATATTGTACCAGTATATCTGAAGTCAAAACCACTAGGTTCATTTTGTAAAACATGCAAGTATAAAATCAAAGAGAAACACAAGGATTTGTATACCCATTTTAGTTCTTCCAACTGGTTAGCTCAGTGCTGTTTTTAATAGAATATTATTTATATGTTAAACCTTCTATAGTTCCTTTTATAAACTACCATTCCTACCCCGAAACACACCCAATGTGAGGAAAAGAGGGCGCTAGCTCAACAATACTCGAGTCATCTCCTAGTTCTTTCTAACTTAGCCTCTTGACCCAATCTGCTTGCCAGTTTCCATTTGCTTGTTTCTCCAAAGTAAAGCTTCTTCTGTTTCAGCCCTGTCTTTGCCTTTGCCATCAGTCAAGATGCTCAGCCCTATTTTCACACCTAAGACCCAGAATACACTAGAATAGCCGCACATAAATACTCCATAGTCTCAGGTGGTTCACCCCAGGGCTGAACCAAATTATTCTAACTTTTCCCACCAACTCTTTCCTGGCTCCAAAGTCTAGAACCACACACCATGGATGGCTTTGGCTTAAATCTCCAGAGTACAGGTCAAAATTTCTAGCTGCCCATCTTCTGAAAGGAAGTCCACACCCTTCATAAATCATCTATTTATTAATATAGCTTTGTGATATGTACAGGCAAGACAGTCTTCCTAATGTATAATCTACAAAGTTGTGCATTTTGGCCCATTTCTCATTTTATCCTCAAGGAAAGTAGAATAGTGAATCTTTTTCTAAAAACCTTTTATATATACAAACTCCATTGGCTTACTTTTTATCCTTTTCCTAGGTAACTGAAAAATCTCATCCATTCATTAATTTTGTGGTCTCTTCAGAAAGTTTTTATTGAGTATCTGGTAATATAAGACACTGGGCTAGCTTCTAGGGACACAGACACAAAAGGATCCTTAAAGACTCCACAATCCTATAGGAAGACAATAAGCAAATGAACAATTCTGGTATAGCAATGATTCTCAACCCCAGCTGCATCTCAAAATTACTGGTGGAGGTTAAGTCTGTGGTGGTCCCAAAGCACCTTTTTTTTTGGTTTTTATGATAAAAAAGAAATTTAAAACAACAAAAAGAAGAGAGAACCACCCAGTCACCTGCATTGACTTTAAAAAACCTCCTAATTCTGAGGCACTACAATACGCGGACGTTGAGCACTGTGGGAGTTGAACACAGGGCGGGTTATAACGCAGAGGCACCGCGCCGGGGGGTGCGCGTCCGCACGGAAGGGGCCGCCTGCTCGCGAAGGCTTCCAGAGGATATGACGCAAGCTGCGTCTTTTCCTAATAGAATTTCCGACCTTTATTTTGCCACAGAGATTTCCAGTCAGGACAGCGGGGATCCGTCACGTGCCCTCGGCTCCCTGTTATCGCCGCTACGGTCCCTTCCCCGCGGCGCTGCTCTGCCTGGCCGGCATCCCCAGGGAACGGGACACCGCCCTGTCCTCCGCCGTTCAGCTGAACAGCACTCTACGAGCTTCGGGACTTCGCCCTGTTCTCGGGACCGCGAATGATGATAAGAAGAGCATCTCACAAAAAGCTGGATGCGACATGCATTTTATAATTCTACTTCTAAAGATGTGTCCTATAGAAATACTCATACTGGTACTCAGCAAGATCTGTATACCATTTTTATTCAACGAATTTTGCCATTGACTAATATTTTTCCATCTAGGAAAAATTTAACAGCATAGAGTAAAGAATAGTTTTTCTTCTTTGGGAACTGCAATGGCAAAATCATCTTGTGAATGGAGTATGTGAAAATTCAAGTTAACTCGTAATTAAGTGTTATCAAATAAAATATTTTTCCGAAACTATGGCTTAGAAAGTTGGTGTTGGGGTGTGTGTGTGTGTGTGTGTGTGTGTGTGTGGTCTGTCTGTCTCCCTCCCTCAGTTATGTTTGGATTCTACCTATAATAAAAGGTAAAACTCAATGTAAAAAGAAATACACGTCTTAACTGGTACTATGAAAACATGCTAGAGCAGACACGCTCAGGAAGACTATAGAAACGAATGTAACGTTTATAACTACAGACTGGTTTATCATGCCCATGCCAGGACCATGCTATCTTCTTCTAAGAGTGTAGGAAATTCCAATTTTAATCCATACAGTTAATGCCTTTGCAGACTCGAACCATCCACACATTTCATTCACACACTTCACAAACGAGAGAATGGGTGAGTTGGCTAATTAACAGTTAAGCTTACTTAACTTCTAACATTCTATGGTTCTCTTCCAATAATTTATAAAACAGGAAAATATCTTGTAGGCTCAATATATACTGATGGAATATGTTTTATAAAATGTTCATAAACTGTAAGTCATGAAAGAAAAATACATTTTGTATACTAAAGAGACCACTGCATTTTGCCAGAATGTTGACTTATTGTGTGAATACCTAACACTGAAATACTGAATATCTCATTTATGCAGTTAACTTATTATGTCAAATAAAAACATCTTAAAAATATTTTTGAATTGCAGTTTTGCCACTTACTGTGTGACCCTGGCCGAGTTAGTTAATCTCTCTGTGTCTCAATGTCTTTATTTTTTATATACGCATAACATGAGATAACATGATAAGAGTTACTATAATAAATTAATGAGATGACATTAGAAAGTATCACAACAGTAGATGCTCAATAAATGCTAGCGTCCTGTTGTTGTTTGCTGACATTTTCCAGCTTTAAAATACATTGTGGATTAATGCCTAATGCTGGCAAGGGTGGGTGGGAAGGGGTGCTTGCAAAACCATGGAAAGGCCTATAAATTAGTACAGCACAAAATTGTTTTACGTGTACCTGATCTCCACCTAGCCAAAATGATGGCTTAAGGGACACTCTCCATTTCCTGTATAAAACATGCAGGCTGATGCCTACGTCCCAGTGAACAGTCTTACCTCTGTGTGTTAACACAAGCAGGTTCTATGTATATGACATATATACAGAATATATGTACGTGACAATTGCTTCTTTACCATATTATGTAATTTAACTACATGGCAAGTGAACTAATAACATATTAGGGAAAAAGTTTCTATGAAAACTAAGCTGAAAGCTTTGAAAAGATTCAATAATGGCAACCGCCATACAAAACTGCCAGCAAATTAGGTTTAAGTGAGACAAGTGAAAAAACTGGGCGGGGGGAGGGGGGGGACTATAAAAATCTAGAGGACTGATCATCAACTCAGATTGTTGTCACTTAAAAAAAGGTAAGTGTGAAATTTGTAGATGAGGTATTTTGGAATTTGTACTCGTGTAAGAATGACTAAATGGAATTCCAAAGAAGAGAACTGTTCACAAAGAAAAGCCTTGTTCCTACATCAGAAAACTGGTGAATGAATATAAACGTAACAGGCTTTATTATCATGATTTCTTTGGTTTGTCTGTCTTTTGGGCTTAACCGACCAACTACTGATCTCAGTTATATTGGCTAAGATGGTTACTTGCTTTTTAATATGTTTGAAGGATAATATGGCCTTTTTTTTTAAATCAAAATTTCATTCCACATCTAGTAAATCTATTCCAGAAAATAAGTCCCAATCCATGATGGTACATGTACCCAGATGTCCATTCACTGAAGGATTTCTTTAAAAAAGCAAAATCCCCAAAACGATCTAAACAAATGCCCATCAATAGGGAAACGGTTAAATTAAGTTACTGGTACAACTACTCTGTGGAGTACTACAGAGTCTTTAAAAGAATTCCCAGAGTAAAGCAAAAGAGGAATTTTCTTTTTGTTGTATTTCCTTAATTCTTCTTAAGCCACGTGTAGCCCTTTTTTTTTTTTAATTTAACGCCCCCCCATCCCATCCCCCCGCTAATTAAAAAAAGAGAGAACTAGGGTAGATCTTCATGAGCTGACATGCAGTAATGCTCACAATATGCTACCAACTGAAGAGGAGGAGCTAAGAATACATAGAGAATGGTATTTTTTTACTGAGAAAAAAATGTGTATGTAGATGCACAGAATATATATACAGAGAAAAAATATGGAAAGATATTTGCCAAACTCTTAACAGTTGTTAAATCTGAGAAGAGAGACTAGGAGGGAAACAGGACAGGCATCCCCTTATTCTGTTATATATTTCTGTATTGCTTAATTTTGTTTTTAACAATTAAGAAATATAATAAAGATTATTTTTCTTTAAAAAAGGCTTTATGAATCTAAAGGTCACTCAACTAGAGGATTAGCCAAATAAATTACAATACTCACATATGACAGAATATTGCATGGTTCTTAAATCACGTTCACAATAAATAATAAGAAAAGGTTTAGTGTTACACATTTTCTACAACACACACGAGTAGAACTACTAAAATGTTTCATTTTAAAACGATATATATTTAAATACATGTATTTTTATGTGAAACAGTGGTAATTGCAATCCTGAAGGAGCTGCTGTAACCAATTTTATGTTTTCTAAAGACAATCCTGCATCCATCTCAGGCCTTTAGCAGAGAAAAAATTCAATGCAACTAATTCGTACACACTGGAGACTACAGATTTGCAACTTCTCCCTTTCCCCCCACAAGATGGTACATTTCTGTTCTCTGTA
>NW_006430726.1:7013563-7030170 GCF_000325575.1 Pteropus alecto
CAGGGATGGACACCACTGAGGTTTTCCTCGCCACCTCAAGACGTGTAAGATGGGCTTGCTGATTCCCCGACTCGCTAGTTCACAGGAGAATTACTGCCCACTCCTGTAAATGACTCAATATGCTTCTTGTCATAAACACAGTGGCAGCTCCTGAAATCAATCTTTCATGACCTTATTGATTAGGACACTTAGAAATAATGAGACTTCACTGGTGGCAGAGTAATGCTCGCAAAAAGAAAAAAAATACTCCAGTGAGGGCTTGCCTATTAACACTGCCAAATTTATCTTCCGATTGCCCTTTTCCTATTACAGACGTTCACCTAGAAATACACATGATAAAAAGTTAATTTTGTGGTTCCTGTGCCTTCTCTTAACACTTCCTGGTAACATATTTTAAATTAACAAAATAAATAAATATAAAAATTTTTGACCACTGTCTCCCTACCTTTAAGATCAGTATGGAATTTCCATGGAATGAGAACACCTGGGTTCTTCTGAGAGCGATTACAGAATAAAAACTATGTAGGAAAACCATATGATTTCACTCACACGTGGGATATAAAACCGAAAGGAACAAATGAACAAGACAAACGAAAACTCATAGAAACAGACAATAGTTTAGCAGTTACCAGAGGGAGGGGGGCGAGGGGGAGGTATAGAAGGGTAAAGTAGGTCAAATATATGGTGATGGAAGATTTGACTTTGGTGAACACAATGCAATACACAGATGATTATTATTGAATTGTACACTTCAAACCTATATAATTTTATTACCAATGTTGCCTCCAATAAATTTTTAAAAACTCAATAGCAAAAACAAAAATAAATAACCCAATTAAAAATGGGCAAAGAATCAAAATAGACATTTTTCCGTAGAAGATAGATGAAAGGCCAACAGGTATAGGAAAAGATGCTCAACATCACTAGGCATTAGGGAAATGCAAATTATTACCGCAATGAGCTGTTACCTCATGCTGGTTAGAACTGCCGTCGTGACAAAGACCAGAAATAGAAACTGCTGCTGTGGACGCGGAGGAGAGGGAACGCTGCACACTGCGGGCAATCCTGGGAACTGCTCCGGCTACCACAGAACAGCACGGAGGATCCTCGAAAAGTTACAAACAGAACCACCACCTGATCCAGGAATTCCGCTTCTGGGAATACATCCAAAGGAAACAAAAAATCTAACTCAAAAAGATGTGTGCGCCTCTACGGTCATAGCGGCATTGTTTAACAGCCAAGTGCTGGAAACGACCTGAGTGCCCGTCACTACATGAATGGATAAAGAAGTTCTGCTCCATACATACAACAGATTATTATTCAGCCACGAAAAGGAGCAAATCCTGCCATTTGCAACAACAAGGACAGACCATGAAGGAGAGCAACAAAATAGAGAATAGAAAAATGAGAGAAAAATCAGCAAAACCAAAAGTTGGTTCTTTGAAAAGACCAATGAAACTGACAACCCTTTATACACACTAAAAAAAAAAGAGAGACTCTCGGGACTAAAATCAGAAGCATAAGTGGGGATGGTACTGACCTTCCACTTCAATACCAGGATACGTGTTTAGAAGCAACCCAAATGTCCATCAATGGTGGAATGTATAAATACCATTGTGGTAATTTTATCCAATGACACAGTATACGGCAATGGGGAAAAACCCTCTACAACAACATAAATTCTTAAGTACATAATCGTGAGAGAAGACACTAAATTACGGAGTAGCATTCCATCTACATAAGGTTCAAAAACAGACATACATAAACGAACATGTATTATTTAGGGGCTAAAAGTGTAAAGAAAAGTATAAAAGTAGTTACTAAAAAGTCAAAGTAACTGTTTATCCAAATATTAAGAGAATGGTATGACTGGCAAAATAAATGTGGGTGGGCCGGAGGGTCCTGGGATGTTGGCAATGCTCTATTTCTCAACTAACGGTCACTGGGTTTTTGCTGTTATAATTATTCATCATTCTGTATTTTATGTAAATTTCTGTGAGTTACATTACATACAAAGCTAGAGGTTTTTAAAAAGAATTTTAAAACCGTCCACAAAGTTAATTTGTGTAAGCATAACAGAAAATATCAAATTGTGTGAAAAATGTTCCTATAAATTAGCCCCATCAATATTCATCACTGACTTTTTATAACAAACTTATTTGCTTTTAAAAGAGTACTTTTCACAAAGAAGCCACAGTGACTAAAACAGTGTGTTTATGTAAAGGTAAGCCTCACCATCTAAAAATATAAACAATTTAAAATTATTAACTAATTGTGTTTTTACTGAGATACAGTTAACATAAAATGCACATATTTAGGTATTCGGTTTGATAAATTATGGCAACTGCACACACCTACGTAACCACCACCTAAAACTAAATACACAAACACTTCTCCCTTTGTTTCCCTTGTTTCTTTTTTAAAATTACAATACATATATAAATTAAACCTGTCGGATTCGTGAAATAATAATTAATTCCATTTTCCTTATAATAGTCTTCTAATATAAGCTAGCTGAAGAAGGTATGAAAAAACATTTTCTTTTTACTTTGGGCCATATATTTGTCACCTTCTGACAAAATATGGGTGTCATACAACTATATACAGTTATTGACCATCTGCTATAAGGGAATAACTACATAAATTAAGAACATAGTAAGTGAGGGGATAAAAATAAGAGGTTACTAGGATTGAATATTTTCCAGTTCCTCTCAACTGAAGAAGTCCAGCTGAAAATAAGAGAAGCAAAAGCAAATGAAACCATAAAGTCTGGTGAACAGGCAGTGTCTAGCAAGACCCGAAAACAATTTTCTGAACACAATTAGGTTGAAAAGTTCTCAAGGATTAATGGTTTTTCTCCTGAGTCCAGGTATGTGTTAAGCAGCCACGAAGCTCCTGAAAATTATATAATCGTACTAACCAATGTTACCCCAATAAACAATTAAAAAAAAAAAAAGCCACAAACCTCAGTTGGCAAAAAGCAGAAAGAAAAAAAGAGGGTGAGTGGGGAAGAGTTTCTACCTTCCTACCCTCCACAGTTTCTGCTGCCACTTTCCAAGATGAATTTGGAACACTAGAGTACATGGCAAGCTTTGCTACAGCTATCACATATCATGTGACATGACATCGCTCAATTCATTTCAAATTATGAATGCAGCCAGCTATGTGGTTTGCTTATTCATGTTCAAGAGATTCACAGCTGAATCTCTATTTCAATTTGGCAGGATTCTAAAAGTCATGAAAGGCAACTGGACAAACTCCATGACCAATCCATCGGCTTACACTGTTTACTTACAGTAACAGCACACAAATGTCTCGTGTTTCTGATAATCCACAGAATGCTTCTGGGATGCCGTTACTATCCTAGCTTCAATGTTCACCTTCACAGAGTAATGAGAAAAGTCAATGCAAATACAAACCATGCTCACTTGGAGCAAATTTAATACAATGACAAGAATGAGGAAAATGCATATACGAGAATGTTTTAGATGCTCTTATTTGAAATAATCTATCGGCATCTGAAATAATATAGATGACAGGAATTTGGGCTGCAAATCAGCTCCGGAGCTGCATATGTTTATTCCCTCCATACTGTGCCAAGGTGCTTCCTTCACAGTCTCTGAAGGTGCAGTGAGGGGGTTCACGGTTATGTCGGGTGGTAGGCTACGGGTGGTCTCAGCTGTGTGAAGGGAAATCTCTCACTGGACTCCACACCTTAGGCAGCACGGAGCCTTTTTTCTCTGTCCCCTCAGTTACGAGGCTTGCACATCCTAACAAATTTGCCAGCTTGGCAGATGCTCTTGGGGAATTCGGTGATAAGAACAACTTTCACAATTCTTGCTTTTTCTTTAAACTGGTAATTATTTAATTTCTCCTTAGCTCTTTGATGCTTTTAAGGAAATTATTTTTTCCAGCATGTTCAGATGCTTTTGTTGTTGGAGCCGGTGCAAACCCAGACCACCATATTTCTAAAAGGAGTGGCTGAAGTGTGCCAAAGAGCCTAACATACACAACAAAGCTCCCAGACTTCTATTTCTGAACAGAATCACAAAATCCCAAAAGCCAGAAGGACCTGAGACCTGGCAACCCCAGTCTCCTCAGTTTCCTGATCTCTTCCGTGACAAGAGTGTTTTTGTGCATCACAAGTTTAGCCCGTTTTCTGTAAGACAGTTCTCAGAACTTCACAAAAACTATCTAAGGAAAACTGTGTCAAGCAGCAAGAGAAAGCATCCACATGCTGAGGTCTAAACTAAGAGGAAAAATACCTCAATATTCATCTCTCACATTCTTCAGTGAGTACCTCCCATGTCCCCTAAGTCCCCCTTTTGTCACTTTAGGCTGCTTCAAATCCCTCTTTGGGTACCTGGCTTTGGCTCTAGTGATTTCGTTACTCCAGGCAGTTCTCTAAACAAATAAGCAAACGAAGGCTATTTACAACTCCTAGACTGAAACCATAAATATCATCAGCTGAATCACGCTGAAATGTCAGTATACATTCTCAACAGAATTCCACATGAAGTGAGTCTGCCCTGGACAGGTAAAAAGGACTTTAGTTATAAAAGTAGCAAAAGGGTCTCGCTGTGGCACGCCTGGACTCTGCGCTGGGCCTGCCGCGTGAGACCCGGGGCCGGATCTGCAGCAAGGCTCCCGACACGGACCATTCGGACGGGGGACCCAGACTGTACTCTTCCCTCCCACCCCCTCCAAATTACGAGGAATCAGTGCTATTCCAGTAAATTGCCCCTTTGTGAATGAAATTACTTTTCTTAGATTTTCATAATAAATACCTTTCTTATAAAGATCATTTTATTCTTTTCTCAAAAACTCTGATTACTTCAATCTAAAATATCACGATAAGGAGCACATGGTGATATTATCAAGCAATTGCCTTTTAGTTCGAAGTATAGGTACCCTACATAAAAAACAAAACCATCGGTGCAAATGTGAAAATAATTATAGATTTCCCCAAGGCACGTCAAACCTGCGAACACCAGCTAGCCCACGTCTCACAAAGGCCAGTGTCTGAGCCCTCTGGCACCTGAGGGATGAGTTAGGCCGCGGAAGGAGCCTACGTGGCCCTGCCACAGCGCTGCTCTGGGCTCTGACAGACGACAGCACTGGCTGAGGCCAAAATGCAGCCGAGCACCACCTTGTAAATAAAGCTGGTCCGAATTCCCCACGAGGCACGTGCCCTGGACTAGAGCCACGATTCTCAAAGCGTGGTCCTTGGGCCGGCAGCAGTGTCACTTGGGAACTGCTTAGAAATACAAACTCTTGGGACCCACTCCAGACCTCCTGAATGAGACCCCGAGGGGGGCCCAGCGATCTGTGTTTCAACAAGTCCTCTGGGCGACTCTGTGCAGACTGTAGCCCGAGGCTCCCCGCTTTAGAGAAACTCGTTTGTTCGCGGTGACACAGGAATGTTTCAGCAGCGAATGTTTCCTTTAACCTCTGTCCTCCCCCCGCCCCGCCGCAGACCCACTCCTGAAAACGAGTGTCCGCTGTCAGGAGACGGGACAAAAAAACTGTAGTATTAACACAATGAAGTACTCACTATATGACAGAGAAAATGAATGAAAACCGGCTACATTTATAAGCTTAAATAAAACTCAGAACCGTAACTTTGAACATCGTGACTCACAAAAGTCTGCAGTACGATATTTTATAAAGGTCGTGTACGAGCAAAACTAAATATTATTTAACAATACATTTATGTGATACAGCAATGAAGGCATTTTTAAAAATATAGAGAAAAGACACCCCTTTCATTCTGCACAGGGTTTCCCTTGGATGTGGGGGATGGTGAGCAAGGACCACACCGGGGACAGTCTAATTCTTAAGTCAGGTGCTGAGTTCACAGCTGTAAACTGTATTTATGTCACTTTTATCACTACAGTCTTTCTAATGTATAAAATGTTATATAATAAATCTTAAGCCCAGAAAACAAGAAACAAACAAAAAAATGCAACTAATGAACAAATCTGGCCACTACCTGAAGTACTAAAATTAGAAACTATCTGAGACATGAACTGTGTAAACTGTGGTATGTTCTTCTGTTACAAAGAATTTTTAAAGATACGAAAAATTATTTATGATAAAAGTTAGCCAGATATAATAATGTAGAAAATGCACAGTAAAAGGATTAGAATAAAATACAACAAAATGTCAATAGTGGGTATTGCAGGGAGTTTTATTTCTTCTTTGTACATTTAAAATTTTCTATAGTGCATAATAAAGACTTTTAAAATTAAGAATTTTTTAACTGTCATTGAAACATTTAATGACTTTAAGTCATTAAAGAAAACTGCCAAATCTGCTGGAAACAGGAAGGAAATCGATGTTTTGTGAAAATCTGTGATTTATGAGCTTTATAATTCAAAGCTTTATATTTTCTGCCACATAATTGTATATCTATTAGTATGATTCCATTTAAAATAATTTCATTTTGTTTATGTGGACAAAAATATGACTGAGAAAACCATGACGCAAAGAACATATTTTTGTTATTGAGCATTTCAATTAAAACAACTGAAAACAACTTCAATTCAATTAGGAACAAAAGGAAAAAAACATCCATCAGTGGCTGTCTTTTGGAGACGGAAGAAACACGGACACTGAGAGTCTGCCTTACAGCCTATGTCCTGTCACAGTGAGAAGGAACCACAAAGGTAGAGGCCAGAGGCCAGAGATCAGTTACATACCTCTTTTTCCAATATTCTAGCGATCTCTCCTAGGGTCCGATCTAAAGCAGAAACCTTATTGTTTGCCCACGACCCACTGTCTTGTACTTGCAGTTGTTTCAGAAGATCTCTGGCTAATCGCTGAAGCCTTCAATACAAAATGATATGGAAAGGAATGAATGAAAGGGAATCACGACATTAATGAATTAGACGACAATATTTCATTTTCCTAAACATTTTGAGACAAAAGGTACTTCCATTATTGTATCAGAAACTACTTCACAGAGCACCCGAGGGGTGAGAAAAATGAACCACTCCCAAAGCTGGTACTGCTCTCCATTCCCAAACAAAAGTGAAGTCCTCAAGGCACAAACCAGCACGGAAGGACGGTGCTGCCCACCCCAAGGACTAGCTAGAGCAACGGCTGCCATCGGTTACCATGTGACATTCAAACTAGGACAGAACTGGAGATGGGGAGACGGTGGAGTACGACAGCAGAGAAAACGAGTGTAAGAACCAGAGCAGGTTTTCATACTTTGATTGACATCTTCAAGGTGGACTTGGATATTATGCTATAAGCAGCGTAAACTCTCAATGTCAAACTCTCCATGTTCCAATTTACAAGCAATCTTGGACTGCCTGCCAGTGCTCCTATCAACTAATTAGACAACTAAGCAATCGTGTGCTTTTCACCCAGAAATACTACATACTACCCAGATTGTACGATTCTCCAGTAAGGGGACAGTATGTAATATTTCTTCGTAGCCCTTACTTCTCCAAGGCCTTTCCTTCCCACTTCCTTGCTGGAGCATCTCACCAACAGATAATCACTAGACACTCAGATGTCTCCCGTTTTCCCCTACACATCACCCCCCGCTGTCTTACGACTACTTTTCTCGATGACAGATTCCGTAGGCCATCATTACAATCGCTTCCTTGTAAACATGTTCCATTCCCCATCTCTCTCGTTTTGGTTGATACCTTCCTACCAGCCAACTCCAGCAGTGGTCATAACCACTAATGTTTGTTCAGCTCTTACGCTGGGCATGCACTGTTCTCAGTGCCTTGCACGCATTAATTTATTTAGCTGCATTAATTGACACCTGCCAGCCTCTTCCATTTCTGACCCTGAGAAGAAGTTCTACCGCGTAAAAGACCAGTATGACTACTGATTCAGGATCTTACTAAGTCTGTCTAGTTTTCTCGCTCTCTACAAAGAGTTTACTTGCTTCATATGTTCCCTAATCCTTTCAAAACTCCACCCTTTCCATCCTCCCTCTTGCTTTTATAAGATCTTACATTTCATAAAGAAACTGGAAGATACCGGAACAAGAAAATCCTCACTTTCTGCCACAAACCTTCAAGCCTGACTGCATCTCACCCATACTCTCCTGTCTCTCTGTGACAATCAAGGAAGAGAGAGCCCTCCATGTAGGCTAATCCTGCCGCTCGGGCTCTGTACGCACTGCAGTCTTTGCAAATGCTCTTCATTCCTTTCTTCTAGAATGCCTCCTCCCACACACATCATCTAGAGAACTCCTACTTATGCTTTAGTTCTTAGGTCACATATTACTTTCTCTGATTTGACCAGTCCTTCAAATCACTCGTCCAAGTCTCGCCTGTGCAGAGCTTTGCAATAAAACTCTCTGCAGCGATGGATAGGATGTTCCGTATCTGTCCTATCCGACGCGGTGGCAGCTAAGCACCTTAAATACAGTTAATGTGACTGAGGCACTGAATTTTAAGTTGGATTTAATTTTAATAATTTAAACTTAAACAGCCACATGTGGCTATAAGCTACTGTATTTCCAGTGCAGAGAAGCACAGCACTCACTGCATGGGAGGTGGTCCCTGCCCACCGTGGCTCACTGCCACGTCCACAGTGCCTAATATGCCACCTCTACACTAGTGTACACGACAGCTACTTAATGACGAATGATTAAAGCAGACATTTCTTCTTCACATTCTTAAATACACTCATAACCTCCCAGGTTACAAAATACTGTCACGTCTATGATCTTATTTAACCATCTGAAAAAACACTGCCCATTACTATTATCCCTGTTTGAAAAATGAAGAAACAAAGGCTTAGGCAGAACAGGAGACTCTCCCCAGGTCTCACAACTGTTAAGGTGTGGCTGGGACTAGGGACCTAGGCAGTCGACCTTCAAACCTCACGCTTCTGTCTGCATCCTAGAACACGATTTCTTCCACGAATGCACTTATGTAAAATTTTTAAATTTCTCAAAGAATACGACAGCAAACATAGATAAAAAAGGGTACTGGTGAACTCGTTTAAACCTAAGCTATCCACATGAAGTTCCTCTGACATGCCAACGAATGAATACGAACTCTAGAGGCAGAAACACGCGTGCCTGAATTCGGGCTCCGGCGCACACCGCATGCGTAAGCCCTGGGAAGGTTATTTGACCACTCTGCATCTCGGTTTCTTTCTCTTAAAAGTGGAGATAACATATATTCTTTCCTTTTAAAGCTTCTGAAGATCAGAGGTAATTAACTCAATGTACTGAACGTCACCCACTAAAGCAGACATTCGATAAATGACCATCGTGACTGCTGTTCACAGACAGAAGGTCTCAATCTAACAAAGGAGCAAAGGGAATGTAAAAAATACAAAAACTGAGTCAGAGCAACATACTTCTTTTCCCTTCTAATCGAACACGGGCTGGAGTCCCATCCGATTAGAGTTACTCACCTTATCATGTGGAAGAATACTGGCAGTGAACTTCACTGTGTGATAGATAAGCAGCCACTTCAGCTTTTGGCTGAATGCAGCCTGCACACCATGTAACCCAATATCCAGCCACGGCAACTGATGCATACGAATCTACAGTATTCTTACCAAGAATGCTCACATTCCACTGAGAACCAGACGTACTTAGGGAGGCACAAGAACCATTTTAATTCACAGAATACAAGAGGCTTGTATTTCACCCTGAGGTAAATCAAATCTGGGATTCATGTGAACCTACCCTCCAAGGAAGAACGCCAAGGCAAGGGGGCGCATAGGTAACATGAGCTAAACCTCCGCTTCGTTCCCTGCCTCCACGGAAGGACCACAAATAATACAGCCCCTCTCAAGACAAAAGGCATCGGATTCTGATTCATCCTATAAATAAATACAGAATGTCACAGGACTGAAGCCCTGAAAGCTATATTTTCCCTCAAGGGCAAGGATAGGAGATGTTTTAGAGGGTGCAATTTTTAACAGAAATAGTCCTCTGGGTTTCTGCTGGCAGACAATTTCTCTGGCATGAAAAGAAAAAGTGGAGGCTCTGTAACGCCTGGCCTAAAATACAAAAAGTGTCCATCTGGTAAATGGCTTTGTGGAGAATGTTGTTTGGTCAGATATTTTCTTCTCAAAACTTGAACCAATTTCGAGGACAATTCTAAGTTCACATCTGTCACTGATGAATGTAAGAAGTATCTCTGTAAGGAGCCCTAACTTTCGTCACAGTGAACTTCTGGGGAGTTTGTTAGGGTCGCCGGGAAGATCTGTGAAAGAGTAAGGAGAGAGACTGGGTCCACTCTAGGGCGATGGACACAAAGACAAACGTGTGAACTTTCCTTCTGCTTTCACCTCCTCTGTGTGAAAGGCACATGGTTCCCCTTCTTAAGCCTGTATTTCTATACAAGAGCTCGAGAAATCCCTACTAAGATGAAAAAAATCAGTGCACGTGTATTTCCTCCTCCGTCAGACACGGTTCCTTTTGCCTGCTGGGATCCCTCTCACGGGAAAAACCCCACATTCCCTTCCAGGGGACCCCTCACCCCCAGTTACACAGGGACACCAGGGTGCTGCTCCCAGGCACGCGTTCTCAGTGGACACTGCTAGGAAACGTGAGTATGTTATTTTACAATGAATATGTGTAACGGCTCATGTGTACGTTGATATCTACGTCCACGTCTATTTCTACATATCGGAAAATACGCGTTAAAACTGGTACCTACAATTCCAATGCGTCGCCACAGGGTTTTGCTCCTTTCCGTGGGCACGGTGTTAATTCTCTTCTGCAGCAGTGAGCGGCCCGCCTTCCATCGTCCTGGGCGACTTACCTACTGGACCAGCCCCCACTCGTGGCAGGTGGCGTCCCTGCCCCTGCACTGCCCCGGAGATGCTATCATCTCCGCCCTCTCGCCCTGCTGGGGTTTCCACACTCGCTGCCAGGCCGCCCCCAAACCCCGACGCAGGCCGCTGCGTGGTGCTCTTCCATCTAGTGGCTTCGGCTCTGAGTCTTTCTGGAAAGGGGAGGAGTGACTGGAGGAAGAGCTACCTCCATTTCCATTTATTAGCAAGAATCATTTTACAAGGAGTCATCACTCTCCACCGACCACTCGGTTACCGAGGCCACTCGTGACAGCAGCTCCCCTTCTGAAGCGCAAAGCGCCCCTCCTATCCCAGCAGGAAACGCCTCCAGTTGGCTCCTGAGTCCACTGACAAAACACTGGCCATCTGTGAGCATTTCCTAGCCATCTAATATGACAGGACATTCAGATCTGGAATTGGGCGTTTTCCCAGGAAGTTCATGGTTTGCCAAGTGAGAAAGGACATTTCAGGTCCCAAATCAGTGAGCACAGAAGATGCTCACTGTTGCTGCATGGCTGCTGTTTCCAGGTCTCTCCAACAGACAGAGGCGGAAATGAAGGTGTGGACACGCGCAAATACATATGCACACGGCACTTCTCATGAGATAAGGCACTTCCTAGTTCCTATCGCTCGAATGAAGGGCTGTAGCGAACCCTACTGCGTACATCACATCTGTTGCGTTTCTTTCAGACTGAGGGTGCAAAGTCTCAGAAGTACGGGGGCTGGAAAAATCCTGGACTCCATAATCCCCTTTGCTTTAACCCACATGATGTGCACAACAGACTCAGAATGCCTTTACCAACAAGACCATCACCGATACCATAAAGAATGGGCAATTTTTCACACAAGTTTCCCCCATTCTCTCTGATCTTTTTCTTATAAAATTATCTGAGATACAGCTCTTACATAACATCCTTTTTCTCCTGGCCCTCAGTTAGACATAATTCCACAAGAAACCTTAACTTGCAAGTTCATCACTAGTCCTTATGTTGATGTCTCTTAATAATTTTGATTGTCTAAAGTACATTCTGTATTAGTATTTAAGATCTCCCAGAAAAGGAAATGTGGATCAAGCATTTTGCAGCTGGAAAACTGATTTTCTGAGGGCAGAGAATCACTGACATACAGGAGCAGGAACTAAGGCGACATTGTTCCCGTGAGCCCTTGCGGAGGCGCCTACTTGAGAACGACATCAGGTGCTTTTCTCAAACAGATTTACTCTATGTCCCAGCGAAAACCTGTGGGTTACTTTGGGGTTCTCTTTCCTTACGCCCGTTACCCCAGTTCGCTTTGCTTTCTCTCACGCTGATGTCATACCATACGGGTTTTGTGGCGACTGTTCCTGCCCACTCGCTTTTTGGATTTCCTGAAGATACATGGCCTTGTAAATGCCGCCATCGGGTTTTAGTTTTCTTAAGTCTTTATGTGGTTTCTATGTGAGCATTCAGAGATACGAAAAAATTATGCTTCCGTTGCTACTGCCATTTTTCCTAGACTTACGATTTCAAAGAGTATGCCGGCTGCCCTGTGGCTGAGAGACTGTGGCGAGCGAGGGCAGGAGCGCTGAGGACCGGCTAGGAGGCTGCCACGATGACGCGAGCAGAGGGACGGTGGGACGAAGCTTCACTACGGGGATGAGGAACAGTGTCGGGTTCCGAACATATTGGAAAGAGAGAGCCAGCAGAGTTTGTCGATAGACCGAAAGTGAAGTGTGAGAAAAAGAGGGTGACTCTACAGACTTTACCCTCGACATAAAGGACTGACTTGCCATTTTCTAAAATGAGCAATAATATAAGGTTTGGGAGTGAATTTCAGGAGTCTAATTTTGCCCATGTTCACTTGAGGGGTCCATGCGGAAATGCTAAATAGGAAGCTGGACACAGGAGTCTGGAGGTCTGTGGAGAGATCTGGCCTGGAGACATAAACTGAAAATCTATCAGTGACTAGGTGTTTAAAGTCACGAACCTGAACGAGACTGCCCAGGGAGTAATGCTCTCTTTGAACTCTCGGGACGAAGGCACGCCGATGTTTGGAGTCCAGGAGAGGAAGGTGAATAAGCAAAAGGGAAGTAAAAAGAACAGCCAGGCAAGTAAGAGGACCGTCCAGAGAAAGCTGTGTGGCAGACTGCTACATCGAAGGGCCCCCTGAATTATGTCTTGCAAGCCTTGACTGGTATAGTCTCCTTGTACAGTGACTACGGACTTGGCAAAATGACTTGCTTTGACCAATGGAACATAAGCGAAGGTGACATAAGCAGAGGCCTGATAAGGCTTGGCATCCCTTATGAATACTGATGCAAAAATCCTCACCAAATCAAGCAAAACCAATTCGAGAGCAGATTAAAGGGTCATGCACCATGACCGAGTAATCTCTCCCTCTCAAGGGGACTGACCCGGGCTTCTTTGCACAGGGGAGCAAGAAAGTAAGGCTGAGAGCAGAAGCCTCAAGACTTCTGAGGCCAAGGCCTGAAAGTCACGTATGGCTTCCGCGGCAGCCTCTGAGTCAAAACAAGTCGAAAGGCGAGAGCACATTCAGGAGGGAAGGCAACAGGGTCCGCCCTTGACGGGAGGTGGGAACGTTACATTACAAAGGCGTTCACCTCTGCGACTGGCTCCACTTCCTCTGGCCATCTTTGCGAACACTTTGCCACTGTCATATATTAAATTTTCCTCAAATATCTGGCTAAATTTCTAGATTTTTTTTTAAATCTCGCCCATCAGTTTGTATTATTACTCATGTGTCAATGAAAAATGGTTTTAACTGCATATCTATTAGCTCTGTCCTACTCAAAAAATTTTTTCCTAGAAATTCTCATTTACTCTTCTGAGTTCTTTTACTCTTCGATTCTGTTTTTGAAACGCTGTCATGTAACTGGGATTGCATGACCTTTGCAGAAGTTGCCGCACTGTGTCTTTTATCCGAGAGTATAACTCGTCTTTCTATGTCTTCTTTTATATCCCTTATTAGCATTTTTAGGTTGAATTTTACGGAGCCTTCATTAATTTCTTGTTTGAGTATATTCTTAGTTTCCTTTTTTATTGTTACTGAAAATGACATTTATATTTTCTAACTGATAATCAGAAACAAAAGCCCTGACCCTCTATATCCTGGATATGCTTCTGCGTAGCCTACAGCCAGTCACTTTCCTCTCTAGGCACAGGCTCCCTGATGAAGACCACTGAGTCGCTGTGAGGAGTAAATGAATCAACATATGTAAAGCGCCCGGCATAAGGTGAAGGCTCGGCAAACATCGCCCGTCATTAATAGCATCACATTAATTTGGTAATCAGCCATTTTACTGAGTTCTCGTTTCTATCAGTCTTTCACTTGATTCTCTTGGTCTTTACAGATATACAGTATCAGAATAATCTTAATAAATTTGTTAATTTCTTTAATATTTTATATTTCTTTATCTCCTTTTAGAATAGCACTGGCTAATAGCTCTGGAACAATAATAAATAAAAGTAATTATCTGATGAGTGTCTTATTTCTGACAGGCAGAAATATTTCTATTCTAAATGAAAATAATTGCTCCATTGAAATGCTATAGCCTATCTATCGATAACTATGCTGTTACGGATATCCCTCAATTTGTGGCATTTAAGTGTTTCTTGATCTTTTTCACTATTAAAAAAGTCACCTTTTATATAAATATTCGGGCACATTTTGCATTATTTCACTGGGCAGCATGACGTCTAAGGTGGACATCCTAAGCTTCAATTCGCACAGCCTTCCACGGGCTCCACCCGCCTGCACTCCCGTCGGCACTGTGTGAGTGCCTTTCTCATGCCCCTCTGCTGGCAGTGTGTTAGAGAGGCAAACTGATGTTTTTCTTTACTTAGCTATTGTGTAGTCACACTGACATCCAATATGGAGTCTAAATCCTCATCTGCCCAAAGCGGCTGTCACAACAGTCCTAAAAGAGAACCTACCACAAGAACCAGCAGCGTTGCCAGAACCTGTTCTGTCGGAACAGGGTTTCTCTACATCAGAACTGACGTTTGGATGAGATAATTCTCTGCCGTAGGGGACTGTCTTGTGCACTGAAGAATGCTTAACAGCATCCCTGGTCTCTACAAACTTGATGGCAGGAGTGCTATTTCCCAAATTATGATAACCAAAATGTTGTCGCATATCCCCAGAGCAAAATGTCCCCTGGCAAAATCGTCCCCAGCTGGACGCCACGGTGTTAGGAAAATAAAGTTCTAGGCATCAGATAGAAAGCCCGTAATATAGGCATACAATGACGGTTCAGCTAAACTTTTCTTGTAGGTGGAGACCAAAGAGATGGAGAACTAAAATGTAGGATAAAATACTCACTTGGCTTTATAAGGTGAGTCAGAGCCAGAATTCTTTGTTTCCATTAAACTTTCATATTCTTTGGCCCTGAACAGAAAGAAATTTAATCACTGTTAGTTATTCTGCTGCTGATTTTTATAACAAAAACTTTGGCTGTGTTTTTCCTCTTCCGGCATCATGAACATTACGATATTAATTTTAACACTTTGGTTTCTGTAACTGCTTCTTTAAAGTACTATAAATGCTATCAAAAAAAAGGCCAAAAAATACATATTTCCTCCTAGGATAGAGAACAGGTTCACAAAAACACTTGTGAGTTTACAGATCTGGTACAGAACAATGCTTACTTTTCGGAAATGTTAAAATCATGATAATTAAATCTGAAACCCTTTTAAGTTTCTACTAGGCAGCTGAGGTGGCTGAATGTCTATGTACCTCAAGAAGTCTATAGTGCAAAACCAAATACAGGTAAAGAACAGTCATGTAACTTTAGAAACAATTCTAAAAACAGTAGAAATAATTTGACCGGACATTCAAAGATTTGTTTTGTTCTGCTTTTGTTATTTATACCACCTAAAAACCAAACGTCTGGAAAGATCTGAGATAATACTTCTCTGCCACTGTCTAACTAGGCTCTGGCTCGGCTGAACCTGTAGGTTACAGCACCAAGAGGTCATCAATCTAATACAGGTGTCACTACAATAATCCATTCATGTTGACTTAATCTGTCAACTTCTTTTTTTGGAAAGAAAGGGAGGAAAAGGTTAATTTAAATTTTACTGTTCACCCAAAGAGTCCTAGTCTCAAAGAACTAGTCCAGTTACCTATGAAAGATTAGTCGCAATGTCTACCAATCCAGACAGCAATGCAGATGAAAAAATAAACCGTCCTTCATGAATAACATGAAAGACACAAATTTCAACAGGCCTCATAAGGAAAAGGCAAATGAGCACAGGTTATGCTTGGGAATAAAGGAGTAACCAAATTAGAATTAAACATTAAATGATGTATTATTTAAATCTATGCACGTTTACTGCTATCAGCCAAAATACTAAGACACATCAAAATGAAGAAAGAATCACTTTTTAGTTGCATGTAATTGTGACCTCTTATGAAAGGTAGGAAAAAAATTAAAATTATTCAGGGTTCCAAGTCCATCTAGGGCTTAAAGCGGTGACACGGAAGGAGGTTGGGGAGCCAGCTGTGCAGATACATGTGGGAAGAGTCATCCAGGAAGAGGAAATCTGAGGTTTTATAGACAAGGAAATGACATGATCTGACTTAAATTTTACCAGGCTCCCTCTGGCTGGAGTGTTCAGACTGCAAGGAGGCAAAGGCAGAAACACGGAGACAGCCAGGGGCTGCTGCAATCATCGAGGTGAGCGAAGCTGGTCTGGGGCAAGCAGAGACGTTAGACACCCAGATGCTGAACATGTTTTAAAGCAAAGCGCTAACGTTATTTGCAGTTGGACTGGACGTGAGAGAGGAATGGGAGAAACAGAAGGGACTGGGGACAGAGG